>NC_083388.1:14661333-14978500 GCF_031755915.1 Ziziphus jujuba
TTGTGAAGAAAATTGTGCAATCCTGCACAAGCTAAAACTAGCTCTGCTTGTGTCTTAAATGGAAATGGAGGTGCAGACTTAAAAATTGTGAATCTAGATTTGAATATACCAAACATCCTCTCAATTATGTTTCTTAAAGAAGAATGAAGGAGATTCAACAATTCAGCTGCAGTTTCGGGTTGACAACCTGGACCAGAAAAATCTTGCAAATGGTATCGAACCCCTAGAAATGGAGCTCAAAATTGTTGACGATTTTGAAATCCCAATCCCCCAGAAAATAGTTACCTAAAAATATAAGATATTAATTATTAATTCATAAATATTATTTTTGTAAAAATTAGTACATATTGAAAATATATATATATATATAACAAAAAAAATATACCTTATGGCACTTTAAGTCCATTTCTCCTTGATAAAGCATCATGTAATAATTTTGAATCATGAGCCAAACCCTCCCATCCACTAAGCATGTATATGAACTCCAAATCAAAGTTACAAGCTGCTAATACATTTTGTGAAATTTTTCCATGGAGATTACGATAGCTACTTATATCATGATTCTTTACTGTTGCTGATATATGTGTGCCATCAATAGCTTCAATACAATCCTAAAAGAAATAATAAATTTTATAACATAAAACATAAGGTGTTTTGAATAATAATTACAACACTAATAATAATAAAACTATAACAATAATAATAATAATAATACTTATAATTATTACTGAAAAAATAAATAAATAAAACATTCATTACTTACCTTAAAGTAAGGGTAAAATCTTGTATGTTCTCTTATTTTACTTGGTAATGTAGATTTTGGTTTAACCATCATATTTGATGCTATTGTATTCAAAGCCCTCAAAACTTTGTTGAAGTTTTTACTCATTGTGAAATGTGATCGACTAAACATTTCACGAGTCATACGATAGTGAGAATTCTGACCACCAATAAGTAAAAATGTTGCAAGCATTTCTTCAATGCAAATGAATCTTGTATCCTGTAAATATGTTTTTTTTTCTGTAATACTTTTACATAACTTCAAAAAGATATTAGGATACATCCTATATAGTTGCCAAAAATATTGAGGATCTTTTTTCAATACTTTATGAATATAATTATACCCTTTAGGAGTGATTGGTCATCGAGCCAGTGGAAGTTCGATATATTCATCACTTATGCTAATCATTAGTGCATCTAATACCTCAAGTATTGCTTGAATTGCCAACAATATTAATTTAATGGTTTCATAAAATTCTCCATCTTCTTGTGTATCTTTTTCTCCCAGTTCTTCCCGTTCCATTTTCTCTATTAATCTAAAACATAACATCAAATATTATTACAAAATATGAAATGTAATAAAAAATAATAATATCAGGAAGGGAAAAAAAACTCTTTAATGAAATATTCAATTCAGTACAAATTGAACAATAAAGCAAATGAAAATTTTCACTTAAACAAACTGGAGAGAAAAATATATCAAAACTAAAAACCTATATCATAAAATAGTTATAGCTAAATATATGTTTTAACACTCATTCCATATTAAATGATATCCATTCTGAGCGCTCTTCAGGTAACATCTTCAAGAATGCATCTTTGACTCCCATTTTCTGAATCAACGCAAGTGCTTTATAGCGACCATGATTATATAAATTTGGAGTTTCCTTAATAGCATTCCAAATATTATTCTTTTTCTCCTTTTCACTAATTGCCTTTTTCCTTTTCTCCATTAGGTTATACATTCCCCGAATTTCAGTGGCAATTTTTCCAATCGAGTCCAAACCATGAGAAAGTTTTTCTAGAAGATCAATTCAAGTGGCATTCTGATCAAATGAACGAGTATTCCCTTTATATTCATTTTTAGTTCGCTTTATTTGAACAACATTTTCCATGGGAACTTCTAAATTTGGATCAAACTCTGACATTGATGGTTCATTATGTCCGGGAGAAAGTGCTTGGCATGATGGATCGAGTTGAGTTGGAACATATATCTCATTAATCTCATCATATACATAGTTATCTATCCTAACATGTGTACTTTCATCTTACCCATAAATTCTTGCATCTGTATCGTCTCCCAATCCAATAGAGTTTTTCCAATGGCAGTTCCATTTCCAACAGTAATTTTTAAATCTTCAAAGTCAGCAAAAGTGTCTGTTCGAAGGTGTTTCTGGTTTGAAACGCATGAGTTGAGAAAATGTTTGATAACGCATTTTAAACCATTTCAAGCGACTCTGATATTGAGTATAATTTTTATTACACCCAAGTGCTTTATTAACCTTAGGAAGTATTTTATTTTCCACAGTTAGTTTGATAAATACACCATTATTGTCACGCCATCCACGATTAGCAGCATCAACCATCAGTTCCAATAACATATTACTCTATTGCGAGGTCCATGTGTTATATGTAGTTTTACCTTTTCGTTGTGAATCTCCCATTATAACAATGAATATCTAAATATAAAGCTCATTATATTATAAATTAAACATATAATAAACAAGATTAAAATATTCACATTCCAACTCATTAAACTATAAAATTAAATTAAAAATATTTAATAAATCATATTAGATTCATAATGCATTTTAAAAGACTACTAACGGTAACAAAAAAGAATGTATTTTTCTAATTTTTTTCTAAAATCATATATATATATATATATATATATGCATGAACATGTAATACTAGAGCCCAGCATATAACTTTTGAGTGCAAGTAGGCAGTAATATTTCATAACACATAATAATAATAATAATACAATAACAATAATAATGATGGAACATTAAACATAGTCAGGCATTTACAGTGAAACAGAAACCAAAATACAAATTTTTGGAGAAGTGTGTTTAATTAGTACAATAAGTATATATATAATAATAATAATGATGAAACACCAAATCAGTCACTCACAGAAAAAATAATAACCAAAGCACAAATTTTTTTTGGGAAGTATGTTTAATTAAGTACAAAAAAACTATATATATATATATAGATATTATAATATAAATTTATTAATTAATAGAAATTTATGTGGCTAGCTTTTGACGTGCACATTTATTGTGCCTAATCCACCAACTTTTTTTTTTTTCAGAGCTATATAAATTTATTAATTGATAGAAAATTGTGAGGCTAGCTTCTGACATGCACATTCATTATGCCTAATCTAGCAATTTTTTTTTTCCATAGCGGTGATCATCACTGTTTCTTTTTTTTACTTTTTTTTTTTTTGTACAAAGAAAATAAATTGATCATTGATCTTAGATGAGATGATATTTATCCTCTTGAAAACTAACCCCTCAAAGTTTTTGTCGGCTGGCAGTAAGGCTGGGCAAAACCCGACTCGGACCGACCAACCCGCCCGAACCGAACTATTTGGGTCGGTTTGGGTTGGTTTTTAACTGTTAAGCGGGTTGGTTCGGTTACATATGGATTGAACCCGTAGTTTTCGGTTCGGGTTACGGGTGGGTAGAAAATTTACCCAACCCAAACCGAACCGACCCATACGTCTCTCGCCTCTCGTGACCTCGTCTCTTTCATTTCCACCTCTCCAGCCTCCAGGAATTTGCTTGAAAATTAAAAAAGAAAACCAGTCGAAATCTCTTGCTCTCTGCCAGTCGAAGTCGAAATCTCTTGCTCTCTGCCAGTCGAAATCTCTGCCTATCTGCTGCCGCCTCTTTCTCAAACTCTCTCTCGGTCGGTCTATCTTTTGTCTGACTTTCTGATCTATTCTCCTCCATTCCTTCACTGAAAGTGTTTGATTTTGAGTCTTGGCTAGCTCTCCATAAGGATAATTGGATTATATATATATATATATATATATATATATATATGTATTGCTCCGATTATATTTAAAAAATTTCTTCAGTTGGAAAAAGATCTATGCCGTATTCCCCTCCAATCGCACCCACTCTCAGACTCCTCCCCGTATCTCTGCGGCCGGCGTCTCTAGCTCGCTTAACAGTTTCAGCCTACTGCCACGTAATTCTCTTACACTTTTTTATTTATTAATTAATTATTATTATTTTGGGCTTTGATTGTTTTGTAAACATATTGAAATTTCAGATTTCATCATCTTTTCTCTCCAAACAGTAATTGTAATCTTTTGTCGATATATTTGTAGAACCCCAGAAGCTAAGATGTTGATTTTTTATTTTTGTTTCCCTTTCTATGTGATTTGTCTAATACACATCAATTTTCCATGAGCTGGAAGCTTAAAATTGAAGTATGGTTGATTTTTTGTCGGAATATATTTTTAAGATTCCAATTAAAGTTCAAATTTCTTCTTCTTTTCGATTTTGCGATCAGATATCTGTTGGTTGGGTTGACTCGCGTAGTCCTGCATTTTTTGTATATATTTGTTTAGATTATATGTATATATATGCTGTTTTTTATTTAGTAGGGAAAGAAAAGACATAAAAAGTTTTATATTTCTTTCTTTTAAAGTAAATATGTAAGGGAAATTCAGATCTAAAATGGTTTGCACATGTTTTTTGCAGAGAGGAACAACTTCATTGATTTTGGTGGTTGAGAAATTCAGATACAACTTCAAGAAGGATAGGATTCCAAGTTCCGTTTGATTTTGGTGGTTGAGAAATTTGGAGGTAAGTTATTAGACTTTTTTCTCATTATTTTTGCATCAATTTGTGAAATTTGAAGTTCATTAGAAGTGGGAAGGTGAAAATTAGTTTTGGAAAGTGTAGTGAAGCTTAGGTTGTGAAATTGTTTGCTGTGAAGTTTGGAGATTGTGAAGTGAAATTTGTGTTATTTGATTTCTATGAAGTTATTATGAACAATGTTTGAATCTCATATTGATTGCATCCACAAAATCAAAACATCAAACCATTAAATGTGTCATCGGATATGCATCTAAAAACCCTTCACATTTTTCTTCTATTTGATATGGACTTTACTCCTAAATCTTTTAAAACTGATCCTAAATTTATTTTTCATTTTTTCTGTTTTTTTCGATTGAAGGATTTGATTCTAATGTGTCAACATATTTTTTTTTCTTTTTTTTTTCCTTTTTTGAGAAAACCGATAACCAAAAAAAAAAAAAAAAAAACAGCAAGCACCTTAATGTAGTAAATTAAGTAAAACTAATTCTTTTCACATGGATGTGCATGAAATCTTATTATACTTTTTGTTTTCTTGTTTCTTTTTATATGTTTTTCAATAGATTTTTTTTGTTTTTAATAGGTTATAGATGGATGAGGACCACAATGATTTGTATGATATGAATGAATTGGAAGAATATCTAAATGAATCAGAGAAAGCTGAGTCTCAACCTTCAAAATCGGATAAATCTTATAAGACACAAAAGAGAAAACCTTCTAGGGCTCCATCTTGGGTTTGGGAACATTTTGAAAAAATTCCAGATAGTGATCCAAGTAATCCTAGATGCAAATGTAAATATTGTGGGGTAGATTATGCATGTGATACTAAGAGGTGTGGAACTAGTACGTTACGGAATCATTTGATGAACCAATGCAAGAAATACCCTAATAGGACAGTGGAGAAAAGCCAACAAGTTCTTTCTTTCGATAGTAGTAGTAGTAATTTGGTGTCTGCAAGTACAACATTTAGTAAAGAGGCATGTAGGCTTGCATGTGCTCAAATGATCATCATAGACGAGTTGCCATTTAGCCATGTTGAAGGGGAAGGGTTTAGAAAGTTTTGTAATACTTTGAACCCTAAGTATGAACCTCCATCTCGTAGAACAATTTCTAGAGATGTGTTTCAATTGTACTTAGATGAGAAAAATATTTTGAAAAATGTGTTTTCATTGAGGAAGCAAAGGGTTTGTCTTACGACGGATACATGGACTTCCATTCAAAATAACAATTATATGACTCTTACCGCTCATTTTATTGATGATGATTGGAAGTTGCATAAGAGAATTATAAATTTGTGTATTGTCCAAAATCACAAGGGTGAGACAATTGGTAAGGTTATAGAAAATTGTTTAATTGAATGGGGTATTGAAAGGGTTTTCACAATAACGGTTGATAATGCTTCTTCAAATGATGTGGCTATTAATTTTGTGAACAAAAGATTAGATTATTGGAAAGGAAATGTTTTGGATGGTAAGTTTTTGCATGTTCGTTGTGCTGCACATATTGTAAATTTGATTGTGACATTTGGATTAAGGGAAATTCATGATAGTATTGCTGGAATTCGTAATACTATTAGATATGTTCGATCATCGCCTTCAAGGTTATCCAAATTTAAAGAATGTGTAGACAAGGAGAAGATGGAATTTAGAGAAACCGTGATTTTGGATGTGTCTACTAGGTGGAATTCTACCTATTTGATGTTGAATTCGGCTTTGAAGTATCAAAAAGCTTTTGATAGGATGGTAGATGATGATGGTTTTTTTCTTGGATATTTTGAGGAGGATGAAGTTGGAAGGAAGAGAGCTGGGCCACCTCAAAGTAAAGACTGGGATAGTGCAAGGGTTTTTGTGAAATTTCTTGCTACTTTTTATGAGGTTACCTTAAAATTTAGTGCCTCTTTGACTGTTACTTCTAATATATGTTTTCATGAATTGAGTTTGATGTGTAATGCACTTGTTGAATGGAGTAATAGTCAAAACCATTTGATGGCTGATATGGCAAAGAAAATGTTGACAAAGTTCGAGAAATATTGGGGTTCACTTGGAAATGTCAACAAGTTGTTACTTATTGCCGTTGTGCTTGATCCACGATATAAGCTAGAATATGTATCATATCTTTTTGAGGATGCTTATGAAAGTGGTATGGTTGAATCTTTGACTAAGGATGTGAAAGATACTTTATATAATCTTTATGACTTTTATAAAGAAGTTGATTCTATGGATGAGAGTTCTAAAGTGTCTAATCCTAATGATAATCAATCAATACAAGCACAACAAAGTGGGATGATGGTGGATTCAATGGATGATGGAAGTATAGATGATCGTCGGCGTTTGAAAGAATCACAATTTAAAAAAAGAAAAATGTATTGGAAATAAAGAATGAGGTTGATAGATTTTTGTTTGATCCATGTGAGGATGTGGAGAGTGAGAAATTTGATATTTTGGCTTGGTGGAAAAATAATTGCACAAAATATCAAATTTTATCTCAAATTGCAAGAGATGTATATGCCATTCCAGTTTCTACAGTAGCATCTGAATCTGCATTTAGTAGCGGAGGACGTATTCTTGATGCATTTCGAAGTTCATTGGGTCCAAAGATGGTGGAGGCTTTGATTTGTTCACAAAATTGGTTGAAATCAAATCCTATGAGATATGATTATAGAGTTGAAGTACCAATTGAGGATGTTGCATATTATGATTCTATTGAATCATGTACGAATTTTTTTTAATTATTTGTAATTTTATTTTTATCATGTTTTTTAGAGCTTTTTAAATGTTTTTAGTAATATTTTTTTAAATGTTTTTAGTAATATTTACAACGTCTTTTTAGTATTTATTGATTAATTTAATATTATATTTTAATTTGTTTAGGAGCATCTTGTGTTACAAAACAAAATCTACCTCCATCTAATTGATCTATGATTGCTGGGTAAGTTTGTTGTTAATTCCAATTATTTTTTAAATTAGATAATATTTTAGTAATATACTAAATTGCACTTAAGTTTATTGATTGCTAGTTACATTTAATATTTAATGTGTAATTTTAATGCTTGTTGAAGGATGAATGGAATATGGCTTTGCATGGCATATTGTGATAATGGGATTGTGGTTGATGGTGGTTGCTCGTGGAATGAAGTGTGTGGAAGAAGACTATTTAAAATAATTTTTATTTTTATGTATTGTTAGTTTATTAAATTCTAAGTTAATTTTGAAGTTTAAGATATCAAATATGGTTGTATTCTATTTTATAACTAATATTGGTTGTAAACTTGTTGGAGAATTTATTTGTTGTTGTATGATGTATTTGTATAATTAGGTGATAGCTATAAACTTGTATTGTAGTTGTATAGTTTTATGTTGTATTATTTCACATGTTTGATGCTTAATAGTTAGTTTATTTAGTATTTTTATTTAGGTGAATGTATGTTAAAATTATTTAAGTTAGATAATAGTTTGAAAAAGATATTTAATTTAAAATATAATGCATGAATAATAATATAATTAAAGATTGATAATTAAAAAGGTCTAAAAGAGATTTTTAACAATTTTGGCTCAATGTATCAAAATTCATATCTCAAAATAGTAAAAATAAAAAAATTTGGACCGAAATCCATCATGAGGTCCAAACTGGTCCAAACCAAAAATAAAAAAAATTGGGCTGAAAGTGAAGCTCATCATAAGGCCCAAACCGGCCTAAACCAAAAATAAAAAAATTTGGGCCGAAGCCCATCAGAAAGCCCAACCCAGCCCAACCCGTGAACCCAACCCAAACCGAAAAATATTCATTCGGTTCGGTTCGGTTTGGGTTGAATGTAACGGTCGGTTCGGTTCGGTTTTGTACCCAACCCGACTAGTTCGGTTTAAAAAAGTTCACAAAACCGAACCGAACCGAACCGAGCCCACCCCTAGCTGGCAGTTGTTTCTATGCTCCTGGCTAAAGTTGTGTGTCTGGCTAGTTTTGTTTGTTGGGGAATCGGTAAGTGAATTTCTGAGATACCCATTTGATAATTTTGAATAAATTTCAAAGGGTTTTTAATAAATTCATTCTGTGCTTTTTTTGGATTGGGGGGGGGGGGGGGGGGGGATTTTGAGGGTTTAAAGGGTTGTTTTTTAATGATGGGTTTTTTGGTTGCAGGTCGGTCTGTGGGATGACCACTGATTATGGGAAGGTGGAAAGGTGGGGGATTGAGAACAGAGGTATGGTACCCATTTGATAACAGGTACTGAGTATGTGGAATCTTGCAGGCACTACCATATGTTTTCTTCAATGATTTATTTTTAATCAGGAGTATCGAACTGCTAGCTATAAAATTTTCAATAGGGTAACACATACGTTCCTTAGAAACTTCAAAACTTCTCACTCTTTTTTTTTTTTTTTTTTTAAACTCAAAACTTCTCACTTGGAATTCAAAATTTTCACAACATTTATTTGGATTTTTATCGAACAATAGTAGGATAATGCGAAAAAAGTAGAAAAATTGAATCATACCAAAAAAACCAGATCAAGCAAGGAAGCACGAGAAGAGAGCCTACAAGAAAGACCGTTGTTTTGGTTGCCATCAGTTCGCCAGTTTCATTCAACCGTTCATCCAGCTGGTTGGGTTCATCCGTTTGTTCTTCGTTTTTCGTTCTATTTCAAAGCAGGGTCTCATTTAATGTTTTGTATTTTAAAATTTGGTGAAATTTGTGGGATGGAGACTGGATTTGTGGAAGATTTGAGTATTTATACTTAGCGTTTCAAAATCTAATCAAATCCATTAATTTGTAAAATCTTTCTAAATCAATGACTTTTTGAATACTAACAAACTTTTATAGATTTTTAAAAAATCATAATTGAATAACATAAGATTTATATAAATTTTATAGAATTTTGAATATCCTAATATTTTAATGGATTCCATCGAAATTTTAATTGAATATTTTTAAATTTTTAAAATTTATTAAATTTCTAATTGAATACCCCTCTATATTAAAAAGAAAAAAACTATCAAAGAAAAATAATATATTTCAGTAAAAAAATATTATTTATAATTAATAATTAATGATCACTAATTTTAAATAATTATTATTAAAATATTTATTGTTACAGCGTTTAATATAAAATATAATATAATTAAATATTTTAATTAAAATTTGCTATAAAACGGTGATTTTGATTTTCCGCACTCCAGTTCAAAAGAAATGAGGGCGTGATTCTAGGGGGTTGGGAATGACGTGGCAAGAGGATTGGGAGTTGGGGTTACGTTAGCAAAAAGCGCAATCTTTTAACAGATTGGGTTTTGTCATGGCGGTGGTGGTAAGGAAGGTGGCTTGGGTTGGAATGGGTGGTTATATTTCCATAACAAAATGGATCCTTCCTTTCAAATTATTCGATGTCCATTGCTGTCCTTCTATTCTCTGTTATTTACTCCGTTAACTCATCGACATAGTTTCTTTCTCCGTTTTACAATTTTGATTTATCCAAACGACTTTCCACGCGGTGATTCCTAGGTTCGTATCCGTTACTCACTGATCTTCTTCAACGTTTGAATTTCGTTTTTTTTTCTTTTTTCTCTTTTTTTTTCTTTTGTAGAAGATAGAAATTTGACAACAATTTGATCCGTTTGTTTCCTGAGATAATTTTAGTAGGTAAACAAGGAAAAAACAAAAGAGAGACCAAAAATTGTTTTTCCATCCTAATTTTGTTTTTCCTGGCGGTAGTTTCAGCGTAGTTACAACGCATTTTTAATTTATAATCTTTTTTTTTTTTTTTCCTCGTTTGGATTTTCTTATCTAACAAAAAGGTGTTATGTATTCAGGATTCTTAGGGTGTTTCTGACTATAGAATTGGGATTTTTATTTTCTTTTTCTTTTTTGTTTCGAACTTTAAATTGTTTGTAAAAAGTATAGAGAGAATGGGAAATACTGCGAGCAGTAGCGCAGGCCGGCAGAGGCACCGTAGCCAGCCATCTCCACCACCGATGCAGCCACCCCCACACCCAGATGTTACTGGAGACAGATATTATTATGCTACTACCACTCCATATCCGTCTCAATATTCTCCAAACCCCAATCCATCCCCATATTACCAGTACCCTATATACCATCACCCACAAGCAGTACATACTTCATATGCACACCCTTATGGTGCCAGTGGTGGCTACCAGGGTCCTCCTGCCAATACGGTTGGTCCGCACTACCCTTGTAATGTTGTTTTGCCTCCAACTACTCCCTATGTTGAACATCAGAAGGCAGTGCCTATTAGAAATGATGTGAATGTAAAGAAAAAGACTTTGCGAATGGAGCCAGATGAGGAGAATCCGGGAAGCTTCCTTGTCGCTTTCACTTTTGATGCCACTGCACCTGGAAGGTAAATTGCTAGGATTTGCACATTTATTATTGAGTTCAGGTGTAGTAGTGGGGTGGTTTTGCTATCGATTTAGAATTCAAGTTTCTTCGATCACCTGCAATTTGGGTGAAATGGTTGTGAGGTTCATGTTCTGTTTGATAGTGATTTGGATGCATATGTTCATAATACTAGCATGCCTCTTGATGGGTGAGGTGTGAGATTCTGTTTTTGACTGAAATGGCTTAAAACAACAATTGAATTGATCGAGTTGATGTACTAATGGAATTTAACTAGAGAGTTAGCCCTTGCTTGACTCCTATAGGCTTTACTGTGGACATTAGACATTAATGGAGTAATATAATTGGAAATTTCTGTATGGCTAATGAGATTGTGATGTTGGTATTATTAAATATGCAGAGGAGTAGAAGATATTGGAGATTTTATATATTTGTTAAATCAAACTTAAATAGGTGTATAAAATATGGTTTACGTGGGTTTTCTTTGCCTTATAAGTCTTGTAATTCATCTTTGAAAGGTATCAGTTATATGGCTGGACCTGAGCTTGATGATGAACACTTTGCTTAGATGAGTAAAATGGTTATGCAAATTGCAGTTTGTTTTGGTAGTTGGATTCTTTCTGTAATTGTCATAATCATTCAACTAAGGTGGATATGACATATGCCACCTGTAGGTCAGTCGGTATATCAAACAATATACTTGCATATATGTAAAGATTCATCCTTTCTAATGGTTTCCATTCTGTATTTTTTCTACAGCATTACAGTTATGTTTTTTGCTAAAGAAGATCAAGACTGTAACCTTATAGTGACAAAAGAGAGCCTGCTTAAATCGGTCACAGTGCCTTTTCAGCAAGGTCTTGGTCAGAAGTTCAGGCAACCTTCTGGAACTGGTATAGATTTCTCAATATTTGAGGAGACCGAGTTAATAAGAGGGGCTGAGAGAGAAGTTTATCCTCTGGTGTTGAAGGCTGAAGCATGCCCACAAACCAATGAGAAGCATGAATGTGATGGAAATTCATCTGGGAATTCTCAAATCACTCAGGCAGTTTTTGAGAAGGACAAAGGTGAATACCAAGTGCGGGTAATAAAACAGATATTATGGGTGAATAAGACAAGGTACGAACTGCAGGAGATCTATGGAATTGGGAATGCAGTTGATGATTTAAGTGGTAATGATTCCGGGAAAGAATGCGTTGTTTGCTTGTCAGAACCTCGAGACACAACTGTTCTCCCATGCCGGCACATGGTGTGTAAGACACTATTACCTTGCTCATCTTCTTCTTATTCTTTTGTTATGAATAAGCATGAAGCTGACTCATCTTACAATTTCATCATTGTGTTAATCATTTATCATTACCCACGAAACAAAGAGACCATACTTCAAAATCTCATTAACTCCCTCCTCAGACTTTCAAAAGAAGTCCAGTGGTTGAATTTAGTCTGGTTTAGTTGAATGCATAAAATATTGTGTCACTGTATTTGAATGAACAATTTTTTATATGGATGACCAGAAAGCATTCATATTTTGGAAACTGGTACGACGTGATGTTTTGATTTCCTTCTGGATGTGCGGTGTCTCTTTTGAATACATTCTAAAACCTCAAATAGAAAAGGTGTGGGTGTGTCTTGTATCCCCAACCGTTAGAGCTTCCTCCGTGTCCTAACTTTTCTCTCCTTAAAGAATATAAATATTGCACTTTAATTGAAATTACTATAATAATTAAAAGTCTATCTTGATATTCTTCAGTTGTGTTTGAATTTGTCAACTTTATCATAAATAATCCTGAGGATGCAGAAAGTCTTATGTTTTTTCTGTACTTTTGCTTGTTTTTGGTGCAGTGTATGTGCAGTGATTGTGCTAAGGTTCTTAGGTTCCAGACAGATAGATGTCCCATCTGTAGGCAACCGGTTGAGCGGCTCTTGGAAATCAAAGTGAACAGTGGTGCAGATAGTTGAGGGTGATCAACAATTGTCATCTTAATGTTTTATAGTACAATACTCTTTTCTCTTTTTCTTTGGAACAACCCTGGTTTTCCAGTTAATAACTTAACAGAGTTACCATTCGATTTCAAAGGGGATTATGGCATCGCTTTCAAGTTCTTTTTGACCTCACCTTCTCTTCAGTTCAATACAGTTTTTGTATTGTTGACCCCCTGAGACAGAGTTGGTATTTACTTGCTCATAAAAATGCGATTTGTACATGTTCAAGGACGTACTTGCTGGCCAGCTTTGCTACCCTTCATAGTCTTTATAGGTTCACAGGAGTATCGAAATCTATGTTTATTGTATCATTCTTATTTCTAATTGGCAATTGGCAGTCAAGATTTCCATATTAATTTTTATTTTTATTTTTTGTCATTTAATAATGCTTGATGGCAAACTGTTTCTTGGGTCAATGCTTGATGACAAACTGTTGCTTCCAAGTTCGAAGGGCGTTTGCAGTTAAATATTAGTGATGCCAATTGGACAACATTTTGAGATCGGTTACTATTTGAAATGAATAGAAAAGAAAGTATGCTGGTTGTATTTGAAAAAGAGTTTGGAACACTGGACCAATGCATTGCATTGGGAGCTTGAGAAAGCTTTAGATAAAGAATGGTTAACTAAAAAATGAATAGAGAGAATGTTCTATTTTTATCGTCATTTGTGAAATGTTAAGATTAAATAGCTAGATTAAGCTTTAATACTTTTTTTTTAGCCCTAAAACTCTTTTTATCGGTCAAAAGCTCTTTTTAATAAAAAATTGAGATGTCTGATGACAGTTAACAAATACTTTGATGTGATATTATTTTACTGGACGGCAAAATTGAATGTAAACCAAAAATAATTTGATTTTGATACGGATCGTATCATTGACCGTTTGGAGGATCCGGATCCGGATCCGGGCATTCATTTTTGGGGAAGACAGCGACTGAGAGAGTACGGCACTTGCTCGAAGTAACTGAAAACCAAACTATTTTATTTTCTTCATTTCACAAATGGCGGCATCTCCAAATTACGAAGCCTCCATTAGTGAAACCCTAAACCCTTCCATACCTGACCCACCACAACCATCCATTCCCCACCCAGTGAACGGCCACGATTCAACCAATGAGCCCCCACCAAACCCCACCAATCAGCAACCGTCCGTTCCTCCATCAATGGACGACACCAATTCCGGCGAGAAGCGCAAGAGGGAGGACGACTCAGCAGCAGACCGTTCCACTCACCCTCTATGGAAGACCAGCCTCTGCTCCTACTTCAGGCGAGACTCTGGGTCTTGTAGCCACGGTAGCGAGTGCCGCTACGCGCATGGCGAAGAGGAACTCCGGATGCGTCCCGATAACACCTGGGACCCAACCTCGGAGCGCGCGAAGAAGGCCATGAAGATATCTGACGAGGACGGCGGCAAGAAATGCGGGGTTTCTGTGGATGTGATGATGACGGAGGCTGTGGTTGATGAAGAAGGTGGTGGTCCCCACTCTGGACTTGGCAAATGCTTGGTTCATGTACCCAGAAGTTGGAAGTCGGATAAGTTAATCGAATTTCTCACGGAGCAGGCAAGTTGGGTTTCCCATTTTCGGGAGTTTAGCTTTATTGCGTGTTTGATTGAGTCAGTTCTTGGATTACGGTTTCATTTTAGCTATGTTTGGTTATCGGGAAAATGTGGCAATTTTAGATTTTTTTTTTTTTTTTTTTCCTTTACAGTGAAAATTATAACTTTGATGATTTCATGAGTGCCTGTAAAGCGTTAGAGAGAACAAGGCGAAGACTTTTTGAATTTTGCTGGTATATTTATCTTAGTCAATTGAGTTCACCATTGTAAAGGACTAAAAGTTTAAGCTAGCTTTTACCCAAAAAAATAAAAAATAAAAAAAGGGGTTTAAGCTAGCATTAGAGTCAATAATCTGTAATTTGTATTTTTGGTTCTTCCTAGAGGACTGTTTCTTTTTATAGTAATTATGGTTTTTAGTTTGCGTTTTTCTGTTGCTTCATGCTACCACTTCCTGTTCATGTGTACTGAATCCTAATGCTTTATTAACTCTGAATTTGAACTTGTAAATTTTTTGCCCTTTTTTACAGGGAATTGCTTTTAAATCTGTGAAGAAGAAAAAAGGCATGACTGTAGGTTTTGTGAGTTTTGAGACCATGGAACAGTTACAGACGGCAACGGAGGTATGCCTGCTTCACTAATGTCATGGTGGGTGCTTTGTGTACTTGCAATTAGTTTTTGAATTTTCTTTTTTATTTTTTATTTATCCATGGCACAGAAGCTAGATGGGCAATCTATTGGAAACAAAAATTTAAAAGTTCGAGATGTCATTGGGGGATCATGTTCTAAGAAGACCTACTCAACAATGGCTCTCCCTCAGAACACGCAGAAAACTGCAGAAGATGCATTGCCTAGGGAGAATGCAGATGTACCTGCGTCTTTGAATGGGACTGGAGATGGTGATACTAATGAAGGCGATGCTAATGAAGGGAATACAACAGTTGATGATTTCACCTCTAGTGGAAGAACTGCACGTGATGTAGTGACACCCCTTGCCCATATGCCTTACGCTGATCAGTTAGAGCACAAGAAGAACTCTATTATGCAGATTCTCAAAAAGCTCGTCAGTATTGCATCTTTCTTATTTTGTTTGACATTATTATAGCTTTCTTTTTAATTTTGTTTTTACTGCTTTAATTTTATTTTATTGAACAATTATTTCTTAACCATTACAATTTTTTTTTTAAGACTAGAAATGCACGTAAAGCTTGTCCCACTGGTGTTTCACTTCCAGAATGGATTCTCAAGTCTAGAGAAATAGGTGATACTCATATCTTCGATAAAATAAACATATAAAGCATCATATCATCAAAATTTATATGTTTATCATACTATCTGTTATTTATCATAACATAAGTGGTTGCTTAAAATTTGGCACTTTTGTTTGTTTATCTACAATGGCTTCTTCTTCTTCTTCTTCTTTTTGTCCCAGTTTTCTGTCATTGTACTTCAAAGCAAAAGGACAATTTTTTGGTGCTCAAGTTTTTCTTTTATGAAACCTGCAGGTGGTCTTCCATGCAATTTAGAGGGTATACTTGCATCGCCTCTTGTAAATGAATACCGTAACAAATGTGAATTTTCTGTTGGATATTCTCTACAAGGAAAAATAACTGTGGGATTTATGCTTGGAAATTTTAGGTAATCTGCGCTTTATAGATTTTGGAGGAGTTTCTTTGTCACCTGGGCCATTTACCAGAATAATATCTTTTGCAGGGAGGGTGTGACTGCAGTTGAAGAACCTATAGACTGCCCAAATGTTTCTAGAATTGCTTGCAAATATGCTTCAATGTTTCAGGAATTTCTTCAAAATTCAAGCTTACCAGTTTGGAACAGATTTAAAAATACTGGATTTTGGCGACAATTGACGGTAAGCATTAATGATTTCAAGTGTACTGTGCATGCAACAGATTTATGATGTGCATGCAATAGATTTTATGATAAGCATTTTTGCTTTTCTGTTGCCTTCTGGATTAGGAAGGAATGATTAATCTGTATGAGATGATTAATCTAAATTAATTTTTTCGATCTATTAGTGGTCTTGGGTTACAGAGCAGGAGTTATCCTTTCTGTCCCCATAATTCCTTCCTTTCATTGCCTGGTTAACCAGGATTTAAGACACCTCCTTGAAAGCAGTTGCAAAGTTTTTAGTCATTGAGGCCTCAATTGGCACTTTCAACATGTATTTTAGAAGTTATTTATGTCGTACTTCCACTGAATATTCTTATCATAATTTATCTTTTGAAGGTCCGTGAAGGAAGAAAGCCCGAGAAGGCGAGTGATGCTGAAAATTTTGAAGCCAACATTGCTGAGGTCTTGCTTATGGTTCAGGTTAGTTGTCTGAACTTTTACCTGAAATTTCTAGGTTCTTTATTCAAAGCACACCCATTTGGTTTTGACAATGTATTTTCATATTTTTGGAATCTTCAAGGCTATGGAGAGTGAAACTGAGAAATAATATTTGGCCTTTCTGGTATGATGCGACTGATCAATGAGTGAAAATAGTGTGATTTACTTTTTCAATTGGGGAATGTAATTTCTTAAATAGTTAACAAATCATTTCCATGGAGCAGCTAATGGAGTGTTTTTGGGTTTATAGACCTTTTTTTTTTTTTTTTTTAATTTTTCCTTCTCTTTATGCTTTGGTAACACAGGTTTCGACTTTGGGATTTGATGATGCATTGATAACTAGTGAATTTGAGAAGCTGTCTCAAGTTTTTTCTGCAGGAGCAGCTAAAAACTTTCCACCCTTGCCTCTAACAGCCATAGTTGTTCAGGTATTAACTCCTTGTTCATAAATTTCTGTCAAAGTTATTATGTGACTGTTGTTGCATGCTTAAGATTTAAATTTATGGTATTTTGCAGGATCATCAGGGAATATCAAATGTGGCCCCAGCAGATATTCCATTGCGCCCACTTTTAATTCCCAAAGCCATTTGTAGTCCTGAACAGGAAGCCATCAACAGTGTTGAAGAAGCAAGAATTCATGATTATGTAAGCTGTCTTAGATTCCGTATATCCCCGACGGCTTTTTTCCAGGTAAGAAACTCAGATTATAGTAATTCTTATGCTCAGTTGAATGGTTTTTGCTCGTGTTACTGGATATATTTTGAGCCCCAACTGTACTGCAGGTTAATACCCTTGCTGCTGAGAAGCTCTACTCACTTGCTGGGGATTGGGCTGGTTTGGGTGCTGATACTTTGCTATTTGATATCTGCTGTGGAACTGGGACAATTGGGCTGACTTTAGCTCATCGTGTTGGTATGGTAATAGTCACCTGCCTGCTTTCCTTGATTCTTGTTCCATATATGTTATGATGTAGGAAAAATATTTACAAAAACAGATTGGTATGCAAGAAATAATTAAGATATCCAAAAGAGAGAACATAAGTAATGAACACAATCAAAAGGCTAGCTCTTTGGTTCTGGAAAGACAGACAGGAAGAAGAAGAAGAAGAAATGTTTATTATATTAGCATAATCTCAGCCAACTAGTGTTGCAGTATATCACCTGTTGAGCAGTAAAACAATGCTTTTTATTTATTTTGTTTATTCTATTAATTTTGCCTTTCCTTTGTCATATTTATTTGGGCAGCCCTTATGTGTTCTATGAAAATCTTATCCTCATTCTCTTTGTTTCAACAAGGGGAGAACAAAAAGTGGCACTCTAAATAAAAATATAGAAGCATTGGTGGGTCATACATCTTATTGTTGATAAAGCTTTCTCAGCTGTAGATTTTCTGGGTTATCGGATAGATCTAAGCTGTTGCTAAGACGTACCTGTTTATTGTAACTAAATCATGAAAAGTTCCCGTTCAAGTTAACAAGTAAAGCATAATTACCTGGAATCCTTCTTGCAATTACAAACTTTTGGTGCCATGTGATATTTTTGCATTAATTTCAACTCTAGATAATTGAACTTATTTTTGTAAATTATTGCCAGGTTGTCGGCATTGAAATGAATGCTTCTGCAGTTTCCGATGCTCATAGAAATGCTGAAATTAATGGCATAAAAAACTGTAGATTTGTTTGTGGGAAGGTGAGATATAGAATTGTTGCCTTCAATTTATTGTTTCCTTTGTTAGTGTGGGGCGAAAAAAGAATTGAATCCAAGTTCATATGCTGTGGTTGATAATAAAGTACTGTATAATTTGTTCAAGTTAGCTATGCTTGTAGTTATTTATTTAATCTTTTATCCATGTGCTTGGCATTTAATGAGGGAACAGGCTGAAGACGTCATGGGCTCTCTGTTGAAAGAGTATGTGAGCATGTCTCAGAAACAAAATGGGATTCTAGATATCCCTGAAAGTAGTGATAAATTAATTTCCACTGCTGAAGAGAATAATATCTCAACCGACAACTCACAAAACCCAGAAACAAAATCAGGTACCTCAGTTGGCAACTTACCAGACCCTGAAGAGAGCTCAACTCATGCACTTGAAAATGGTAAAACTGCATCTGATAGTTTAGAAAGCAGCATGCAAGATCTTGGAAGCAAAATTCAGAACTGGTACACTTCTGAAAGTGGGAATCCTCAAATTCAACAATTCAAAGATGTTGTTGCCATTGTTGATCCTCCACGTGGTGGACTTCATCCCACTGTAAGTAACAAGCATGTTCCAATAAAGATTTATCGACATCTCTTCAAAGTGACATGGTACATATTATTTTAAAGGCTCAAATAATTCTCATTTTGACTTAGAGATCTTGTGGGTTGAAAAATATGAACATCCTCACACATGAGAAATAGTTTTCTTTAATACCATTTAACTCTAAATCTTTTTTTGTGTATGTTCTAGGGCCTGTTTGGGAATGATTCTTGAGGAATTACTTCCCCTCTAGGAAGTGAGTTGTCTAAAACAAAATCACTAAAAATCAGTCTTCTTTTTTTTTTTTTTTAACCATGCATCATAGGAAGTGATTTTATCCTCTTTTCAGTGCTTTTAAAACCTTGGGAATCAGTCCCAAATGCACCTTAAGTAGTTTCCTATGATTGTAGACTCCAATATTACCCTTTATATGTTATTCAGATGTGCATATATGGATTTGTTGAGTTCCAAATTTCTATGAATTTAGTTTTCATCTGTGGTATCACAAAGTAAATATTGTTGAAATGATTCATGTCTGTGATAATGCAGGTGATCAAAGCTTTGAGAACTCATCCATGCCTGCGAAGGCTTGTGTTAGTTCCCATACCTCTCTCTCTCTCTCTCTGTTTTTGTTTTTCTTAGGTTCACTTTCATTGAACTATTTTGATCTAATTTCTGGCCCGTTCGGTGTAGTTACATTTCCTGCAATCCTGAAAGCTTAGTGGCCAATGCCATAGAGCTTTGTACACCATCTGCTGAGAAAATTGAAAGAGGGAACAAGGGCAATAGAGGATGGAGAAACATGAGCTCTGCTGGTCTAGCACGGCAGAGAGTCAAGTCTATGCCAGTTTCAGAGCCTTTCAGACCTGTGAAAGCCATGGCCGTTGACCTTTTTCCACATACTCTGCACTGTGAAATGGTGATGCTACTTGAGAGATAGGTAAGATCAAGTCAGAAAAAAATTGGTTTGACAAAGATCTTTGTCGTTATAAGAAGTTTTTATAGTAATTTTGTTTATACTATTCTGGTATCAAACTTGCTATAACCGGAGGCTTTTCCCTTCATCACCTGTCCTCCTGGATTGTTGAGTGGCTCGTCATTCTCTTATGTAAAATGGAAGATCAAGGTCCTGAAAATTATTCGACTTAGATTTTATGAAATTATTTATTTATCATTCAGAGAGTTAAAAATTGGAAGCCTACAGGATCTTTTTGCCATTTTTGTCAACTATAGTAGATGATTGTCAAGTATTATCGAACCATTTTTATGGATAAATTTTTTATATTTATTAAGAAAATATGGTTCATCGCAAGAATCTCTACGCATATATATCAATGCTTGCTTCATATTGATGGTAACCACATGATACATTAGTAATTTTTTGAAGAGATCCTCTGTACAAAACAAAAACGTAGTATAATGTTAACGCCCCAGAACTTGTTCCACGTGTTATACTTGTAAAGCCCAAAAACTTGTTCAACATAGCAATATATGCTTGTTTTAAAGATCCACGTAATTTTAGTCAATGACTTAACAAGTTCTCAAAGTAATGCTATGATTATAATTTTAAGGGTTATGATTTTTACTTTTGCCAAGTGATATCGTTTCGCTACAATGAATTATCTCCTCCGTTTAAAGGAGCTGTAATAGAGAAAGACGTGTTCAACCGCACGTTTTTTTATTTTCTGTTTTTCTCTTTTTTGTTTGTTTGTTTGTGAAATCAAGCAAATATGAATGATAAATTACTAATATTATAGTCATTTATAATAAGAAAAAGAAAAATGTTTAACAAAATTATTCATAGTTTGAAATGTTTTTTGACTTTGTATTTTGATTTTTTTTTTCTTTTTCCTTTAATATTTTAAGTGATTTTGATTTGAAGATCATTTAAAACACAAGTTAATTATTGAACTTTTAGGATTAAAAGTTATTTAGCACTTTTAAGGTTTGATTTAAATATAATTTGACATCTTTAGTTTTAAAAATATCGTTAATCTTTCTCTGGTTTAAATAATCTATCATCTTTTTAAATTATTGATTATTCAAAACTCTTAGTATAATATCATTTATACTTCTAGTTTAAATAGTCTATCATCTTTCCAAACTATTAATTATTCTCAATTCTTGGATAATATCATTTATATATAAGCATGCTATTTTAAGTCTTGCGAAAATAAAAAATTAAATTCTAAATAGTGCAAACTTTGTTCATATAAAATCTACCCAAACTCTTAAAAAACCAAAAACATAAACACTACCAAACCAACTCTAAACTATTAAATGAAAATACTCCCATATTCCAGATCACAATAATAAAACACCACATCTTTTGATCATGATTTTATGAAGAATCTCACGGCTTAAACCAAAGCCAATCGGACCCCCCCAAATAGATTTTAAACTATAAGGTGTTCAACTCACCGTTAGCATTATTTTCTAAAGCTGTCAGGCCGTCCAGAAACATAATATTTTTTTTTGCTTTTCCAGAATGGTTCTCTTTCTCTCTTTCTTTTGCTTTCTCTTTTTTTGAATTCCCGCCCAACTGACAGTTAAAATGACTTTGTTAATAAAAAGCTTCCCTGTCTTCTCTCTCGGTAGTATGTGGACACACTGCCTTGGACCCTGAAGACTTATGTAGACATTATTTATTTATATAATAAAATACTAAAAGAGAACAAAATCAAACCAATTTGGAGTTCGATGTGGAATATCATTTTATGTGGTTGCTTTAAAGATTAGATTAGGCCCAAGTAGATCATGATTTTAAATTCGACTCACATTGGGTTTATCTTTTTCATGTAATATTATTTTAATCAATATGTTGATTGGATGGTATAGCAGCCATTGAAGAATTAAAAGACACCCACTTTGAGTTGTTTATGGATTTGTGGTGTCATAGTTATATTTATGCTGACTTATGCTATCCCACTGTCTAGGGAACAATTAGCCATATTTCACTACCTCCACTATTAGTGGGAGGGGATGAAAAAAGTATAATTCTTTCTATTATAAAACTTAGCTCTAGATTTCCTCGTTTTCTTATTTATTATTATTATTATTATTTTGGAAAATAAATAGAACCAAAAATTCTATCCCTCTTGAAATGTCTACCTTTAAATATTGAAGTCAATTTTAGTCACCACTTTCCATCATCCAGAAGAACTAGTTAGACCAAACTGTTTTTTATTGAAATTTTTTACGTTTTTTCTTACATAATGGATCTTTCTTTTTCTTCTTTTTCTTTTTTCTTTCCAGGAATGCATATATAGAAGGTGATATGTCCTAATCATAAGATGAGGCAAAGATTGTAGTCTGAAGGCTTTTTGACAGCAAATATAAAAGCAAACTCTCCACTTTCTCATCAACCAAAGAAGTTGTTATTAAATCACCTTAAATTAATTTATAAATACACATTGTTTAATTTCTTATACAATTGCGAACCCAAATTTTATTTTTTAAAAGAACATCCAATTAAGCTTCCACAGATCCATAACCCTCCAAATCCACCTTTATCTGAAAGCCACAAAAAAACAAAAGGCCTTTATCAGTCTTGACTGCTTTTTGCCACTTCACCATAGATTTCAAACACCCGGAAATTTCTATTTTTACATGCAATTCAAGTTTCTAGCAAAAATAAATAAAATAATAAATACGTGCAATTCAAATCCAGTCCAAACCCGCCACTGCTAATTTCCTCTTTTCTTTTTCTTTTTCATTGTCTTTGTTTTGTAAGATTTGTTTGAAATGATACTTTTGTTATATAATGTGGTCGGAAAATGCCGAATGGAAAAAGCTGATAGATGATCGACATAAAATCACATAAAGAGCACTAGCAAACTTGATTAAAAAAACATTTAATTTGGAGGATAATCCTTCTCTTCTTTGTTTTTATTTTTAACACCAAAAAAAAAAAAGAAAAAAAAAATTCCTTTGTGCCACAGCTGCTGGTTTGTGACTCGTGAATGTGGTAGAGAAAGAGATAATGTTGAAGAGTGAAAATACATCAAATAAAAAAAGAAGTGGCTTTCAGCGGTGTCAATTATGTGACATAATATGTCAATCATTAACTTTGTCACACTGTTCCATGCCATGTGGTGCACAGAAACTTGGTTCACCCGTTTTCCATACTCTCATTAATTTTGTTATCGTGAGATTTAGAAACGTGGAGTGAATGAAGTATGAATAATTAAAATTGGATATTTTAAGACTGTTTTTGTTTTTTACTGTCTTAGGCAAAGGTAGACAGCCGTCGTAATAAAAGCAAAAATACAAGTGGTGGTAATTGGGTAGTTCGAGGATTTAGGCTGGGCAGGCATTGGTGGATGAGATAAAAAACAATGCCTTTTTTTTTTTTTTTGGGTTAAAAAAGACAATGCCCATTTGTTTATGTCTTTAATATTTATTTATAATATTATGGTTATAGGTTGAACAGTAAATGCTACTAGAATCCATCATGGTTACCAAAAATTGAATAATCTAAATGGAGCATTATTTGTATAATTTTGGATTAATTACATTTTTGAATTTTTAAATTGGAAATATTTTAATTTGTTGCATTTAAATTGAATTAAATATTTTGGCGAACTACAGTTAATGTAAACTCTTAAAAGCACTATAATTCAAATTTGAAACTAAAGAATATAAATTACAACAAATGAGAATTGAAGAATCCAAATTGTAATAAATTTGATTCGCAAAATGGGATGGAGCTATTAATGATTATGAGTCAATAAATAGAAAGCCACAAAGAGATCTTGTGAAACCCAAGTAAAAACTTTTTTCCCGAAAATATTGAATGAAAAGTTAAATAAATATGACCAACCTAATAATTCTGTATGAAAAAAGTAAACATGCTAAAGGAGACAGTGCCAGCAGGTAACATCTAATGTCACACTTAAAAACTCACTTGGAATTAAGAAAAAGCTAATTATGTCCAAAAATAATAATACTGAAAAGCTAATTTTAATTATTTAGGTATCTAATATCTGATTACTATATCATGTTTCCCAAAAAAAAAAAATACTATATCATGTTTAATGTTAAATAATATACACACTAAAATTACAATAATTTGCTAGTATATAATTAAAGTTTATCCCACTGATAATAGATATAATTGGCAACCATGATTATGCTGGTCTAAAGAAACATTATTATTATTATAAGTCTTATATTAGGCAAACCATAAAACAGAAATGTTGGTAAGTAGGTCCTCGCCCAAAACAAGAACAAATGTGGGGCAGCTACTAAGCAAAAAAATAAAAAATAAAAAACAAACTAAAAGATGTTGGGTTAGCATTGGTGATTAACTTCTCACGAGATTTTGAATGGACCATGCAATTTAAACGGAATAATATATAGTCATATACAGTGTTAAAATAAAAAAGCATATACAAACCATGTCATTTTGTAGTTTTCAAGTGTATGTAGAAGAAACAATTTATACTTGCACGCAACTTTAAAATAAAGATGTGGATGTTGAATTATTAATGCTTTATAGCATCATAATAAGCGTGTTAAATTTAAAAAAGAAAAATTCTATAACTGGAGGTGTATATAGCAAAACCCAGTGAAAATTCGGGTGAAAATAACGATAGTTTGTCCGCGCGCAATGGTTGAGTCGGGGAGTGAGAGTGAGAGGGGGGGTTGAGTGGCAGTAGGCCATGCTTGCCACCAACTTTTGCAATAAATGAGAATCACATCTACCGCCTCTTCTTCTTCTTCTTCTTCTTCTTCTTCTCTCTTTCTTTCCACTCCTTCATTCTCGTTATTTACTCTCATTAATTATCAACTTCTTTCACTTCCCTACTTCTCAAGGAACTTCCTCAACTCTCCACTACTCTCAGTCTTATCTCTTTCCTTCCATCCTTTTCATGGAGATTGGAGTTGGTGATGCATCACACTCTCTTTTGCTTTAAAAGTTGATAACTTGTTTTTGGATTTTTTTTTGGTTGGTTGGGATTTTGGTTTTAGAGAAATGAGAAATGAGGAAAAACATGCTTCTGATGATGGACGTGAAGAGGGTTCCTCTCAAGGAACAGTTGCTATTACAGTTCCTAAGGTATTTTCTTTTTGTTTTTGTGCTTTCCCCTATTTGCTTTTCTGTAATTGATTTGCCTCTCGTTCTTGCTCTATTAATTTCACCATTTTCTATTCCATTTTTTATATTTCTCTCACTTTCATGCGTCCTAGGCGTCCAACCAAGATCCTCAAACGTTGTTTTTTTTTTCTTTTTTTTTTGTTAATGTACATATATATATATATATATATATATAGATATATTTTAAAAGAAACAACTTGAGGGGTTAGTTTATTGAGCTATATAGAGAAGTGAGGAATTGTGTTTTTGAGGCTATTGTTTTGTTTATATGCTTTCTTTCTTTTTTTCTTTTTTTTTTCCCCTTTCTGTTTGTAGTGTTACGCTTTTGGCTTTTCAGCTACCATTTTTGTAAAACCACAGCCATCACATAAATCATCCTATGGGGGCTTATAAACTTTCTGATCAGTGAATTTAGAAATTTAATATACTGAAGTTTCTTCTTTGGGCAGTTAGCTGTTATCTTCTTCAGTCTGTTTCCCAGTTTTGATTCTTAATCATTCTTACTCAAAGCTTATAAATTTGAATCTTTTTCTATTAAGATAAATTTTGATCTTCTTTGAGACGAATTTTAGTATTATATGATAAGGGTGGCAAGAAAGGAGGGGAGGGGAAATTCATCTTAGGATACATATCAAATTTCATATTGCCATCTTGTGATTAGAATTCCTAATATATACATAACGTTTAGGAATATAATAAGTAACAAACTAAAACTTTGCTTTGGGATATATTAATGGGGGTGCCGTGCCAATCTTGCGTATCTATCTAAAAGGAAATTATTATTATTATTATTTTTTTAATATCTAATCCTAGTATTGAAATTGACGGGCTTCTTTTTTTGTCTTCTTCTTACATCACATTTACTTATGATTATCTTAATTCTTAAGTTCAATGGTCATAATTGCTTTCAATTTCAGGTTGAAGATTCAATGGGAATAACTGAAGAATCTCCACATGTTCATAACTGGAAGCGGCAAAATCTATTCCTAGATATACCTTCCAGAGCATCAGATGAGCCCTCTCAGGATTTTGTTGCAATAAGGATGCCACCAACACCAAGTCCTACTCCAAGGAAAGTAATTTTTTCGCTGGCACATGGTTCTACAGATGCAAGGACTAATGGTTCCCCAGGACCCTCTTCGTCCAGGTCAGGCAAATCATCTATAAGAGGTCTCTTTCCAAAACTGAGCTTCAAGCATCGTGGCTCTTCAGAAGTTGATAAGGCTGACAACTCAGCTTCAGAAGGGTCAACTACAGGGCCACGAGAGAAGCCTACGATCTCAAGGTCACTGTCTCTTACAAAGCTGTTTACACCTAGGATGAAGAGGACATCATCTCTACCTGTTACTCCAATTTTGCATTCAAACCCGGAATCCACACATGGTGGAAGTGTAGATGGCACTATAAATCCAGTTGTAAGTTTTTATCACTTTTGTCTTAAGAAGACTAATGGTTTTGCTAACAATATATGTTGGATAACAATAAGGCAGTGGAATTGGGTTATGGTTAAACATTGTCATGACTTAGCATATATGTTTCCTAGGCTGCAAAACTCATTGAAAGATTTAGGTTAGTAAAATAAACATTGCTTTCATTCTACATTTCTCTAATTTTGTCACCATGATTAATCCAACTAACTATTTGGACTAACAAACACATATAATAATTTTTGTTTTATTTCCTTCTCAGAAGAAAGAGGTCCAAACTCGACAGATATCTCGCTCACTTTCAGTCCCTGTGATCAACAATAAGGAAAAAACCATGAGAAGGATGGATTCATTTTTTCGTGTTATCCCCTCCACTCCTCGAGCGAAGGAAGGAGATGTGATATCAATTGCTTCTCCAAAAGTTGATGCTGGTACTTGATTGTTTAAATTATTTCATGCATTTTTTCAAGCATTGATTAACACTTATTTTTTACTTCAGTTGCCTGGGCCTGTTTTGCATCATTAACTTATTTCTTATTACAATCTCATTGTTGATTCAGAAAATGATAATGATGATGGTGAAGACATACGTGAAGATGAAGCTGTGTGTAGAATTTGTCTGGTTGAACTTTGTGAAGGGGGTGAAACTCTAAAGATGGAATGCAGCTGCAAAGGTGAACTTGCTCTGGCCCACCAAGAATGTGCTGTGAAATGGTTTAGTATCAAAGGTAACAAGACCTGTGATGTCTGCAAGCAAGAAGTTCGGAACCTTTCTGTTACTCTCTTACGAATCCAAAGTATAAGAACTCGAAATTCTGGATTGAGTAGATCTCAGCTGGCAGATCCTAACGGATACAGGCAAGTAAATATTAGTCTTTCACTAAGATTTTAAATAGCTGCCCCGTGTTCAGGTTGATTAGGTTTTGTATCTTTCTGTGTATAACCAAGACTTCCATGCACCAATTTTATTGCTTATTGCAATTGGGACCTATATATTCTCTAGAAAAGAAAACAAAGATTCTGGGTCATTTTGTGCTACTCTGCTCATTACTATACTATTTTACCAGAATTCATCAATATTGGCATAATTATTTCACTCCCCAGCAATAACAATGCTGAGTGTAGATTCAATTATTCTAGGTTTCCATTGGAAATGCCAAGTTACTAAATTGAGAAGGATAAGAAGGGTCAAAAGTTAAACTTCCCTTGAAAATTATATTGTCATGATAATTTTCATGCTTGAATATGTAGATGGTGATTAGTACTTTTGAAATTATAGATTTACAACCAAAGATTTAGAGAAAAATAATTTCTGGTGTTCTTTTATCCTTTCTTAATTGTTGTTTATGTATCTTGTTTTTTTTTTTCTTTTGAAAGGTCAATAAGAAATGGTCATACACTTAAACTTCTTATTTTGGAACTTATTAGGGTTTGGCAAGAAGTACCTGTGCTGGTCATTGTCAGTATGCTTGCCTACTTTTGTTTCCTTGAGCAGCTTCTGGTAAGATTAGAAATATCATTTCCAGATCTATCATTTCTGTCATTATATGTTCTTGGTGATTTATATTTTCTTTGTGCAGGTTGGGAAAATGAGTACTGGAGCAATTGCCATATCTCTTCCATTTTCTTGTGTTCTTGGTCTCCTCTCATCAATGACCTCATCGACCATGGGTATGCTAACAAAGATCCTTAATAAATTTCACAAATGGGTGAATTTTTCGTAAGATTTTCTTGCTGGGATCAAGACTGAACTGGAATATAATATGACCATGCACAAAGTTGGCATAAAAAATTTAACTCTAGTATGTTGAGAATTCAGATATGATAGGTTAGGAACATCCAATCTCATGATTGATTCGATCCGACTGTGAATGCTAACTTACTATTAGACATCTTGAAGTTACGTGGGTACGTAAATATGGACAGATAAAAAGTTCACATATCACAGAAGTGGCTCTAATTCTCACGTTATTTCTATGATCCTTAAATGGTGACATAAGTTTCTGCTTAAGGATTTATATACTTCCCTAACCTATTGAACTTGTTTGTTCAGTGAAGAGAAGATTTGTCTGGGTTTATGCATCTATTCAATTTGCTCTGGTGGTTCTCTTTGCACATATATTTTACTCCTTGGTATGATGCTTTCTTCTTTACTCTTTTCTTTTAATTTGCTTAATTGAATTGAAGCTAAAATTAGCTGAAATCTTCAATGTCATTTGCAAAGAAGCTTGAAAATGACTTTATTTATACGAGGCTTCATAGCTAAATTTGACTACATATCCTTATGGCACTGAAATTGTGTCATATTGGGTTTTCGACATGGAATGAATATAAATGTCTTCCTTCTAATTGGCTGAAACCATGTCTTGCTGAATATGCAGGAAAACATCAGCTTTAGTTGTGACTTACTTGAGCATGAAGTTTGTTACAGATTTAATTTAAATACATACTGAAGTTAGATTTTATTCAATTTCTTTGCATTATATTTTTGGCCTCCAGATTCACGTACAAGCAGTATTGTGTATTCTTCTGGCAACATTTGCTGGGCTTGGTGTTGCCATGAGTGGGAGTTCAATAATTGTGGAGTTCTTGAGATGGAAAAGAAGATGGCAGGCTTCATCAGAGCAGCACCCAAGTTCACAAGCAACGACATGACAATGCCGAATCCCTGGAACTGTAAATTCAGATGGGATATGCCTGCTTTCCAGTCTCCTCATGGAGTTTTAGAGGGAGTTTGAGTTGGGGGTTTTATTATTGGGTTTATGTGATTTGTTTTCTTGAACTTCATCAATATATATATATATATATATATATATATATAAGAGTTAGGACATCGATAATTTTTTGTTAATATACCTCAATTGAGATGTTGTTTACCGAGATGCTTTTATTTGTATGCTTCGTCATTGTACAGGCTTTTGTTGTAGCACACAGACAAATTTTTCAATCAAATGCTTATCCAATCTCATTATGTCTTAATCTTCAGTTTGAATAGAAAAGGATAATTCCCCCCCAAAAAAAAAAAAAAAAAAAGTCATATTGTCATTAAAAATATATATAATTAATTTTTCCAGTAAAACTTAAAAAGAAATGTACAGTATCAAAACTCCAATGAGACCATATTTTCTATCCGAAAAAGATTATCCAAACGGCCTTTTTTGTTTTATATAATTTTGTCTTTTTTAAATAAAAGTGATAAGAGTGGAATTGTTTTTTTTTTTTTTTGGGTAAATATAAAAAAATGAATCTATTGATCCAGTTTTTAGAAAACTATAGACTATTAGCGGTTATAGTTTTATAACCATGCAGAAGTCTACAAACTGCCCAGTCCATTACCATCCAGCTGTTCCTATCGTCCTCTCCCATAATGTTCAACACATGAAACCATACTAAAACTTAAATGAAATTTGTCAAAATTCGAACCTACAATTTCTGCAAACAGGTGTAATGAGTTGAATCGGCTTCCTACCACTAATCCACCCCCTTGGGTGTGTGGAAATGTATTTTTTGATAAGCCGTAAGAAGGACAAATAGCAATAGCAACGTATAAAAGATTACGAAAATTTAGTATTAGTTAATAGGTAAGAGCTATTGAAAAAAAGAAAAGAATGATATGCTAATAAATCCCCAGAAAAAAAAAAAAGAACAAATTAACAAGCAATGATGCCACCCTTCAATTTTTTTATTTTTTGTTTTTGAATAAACCCTTCAATGTTTTGGAATAAATGCGAGATTTTGGAAAAGGAAATTTACAGTTTTCTCTTCTGTTTGGTTGCTTAGAAATTTGGACAAGGAAAAGAAATACTTCCTTCTATATAGGATTTTTCTGTTCATTACCCAAACTCTTTTTTTTTTTTTTTTTTTAAATATTTCAAGTTGGATTAGTAGCACAAAAAGTAATTATACCTTTACAAGTAATTTATAGACCTGAAATTTGGTATGTGCACACCATAAAAGTAGGGGACTTTTGCACCCAACTATATAACACCCGAAATAAAATTTTCAATTAAAAAAAACACAATAATATAAATAAATAAATAAATAAAGGAAAAAGAATTAGGGCATTCGGTCTGCAATGAACAGTTGACACAAACGGTCAATGAGTGTGGCAGAGTGAGAGTAGGAATGAACCTTGCGACAAGAATTACAGACTTACTTCCACTACGCAATCCCTTCTCTCCCTTTCTCAGAGGTGCTCTTTAACCATCTCAACCGCCATTTTTTTCTCTCTTCTTTCTTTCTTTCTTTCCTCTCTTATCTCTCTCTCTCTGTATGCAAAATATTCTTTTCTAATGCTTAAAGCGCGCGCTCGTTGAACAGACTTATGTGTTTTCATTAGGTGTGCCCAAGATTGGGTTTGTGCCTTTCTCGTGCAGTTGTACGAGATTGAGTGGTAGTTTTCCGATGCAAATGGCTCAGAGTTTTGACAACAATGATACGGGTTTTGTTGAGAATAAGTTTGCATTGGTTCGTCCGGCCTCTGAAGCTTATGCTCAAGAGGCTTTTGAAGCTCTCAGAACCGGCAAGGTCATTGCTGTGCCCACCGACACACTCTATGGATTCGCCTGTGATGCTTGGTATGGTTCCAAAATGGTTATTGCGAATTTTGCATTCAAGCTGTATGTTCAAATTCCTCAATGCAATATCGTTGGTGATTTACTTGGATGATATCAGAATGTGTAGTTTTTGGGTTTTTTAAGCAAGTGTTCTTATGCTTTATGTTTTATTTGCACTTTAGAAATGTCTTATTTTTTGGTATATGGACTTAGACGTTTAGCTGCTGCAATGGTAGGACTAGGATAGAAAGCTTTACAATGTAGATACTGGTGAGGCGTTTGAGTCTCTATTTCAATTGAAGCTGCGTTGCATATAAAAGTATAGTCTCGTTGTGTTAGAAATTAAGTTTATTGACTTGATCATTAAGACCTGGAGGAGAAAGATTTTGTGAAGTATCAATCTAATGAGTCTTTGACTCCTGGAAGAATATAAAGTGTCTACTTCCCTATCAAACTACGTTGCATTTGCATGCTTGTTTTGAGATCAATCAAATGATAGGTATCTTTCCAAAATAACAATTGATATACATCGGATAAACTGAAAGTTGCACTTCTCAGAGATATGGGTTTCTCAGTCTCTGGTCCTTCTTGTCTGACCAAACGGAACTTCCTGTAAAACGTTCTCTGTTGTGTTAGATTTATCAGGAATTAGAAGCTGTATGTTGAATAATATATGAATATCTTGAAATGAAAGTGATAACCATTAGCAATTCTATATTGCTTTATCTTGTCTAAATGCCTCAAATTCTTTTCTTATAACAATCTCATCTGAATCTTGGAAATATTTAAGCTAGACTTGACTTAATTTTCGTACTCCTTTCTTTATTTCTCACATCCTTCTACCTTTTTGAAGTTGTTATGCGACCGTTATTGCAGTTCTTTGGAAGCAGTTAACAGGATTTATGAGATTAAAGGACGTAAACATACAAGTCCTCTAGCAATATGTGTTGGGGATGTTTCAGACATAAAACGCTATGCTGTCACAGAACATTTGCCACAGGGCTTGCTTGAGTCTCTCCTTCCAGGACCTGTTACTGTTGTACTAAAGCGAGGTTTGTGAACATGTGTCCCTTGTAGAGAGAGAGAGAGAGAGAGAGAGAGAGAAGGAAAAAAAAAAAAAGAAAAAGAAAAAATAAGAAGAAGAAGAAAAAGAAAGAACTTGCGGATCAAATATCTATTTAACATATAAATAATCATGCAAATCAACTGGGCATGTCAGCTTCGACTTCTATTGGTGGTACTTGTTTTTGTTCTTTGGCTTTTAATCTCTACAATCTTTATGAGCTCAATCTCATATTTTCAGGGGAATCGAGTATTCTTGAGAAATCTTTGAACCCAGGATTGGATAGTATAGGGGTTCGAGTGCCTGACTATAACTTCATCAGGGTCATTGCCCGTGGATCTGGGAGTGCATTGGCCCTTACTAGTGCAAACTTAAGTGGGCAGCCGAGTAGTGTTTGCATCAAAGATTTTGAGAACCTTTGGGAACACTGTGCATATGTTTATGACGGTGGTGAGCTTCCTTCAGGTCGAGCAGGCTCAACAGTTGTGGACCTCACCAGTTTAGGGAAGTACAAGATTCTTAGACCTGGAAGGTAAGGATTCACCTGGGGCAGGTATTCTGCTTTATAGTGTTTATAGCTTTCTAATATGGCTAAGTGTGAAACAAGTAGCGACAATTTTTTTTTTTTTTTTTTGGGTAGAGTGAAGCTAACTAGCATCGTATTAGTAACTAATTAAGCTTTTCAATTACAATTATAAACTGATTGTAAATGGTTACAATTTGATTCTTGAAGCATTAAGTAAATCTGCTATGGCTTTAGCGTAAGCTAGTATGTAGGACAGGAAGAATAGAAAAGAAGCAGAAAAATTAAAGATAGATTCTATTATCACACTAAAATAATTTTAGGAATCACTTCTAAAATCCCTAGACATCAAATTTAGTTTTGGTTTGTATCACACAAAATCAGAAAAAATAAATTTTAAAAAAATATTCGTAGGGTTATAGAAATTCCTATTTATAATAAAACCACCTAACTATATAATAAAACGAAAATAATAAAAAACCCTAATTAAATAAGGAAACTAGATAATCAAACCACCTAAAAAGTAGAAAACATTAGGAAACTAAAATAATAATAATAAAATAAATAAATAAATTAAATTAAAACTACTTGGATCCTTTAAGGTCCCAAGTAAGCCAATTTTCACCCTGCATCATACCAATTCAAAATTTGGGCCTCAGAATCTGGTTTTTCCAATCTTTGATGAGTTCTTAAAGATTGTTGCCATCTTGCATCATCAAGGTTAAAAGGAGTTTCTAATAATGGTCCTCTAACAAACAAGGAATTTAATAAGTTCTTTAGCCGTATATAGCTTCTTCTCTTCTGGCCATTGTATATTTTTAGTATCCTTTCACAACTGAATTTGGTTTTAATCAATAAAAAGAATTAAAGTAAATTAAATGTTGCTGATTTGATATACTCTAGCAGAATCACTTGTTTCCTCTTATTACGGAATGGCAATGGATATTTGATTAGAGAAGTAAATGATACGCACTGTAGCAAATGGATATGTGCGGGTTATTAACCATGCTCTGTTTTGGAATTGTATTTTGCAGTGCAAAGGAAGAAACTGTAACAATCCTTGAAACGCATTCTCTAGTGGAAGACACGGCAACAACTTGATATTTAACACGTGAAGCTTTTCTTTGTTATGTATATTTAAGATTTCAATGGCACATGCCGGTAAAAGTAGAGCTGTTATTCTGCAAGAATCTTGTCTCATCCTCCAGCCTGTCGAAGATGATATAATTTTATCATAAAATAATAGCACGGTCTAATGGCATAAGCACTGTTAGGGTGATAAGATCCCATTAAAAGCTTAACTTGATTTCAGTCAACTTTTTCTCAATGCCCTTTAGAGCAAAATAAAAAAGGTTAAAAAATTTGGCTACAAATCTTTGAATGGTTGTGTTTTAGTGATAATGTGTATTTCTTTTTTAGCTTAAAGTGATAATGTGTATTTCACATCCACATCATCTCCTTTAAAATATAAAATACTGTAACATGATTGAAAAAAAAAAAAAAAAGGTTATGTGAATAGAAATATATTATTATTTATGCAGCAGGTTTTAATTGTGAGTATATTTTTCTATATCTATATTTTAATGGCCATCACCAACAGGTGTACCTGATCTAATGATCTTTCTAAAGCGGCCAGTCCACCATTGTGTTATGATTCCTGTCGTATTTGGATCCTGAAAACATGTGAGCAACTTACTTTACGTAATTAGAGCCAACACTCTTTTGCTTTAATAATAAAATTAATTGCATTTAAAATTCTGAAAGTTCATGCTCTTAAAATAGTTATTTTATGATCTTAAAAAAAAAAAATTGGTTATTTTATGGTACTAACCGTACTCTAACAACTAAACTACTCAAATTTAAATTTCTTTAGTAACCATTTGTTAACTTAATAAACGGCATAATTCAAAAATGAAGGATGGCCATATTTTACCTTTCTTTATACCTACTCAATTTTACTAATTTTTTATGACCAAACAAAAAAAAAAACTAATTTTTACACTTCATCTTTTATACTTAAAAAAAAAAAAAAAACCCTTGCATTTTATATTAAGTGGTGGAATCTGAGGTGTCAATTATAACAAGTAGTCATGTCCCAACGAAAGATCTAATCATACAATTTTCATATATGAATTTGATGAAATTAAATATACACAACTCATATAACATAACTTTTGCTTACAAACTATTTTATTTTATTTTAAATATTAAATACCACTAATTTGTCAAATTAATTAGAAAAATTTATGTAATTGAACTAAATTTGGCAGGAAAATAAATATAAATATATAAAAAAATTCTATTATAAATATGTGTTATTTAATTAGAAAATAAAACCTTTTTTTTTATTTTTTATTTTGTAATAATGAAAATAAAACTTGGTAACCAGTAGTCTCTGTCCAAACTGTGCTTAAAGTCAGAGGGAAGAGACAAAAGAACACGTGGAAAAGGCGTTTTTACATTAAATAGTCTGGACTTCAACATTTTTTTTGGGTTAAATGGTCTCATTTAGATTCCTCGTTGGCTGTTTCTCACCGGAGTGTGTATCATGGTTTTTTTTTTTTTTTTTTTTTTTGTCAGTTAAGCCCTTGTAAGGTATGAAAATTAGGATTTATATCATTTTTCCCTGCAAGCTACCTTACATTTCTCGTTTTGCCTTCAAACTACAAAAGTTTGTCACTGTTGCCTTTTAAATTATTATTTTATATTATTTTAATCAGATCAAGCAATGAAAATTATATATATATATATATATATATGGCAAATTTCCTTTATATTATATGAGTTTTACCATTATTTAATTTAGATGTATACATTTGAAAAATCATTATTAACTTTATTTTAGTTTTCTATATCTATTAAGTTATCCATTTGTCAACTTTTGCCAATTTTTTGTTCCAAAAAAAAAAAAGCTTTTGTCAATTTTTATAGTTAAAATTAAAAAGAAATTAAAAATTCTTATTTTATAATTGAACAATATCATAAAAATATAATTTTAATCTATAATTGTTAAAAGTAACTAATAAAAACTTAATATATTATCTTTTTTTTTTATCGATTTAAAAAATTAAAAAAAAGATAAATGATGGTTTTTGAAAAACATAAGGTTTTAATGAAATAATAACTAAACTGAAAAAGTGTTAATAAAATTTTTAACCATATATATACACCATGTAACATTATTTTCACCAAATTTATTTAAAAAAAAAAGTTGCAATATTAGATTAAAGAGATAAAAAAAAAAGCAATAGTTTATTTAAGAAACAATGTAACAAATTTTAATAGTTTGGGGAGTAATATGCAAATAAATTTAGGATAATTAATGTATTTCCGCTTAAATTGAATATGTTTTCGATATTTTTGCTTGTGAAACTGGAATTTTGACATTTTAATCTCTAAATTTAAATTTTGATTACATAACTAATTTTTAAAAATTATTTTCCAAATGAAATTCAATTTCAAAATCAAAATATCAAAAAAAAAAAAAAACTAAAATATGTTCAATTTAGATCCATAAAATACCCGCCCATTAATCAAATATTTGAGACAATGATGAAAATTTCCAAAATATGAGGGACCACACCACAAGACACGTGTGTATATATATACATATATAAATTTATAAAATTTATTTTATTTTTATGGTGACTGGTTGAGGTGGGGGAGGATGGATAACGAAGATGCCGAGGAAAACGTTTATGTCGTGTTCGTCTCGCCCCAACCATCCATCCGAGAACGACAATTAGTTATTTTATTTATTTATTTATTTTTATATTATATATATATATATATAAAATTTAAAATCCATTGGAACAAAAAAAAAAAAAAAAAACAAAGCGAGGAGTTCTAAGTTGTAAGAAACTCCTTCTCTCTCACTCTCCACCACCACCACCAGTTTTTTTTCCCTTCCTCCCTCCAGAGACTTCTCTTTCCCTCTCAATCGCTTTTCTTTTTGAAGCCTATTGAAGCTGGCTCAGTGGTAGAATAGCTGCTTTCAAGGTGATCCTTCTCTCTCTCTCTCTCTCTCTCTTTTTTTTTTTTTTTGGTTATTTTTGTTTTTGTTTTCGAAATTTCAACTTCATCGACCTTGATTAAGCTTCATTTCAGCTAATTCCACTATTCCTTCATTTTCGTAAGCAGATAAAATCACTAATATACTTTTGACTTTTTTTTTTTAAAAAAAATTTCTTTAAATTTTCTTCTTGTTTTTGAGTGTTTTCAGTTTGCTGAAGGTCATTCTTTTAATCATTTTATTTTATGCGATTTAATTTTATTTTAAATCGAACTGACATCCTTAGTGCTAATCCACTGTTTGCATGCCGTGAAACCTCAAAAAGGAGAAAGAAAACAGAAGAAAATAAATGAATTTCTATTTTATCTTTTAATGTTTACCGAGTTCAAGCAATTAACTAATTACCAAAAACAAAAATATTTTCTTTGGGGTATGTGTGCGGTGGTGATTAATTTGCTCAATTTTCTTTGACAACCAAACGAAGTCCTATCAATTCCATTTTATATATATGCAAAACTATTGATTATTAAAGTTTTATTCTTAATTAAGAAAAATAAAAATTATGTTTGTAGGACTGTGAAGGAAAAGCTTTGCTGGTGTGGTAATGGCTACCGGAGCCGTTCCAGCTTCTTTTACGGGTCTGAAGAGCAGGGACTCAAGCTTAGGCTTTGCTAAAAGCTTCGATTTTGTTAAAGTCTCTGATCTGAAGAGGGTTAATTATGGTAGGAAAAGAATCTCGGTGATTCGGAATTCAAATCCCGGCTCCGATATTGCCGAACTTCAGCCCGCTTCCGAGGGCAGCCCTTTGTTAGGTATTCATTTCTTCTTCTTTTACACTTGGGATCTTTCGGCTTATTCTGTATATAGCATAATTTTAATTTCTGTTGACGCATTTGTTCGGGTTTCTGTCGTTTTTTTTTTTTTTTTTTTTTTTTTTTTTTGGGCTGACTTTTCCGTACTTCAGGAGTCAGAAAGACCATTATCCAACTTATAAAAAGTCTCTTTATTTGGTTTTAAGTTAATATTGATATTTACGTTTGCATCAGAGGTGTGCAAACTTGGATTCAATCTAGAAAGAGACCACCAAATACCAAATAGTATGGCCATAGGATGTTTGTGTAAATAAATCGTACCATTAATAGCTAGAAGGTTTTTTGTTTTCTTTTTTTTTTCATAGAGAATTTTCTTTTGTTGTCCTATTTTTTATTTTATTTTTTATTTTTCCTCACATTTGTCTGAGCAGCTGGACTAAGAATCAACAGAGTAATTACCACTTATTTGTATTTCTACCTATATGAGATTTTTTTTTTTTTCTTTTTAATTGATGTTCAATTATTTAAATATAGTTCCTAGGCAGAAGTATTGCGAATCGGTACACAAAACTGTTAGAAGGAAGACACGGACTGTGTTGGTTGGAAATGTGGCTATTGGCAGTGAGCATCCGATAAGGATTCAGACAATGACTACAAGTGACACGAAGGATGTTGCAGCAACAGTTGAAGAGGTTATTTAACTTCCTTATGCATTTCTATATGTTCAATTCCTTATATTTTGTTGTCCTGACGTGGGAAAAGATTTGGACTAGATCTAAGCAAGCATCATTAAACTTGTCACATATCTGGTAGAACAAATGATAGATTATGTGTATATGGATGCTGGATATTACAAAGGATAACTACTTCCCCTGGCATAATAAATATATAATGATATGTTATAAGAATTGTCACGAAGGTCTTAGCTTAATGGACAATCTACTCAAAACTCAAGGCCAGGTCCTTGCCTCAAATACTCACCAAAAATATATATATATATTATACTTATATAGTAATTTATACAATAGGAAAAATGCACAAGCAAAGTGAAGAGTAATTATTAGCAAAATGGATTTCTGTATTGACGATGGATGAATATAAGATTAAATAAGAAACCCCCGTAGTTTGCAGATATTTTTAATATATGGTATTAATGATGACTAATCGAATAATTATTTAGTAATAGCATGAGCTGTATAAAATAAGTAAAACTAAACTGATTAAAAGAATAAATAAACCATCTTGTTATTGCTAGCACAAACTTGTTGGTTATTGTCATACAATTTAAGGGGTTATAATTTTTGTTTTTTTCACAGGTAATGAGAATAGCCGACAAGGGAGCAGAAATTGTTCGAATAACAGTTCAAGGGAAGAAAGAAGCAGATGCTTGTTTTGATATTAAGAATACTCTTGTACAGAAAAAGTAGGTCTTATATATTTTATGCTTAGTGGAATTTGAAAATTTTGGTTATGAATGTTTATAAGGGGTGCCTATATCACTGACTGACCATTGGTATATGCAGTTATAACATACCTCTCGTGGCAGATATTCATTTTGCTCCTTCTGTTGCATTAAGAGTAGCTGAGTGCTTTGACAAAATTCGTGTCAACCCTGGAAATTTTGGTATACAGTTTTCCATTCAAGTATATAATTTTTATACCAATTAGAGACAGAATTCTGGATTCATCTTAAGTGGTTCAATGCAGCTGACAGACGGGCTCAGTTTGAGAAGCTAGAATACACTGACGATGATTATCAAAAAGAACTTGAGCATATTGAGAAGGTAAACTATTCATTTTAACAAATCAAGGTTGCATCTAGGATTAAGATTTCAATCAAGCACTTATCTGTGATTCTGGAAAATTAGGCTTCCATTTCACGGAGTTTTATTATTATTATTATTATTTTTGGCAAACATCCAAAAACAAGTTCCTGTTTTTATGTAAACTATTATAGAATAATGATAGAAATAAATATAGCAAGGGGATGAAACTGGTAACTGTAATCTGTACTGTTGCATTTCCCCAACAATGCTTTACAATTTTTATTTTTTGTTGCATATCGACTATGACTCATATATGTACTTAAGAATTCTATGAACACATTATGTCCTTGGATGTCATGAACTTTCCAAAATCAAGAATCATATCTTTTCTTATTTGTCATTTATGGTTTAATTTCTCAGCCTTCTTCATGTTTATTGAAAGTTTTGACATATTTAGAGATGAACTTTGTTCCTTAGAGAAGTTAATAGTAATTATAAAGGCTTTGTGAAATAAATGCATATATTTTTTGTTTTCTATACCAGGTTTTTACCCCATTGGTTGAAAAATGTAAAAAATATGGAAGAGCAATGCGTATTGGGACGAACCATGGCAGCCTTTCTGATCGTATAATGAGCTACTATGGTGATTCTCCAAGGGGAATGGTGAACAAATTTCCTATTCCATTCATTTGAGCAGATTTTTAGCTTTTTCCTTTCTACAAATTGAGTGTTTTCATTCTCATTGGCATTCATCAAACAGGTTGAATCTGCATTTGAATTCGCAAGGATTTGTAGGAAATTGGACTACCATAATTTTGTTTTCTCAATGAAAGCAAGCAATCCAGTTGTCATGGTACAGGCTTATCGTCTTCTTGTTGCTGAAATGTATGTTCAAGGCTGGGATTACCCATTACACTTGGGAGTTACTGAAGCTGGAGAAGGTGAGGATGGGCGGATGAAATCTGCAATTGGCATTGGGACCCTTCTTCAGGTACCATTTTAATTTTGGGTTCATAATGGAGCAGATAGACTATTAAACTTTCAATATTTTGGTAATGTTTTGACATTTAAAGCCATTAAGGTTGCTTAAAATACTTTGGTTATTCTTAGTTTGTGTGCTTTTGTTAAACCACCATAATAGATGTGCTGGGTTTTAAAATGCAAACCTTGCTTATGATAAATACATAGGCTAGTGAATCTCTGGAATATTAGCTCTCTCAATAGCATGCAAATAACTAAGAAGCATTATGTATATAGGGATTACAGCCTTAATTTAACTCTAAAATTGGTTGTGCAGGATGGATTGGGAGATACTATCAGGGTTTCACTTACTGAACCACCAGAGGAGGAGATAGATCCCTGCAGAAGGTTGGCTAACCTGGGCATGAAAGCAGCTGATCTTCAGCAAGGGGTGGTAGGATTCTTTACTAACCTTTGATTGGATTAACATATTTTCTTTAATCTATGGTATTCAAAAGGCATTTTTAATTTCTATTCTGGTAAAATTTGCATCAGGCTCCATTTGAAGAGAAGCACAGGCATTATTTTGATTTTCAGCGCCGATCTGGTCAATTGCCAATTCAAAAGGAGGTTGATCTTTACTATATACGAAAATTGTCAACCTGCAATGATTCAAACTGCTGTAAGTTAACTTTTTTATTTTTTATTTTTTAAATCTGAGTTTTGCTACCTGAATTTATAGGGTGAGGAGGTGGATTATAGAGGTGTACTGCATCGTGATGGCTCTGTTCTCATGTCAGTATCCCTAGATCAGTTAAAGGTAGCACTGGACATCATACATTCTATTACTCCATTTCTCCTACTTCTTATGCTACTTCTTTTTCATTTGGGGGGAATGTAATTGGGTTTTGAGTTCAGATTATGTTCTAATGTATTTTATGTTCTTTCTAGATGCCAGAACTCCTGTACAAGTCACTAGCAGCAAAACTTGTTGTTGGCATGCCATTTAAGGTTTGGTATTCCTTTTTAAATTTTTTAGCACGTTGATTGTGCAACATCTTTATTTTTTCAGAGATACATTTACATGAGTATCTCTACTGATTTAGGATCTGGCAACAGTGGACTCAATCTTATTGAGAGAACTTCCTCGAGTTGATGATGTTGATGCTGTAAGAACCTTTCTGAGCTTTTCTTTCTTATTTTAGGAAAGCAAAATCCTTTTCTCCTCTCCCTATTATTCATGCCATAATGTTCTCTCTAAGCGTCTTTACTGTTTTGTTCCTAATTCTCCAAGTAAATGTGAATCATGTGCTTTTGGTTTTGTTTTATGAACAGCGGTTAGCTCTCAAAAGGTTAATAGACATAAGTTTGGGAGTGATAACTCCCTTGTCAGAGCAATTAACTAAGCCCCTGCCCAATGCCATGGTTCTAGTAAATCTTAAGGAATTATCAACTGGTGCATACAAGCTTTTGCCAGAAGGTGCTACTTTGTCAAAAATCTCCTAGTACTTGATTACTTGTTGAACAGAGTATTTTCTTGAATTTGGACCTTTTTTTAATGTTGGCCTCTATATCCAAGTTGTATTCTCTTTCCAAGGGAGGAACGGTTTTGAGTTGGGGTAAAGCTATTTTATGTAGCCTACTAATCACATCATGTTAATAAATTACCTTGTAGGAACACGCTTGGTTGTCTCTTTACGTGGTGATGAACCTTATGAGGAGCTGGAAATTCTCAAAAGCGTTGATGCTACAATGATTCTTCATGATCTACCCTTCGATGAAGCTAAGATCAGCAGAGTGCATGCTGCAAGGAGGTAAACAATTCTGTGACTCGTGCAAATATTACTGCTTTAACAATAAAGATTCCCCAAGACTGTGGCCATATTTTAAAAAAGTCAAGGTTTTATTTTAGTTACTAATAGTTAACTACCATCAATTCCAAAAGCTTAAAACTGTTAGGAGCTTACCCAAATTATTTATGTTAAACTAACACAGTAGGCGTTTAAGACTTAATGTATGGTCATACATATTTTTTTAATTACTAATGTTAAGTCCCAAAACTTAAACACTTAGAAAGTGGACTTAACAAGATAAATACCAACTGAATGTGAATAAAAAATTCAGGGGCACAAATTAGTGCAGCAATTTTCACTCAGATAGGAAGTTCTAAGTTTCAAACTGTAAACTGTAAACTCATGAAAAAAAGACTTCCTTGAGCTTAAAGGTGCACCATCTTAATATTTTCATGTGTTACATTTGTAATCATTTTTGTGTTTAGATTTGTGGACACCTTATCCCTTATTTCCGTACTCTTGCATGTGTAGTATAGTATTCACTAGCTTTTAAAGATTTCGTACAGAAATTCTTAGTGACTGCTAGGCTTGTGATCCAGTGAAGCATTTTCCTATACGGTACTTTAACAAAAAGTGAAACATGCTCTTCTCTATGAAGAATGTTAATTGCCTAAAATTGCAGTTCCATTACTTTACTTTTATAAATGTTCTTCCCTACCTTGTGCATGTCTGGCGCACTCCTGAGTCCTGACCATTTGCAATTACATGTTCTCTCTAGGCTTTTTGAGTATCTGCAAGACAATGCCCTGAGCTTCCCTGTAATACACCATATTCAGTTTCCTAATGGAATTCATAGGTAATCTTTAAGAGATCAGTTTTCCATACAACCAAAATTGGGCAATATAGTAGTTTTATCTCACAACCATTTTCTTATAGTGATGATTTGGTTATCGGTGCGGGTACAAATGCGGGGGCACTTTTAGTAGATGGACTTGGAGATGGTATTTTACTAGAGGCCCCAGATAAGGATTTTGATTTTCTTAGAAATACATCCTTCAACTTACTACAAGGTTGCAGAATGCGGAATACAAAGACGGTATGAAGTTGTTGATATAAACCAGGTTGACATAATTTGGAAAGATGATAGTTAAAGTCAATTCACTATATTCCTAAAATTTTATTGCAGGAGTATGTTTCATGCCCATCTTGTGGCAGAACTTTGTTTGACCTTCAAGAAATAAGTGCACAAATACGAGAAAAGACATCACACCTGCCTGGCGTTTCAGTAATTACTTAATTCACTTTCTTTGTGATTAGAATATTTTGAACTGAAATTCTTTGTTAATGAGAACAAATTATTCTCATAATTTTGCTTTCCTTCATTCCCTGTGTCAGATTGCTATCATGGGTTGCATTGTAAATGGACCTGGAGAGATGGCTGATGCAGACTTTGGGTATGTTGGTGGTGCTCCTGGAAAGATTGACCTTTATGTTGGGAAGGTAACCTCTCCTTTCCTGCTTTGGAATTTATATGAGTAGAATTAAGTTTTGAATTATTTGGCCCATTCAAAAAGATTGGTGCCGAGTACACTTCAACTGGTGAAATGGAAAATAAAATTGAGAAAGATCCTCACTTCCTGTGGGGATAAAGCCAGGCTGGCAATTCACCATTGACAAGGCCCCGCCCTTGAATATTTTTATTTTATTTTTTATTATAAGTTGTTGCAAATCGTCTGAGTGGATCTCTAGAACTCCCAGTTTTGTTTTTCATTTCCTTGCATAAATGATGCTACTTCTTCTCCATCTTGTTTTATCTAAGAGCTTCTTGTTTCTTAGATGCATTGTTGAGTCATAATTAATTGTTGATCAAATAATACAAAATGTCTTGTATTGATGGAAACCTGGATTCTGTTTCAGACTGTGGTGAAGCGCGGAATTGCAATGGAACATGCAACTGAAGCATTGATCGAGCTGATAAAAGAGAACGGTCGATGGGTTGACCCTCCTGCAGAAGAAGAGCAAGAGTAGCCGGTAGAAAGAAGGGGTTGAGTGGGGATCATTATCGACATTCTGTTGTACATTTTTGAGGTACATGTTTGAGCCCTCGTCAAAAAGCATTACAAGTATAGCAACAAAATATCTAAAGCTGAACGCACTATGCATGTATAATTTTATATGCAAAGCAGCAGCTTAATATGGAAATCTCATGTAGTGTACGGTTAAACATTGTAGTAATGCTCCAATGTGATGCTAAATCACGAGTTACTGATGAAAATGCAAAGCGGAGATACAGTAGCTAGAAAATTTCTCTGTAGTTTATAGTTTTGTGGCTTTGCTAAAGTGGTGGCATTGTTAATCTTATCAATAAGCATATTATCTAAATAAAAATGTAGAGATGATTGAATCTCCTGAAACACTCAGTTCGTAATGAGCAATCCAAAAAATAAAATAAAATTGGTGAGTCATATGGGTGATATCTTTAATGATTTAAAACTGAAAACCAAAATCTAATTGGAGTGGCAATCTTTAGCACTTATTTTATTACTTTGTCTTCCATCAAAATTTGGTAGATAGTTTCTAAAAGTTGAAATATACATGTATGCATAAATAAGGCTTCTTGACATGGAAGTTTTCAGATTAAGACATAGGTCTTTAGAATGGAGATTGCTCTAAGACCAAAATTTTAAAATACATTTCTGTGACACATGGGCATTTTGAACTAAAGTTTTATGAGTACAAAGTGAATTCTACGTGAACTCTTAACAAATCACTTTCATATATGTAAATGTCAATCTTTTAAGCAATTTTAAATCAGATCAAAAAGGTTTTGATTTTCAACTATTATATTGGTATTGACGTGAAAACTTTTTTATATAAAGAGTAATACAAACCAGTAAATTTCGAAAAAAAATTGACAAGTATCATTTTAGTCTTTTATAGGCATTTCCAATGGTATATAAATTAGTCTTAATGCCCATCGGTAGTTCTTTTGTGAACCGTTCAGCTGACAGTTAGCATTGATACTAATTCTATCAAGTCTGGTGCTAAAATGCCATAGCTATTCATTTTAATTGCTCTATCTTTTAACAAATTTTTTTACCACATCAAAAAAATAAACAGTCATCTAAAAAAACATTTTCAATGAATTTATCTAAACATTCTGTTATACTGATGTGGCAAGAAAAGAATAGACAATGTCAAAATGATCCTTTACTTTTGGAGGATCTATTAGATATTCTAAAATTTTTCGAAAAGCAAAATTTTTCTTAAAAAATCAATTATTTCAAAAAAGAAATAAACTAATAAAATATTTAATTACTTAATAGTAATAAATAGTTTTTATATATATTAGCATTGAAAACAATTTTAAAATTGATTGTACATTGATCCCATATAAATTTAAACGATATCAATTTTTATATCCATAAGTAATAATTCATATTCATCATTAAAGATTTCTAATACCATCAATTTTTATGCCAAATATATAAAAATCCACATCCACTAGTGTAGATGCTCTAAATAAATTCATTTGCAAGTCATCTTAAATCATCACAATCACAATAATATTTTTTAATTTTAGGAAAGCCATAATATTTAAAAGGCAGAATATTTTGGAAGAGTTTTGACAAAGTTTAGGGTGGATGTAAAAGTTTTACAGTTTTTACAATATTTTTTTACAAGGACCTAACTTTTAACATAGAATCAAACTCTAAGCCTCGATTTATATATATTTCAAGTTTTAAATATTCTTTTATTCAACAAAAGTTTTTGCATATTTACAAAGTTTATATATATATATATATATATTACTGCTATAGCTGTTTTTTTTTTTTTTTTTTTTTTTTTGCTTCAATTATCTTTTTTAGTTTGTATTTCTTATATAAAGTTTTGTCACATTTATCTTGTATACTATTGAATTATATTATAAATAAAATTTTACACGCTAATTTTTTAAAAAAAATGACAACATTTATAAATTCACCATGTCACTATGTTGCCGTATCTTTTTTGTTTCTTTTTCTTTTTTCTTTTTTTGAACGTGTTGCCAAATCTCTTATTATAACTTTTAATCAAAAAGGCAAAAGTGTGTAGCTTGGTAAGGGTGCGAAGCTGCAATAAAAGCTAAGATGGATCTACTGTAAAAGTCCTACGTGGAAGATAGTCCCATGGCCTTTACAATATTATAATACACAATCAATTTCACAAAAAAAAAAAAAAAAAAGATTTGATTTGAGAGCATCTTTACTAATAAATATAGGTTAATATTTATGTAATATAAAAAAGATTGATATTATTTAAATATAAATAGTATAAATATATAATTAATTTTAAAATTATTTTTAATAATAATGTGCAAAATTTTATTTATGATTATTAATTATTTACATGTATATATATATATTGAAAAAAATTGATTTCTTAAGAAAATTTTACTTAAAAAAAAATTAATAACATCAGATAGAACCTCCATTAAAGGGTCACCTTAACATTTTTTTTTGTTTTTCAGTTTAACAGAGTATTTAGACAAATCTATTAGAATGGTTTTTTCTTGCCTAGTTGTTTGATGTATCCCCAAAAAAAAAAAAAAAAAAAAAACTTAACGATAAATAGAGCTATTAGAGATAATATGATGTTTTAATATCAAATTTTCCTTTAATAGTCCTTAATCACATCAAATATTAGAATTTAAATTAAAAAATAATCAAATATGAATTTGACGATATATTAAAATACTATTTAAAAAAAATGAACTAGGATCCATCAATTAATAAATATAATTTTAAATTTTAGTTTTAGATGCAATCTTTAGATTATATTAAGGGTTAAAAAAAATATATATTTTAAGGATCTAATTTGAGCCTGTTTATTATAATATACATATATATACACTCGACGCACACATACACATATATATTTATAATATAAGGTCTTCTTTTATTAGTTCTTAAATTATATCAATAGCTAGTGATCAAATATAAATTTAATAACATATTAAAAATCTATTTAAGAAAAATAAATCATGTTAGAATTAGGTATTTAATAAATATAATTTTATATTTCAGCTTTTAATATAATTAAAAAACTTTTAAAAAAAATATTACTATATTAAATGTCTTAATTGAGTCTAGCTATATGTGTGTGTGTGTGTGTGTGTGTTTTTGCTATAGTAGGCAACTGAGTGGCTAGCAATAAATAGATGTGTACTTATGAGTTGTGTTCCTTTTTTTTCCTTTTTTTTTAATTTAAGGATAGGTATTGCTTGCCTACACTTAACCATTCACTTTAGCAAAATTATATATATATATATATAATTTATATATGATAAGTTTTATTTTATATATAGATAAAAATGTTAGTATGGACGATGCCCTCCAATATATGAAGGACATTAAGATTTATCACTGTCCTTAAATATTTAGTAATATATGTAACTTAAAATAATAAAAATATAATATAATAAATAAAAAGATGATAATAAATAATATATTTTTTAGTCATTCTATATAGTAGAGACAATTAAATACCATTATCACCAAGAACTCAAACACTGATATTGAATTATACAACTATTATAAAATAATAATTCACCAAATACTTAAAACGGTTAATTCTATAGTTGATTATTTCTGGAGCATAATTAAAGTTGATTTTGTTTTTGTTTTTGTTTTTTTTGTTTTTTTTTTTGAAGTTGCAACAATACCAAACTAAAAGGTTACAATCTTAGCTAGATTTTTAAATTTAAATCATTAATTGAATAAATGGTTAAGAAATCTCAATATTTTAAAGATGCATTTGTGATATGAGATTATATTAGATGAAATTGGTCTAGATTATTTTATATATATATATATATATATATAATCTAATTTGATTGAATTAGATTTAAAATAATTTAATCAAATCCAATCAAGTTTATCTGAATAAAAGAAAAACAGAAATTATGACACTTCTAGTCAAGTTAGGCCGGTTTGACGTGAATGTAGCAGATTAATTGTCGAGGTACAAGCTCAGCGTTTTGGCACGCATCTAATTGTTTCGTACAATAAGTATGGTCAGAAGCCGAGGAGTCTTTTTTTAAAAAGTAAGAGCAGATTCATTTTCAAAGGTGCAAAATTGCATGTGAAAAATGATAAAATTGAAAGCAAAGCCACAAAAAAAAAATAATAATAAAATAAAATATGTTAGCCGCCCAACCTCTCCCCCACAAAAAAATAAAAAATAAAAAAAGTTCTGTCTTCAAATTAATCAAACATTGGTAGTACCAGCTGTAAAATTATTAAATCCCCATTAAACAAAAAGACAAAATAGAAATTTGTTGTGGTGTTATTTCATTTTCAGCCGAATTTAATTTTAACGTGACAGGATGACGCATAAAATTGAATAGGCCCTACTCCCTACAACGGGGCCATTGAACTTTCATGTGTTAAAGTGACCACAGCGAGCTCCATTTCAAACGCAACAATGACAATTTGCCCTGTGGGATCGGATCCCCGTGGGGCTATAGGGCGGGTTCAAGACATTTTAATCGGGCTTTACGAAAACACCACACCTTGCAACAAAACAATTAAAGTAATATCGACTGAAACTTGTGCAACTTGCTATGAAAATTATCCGAAACAAAAAAAAAAAAAAAACCTCCCAACAAATCAAGAGAGAAGAAATTTAATTCAACAACAACCCCGTTATTCATTCAAGTGGAGGGGAGTAAAGGTTGAAGGTTCTTTGGTAAAACATTATTTGACCATCATATCAAGTGCTGTCCTTACGTGATGCATTAGTTATTTATCTATTTTTTTTGGACGAATTACGTGATTTGGTTTGCTTATGCTTGCTTTGCAGATGTAATGAAGATTTTTCATTTTATGATTGCAATGAAGGCTTACCAAGGAAACAATGCTTAAATGAGTTCTAAATTAACCCAGGAAATATTTTATACAATTAGTTTCATGACATCGAAAAAATAAAAAGATGATCTACTAGTCCTCTTCATTCACTCCACTACATTGATAAGCATTGTAAAACATGTATTGCCGCCAAGAAACCTGCCTGACGGTTCGGAACTACAAACAAGTCCTCGTAAAAAATTAACATAAAGACTGTTTCCAAAATTATTTATGCTGAGAAGACGATCTCTTAACATTGGTGGTGTATAACTGCATATGGGAAGATGAAAATAAATAAATGTATCAGACACATGTGTGAAAATAATAATAATATAATCACCAGTGTTAAATCCCCTTACAACAAAATAACACTGCACAATCTAGGCTAGAAACTACAAAGCATGGATTATTTCTGTCTTCTAGAGGCAGCAGGGGCACCTGCTATCTGGTTCTACAACCTCATGCCATTATCTTGGTGGATCTCACATAAAGGCTATCCACAACCTTGCCAATATTAGATATGGTTTCCAGTGTTGAAGGGTATATAGCAACCGTCTTAGGATCATAAAAAATGATGAGGCATCCAGCACCCTGATCCAAAATCCCTGCAAACTTCTTATCCAGAATCTTCCGAGACAATTTTTTCTCCACGTGATCAACAGGCAGTTCAATCAGTTCAGCAATGTGTGCAATCCCCACTCTTGAGAAAGGCTCAATCAACCTGCAAAGGTTCTGCTCCAAAAGTGTGTCATAAGGAGATAAAAAGTGTTTGTGGAGAATGGGGTCTTCCTCGAACTGGGCTCTAAAATCACTAAGAGCAGTCTTAAAAAGCTTCAAAGAATGTTTTGAGTGCGCATTAGCAACAGCTCTTATGGCATCCAGATCAGGTCCCACATATTGCGGGCCCCGCTTGGATGATATTAACCCAGAGACATCGTCAGCCAGATTGACCATAATTGTGCACAGCAACATATACTTAAGGCTAAATACTGCTCGAGGATCTTCAAGTGCATTAAAGGCTTCAAATGCTTCAAAGAAACAACTATAAGCAGTTTTTTAGTCCTTTTCTTATGCATGAAGGATCCTACTGTGCAAGTGTATGGTTCCCTGCTGAGCTGGGGGCACATATATAGCATTGGCTGCTGTTCTTGCTGCGGTGAGAGCAGCCTTGTCTTTAGGAAGATTCCTCAAGGAAAAGTGGAGCTTCATTCTCCAATAAGTCTATGTCTACAAGGAGAAGCTTATCATCTAGCCTTCTCACTTCCTTAATCAAGCCTGAAAGAAGATTAAATGCTTCCAAGTACTCCTTGTTTTGCATCAAAAGTGCTGCAAGCCTAGCCTCCACTTGTTTTCGAAGGAAAATTCGCTTCTCAGCATGAGTCCACTTCACCATTTCTTTGGGAAGGGAAATCTGAAGAGCAGATGATCCTGGTATTTTAGCAACTGCATCAATTATTCCACAAACAATTTTCACTGTTCTTGCCTTAAGGATCAAGTTAAAGAAGGGCCTCAGTTGGGTCAGCAGGTTCCAGAGATCCTCTGCCCGATTCTCCTGCCTGAGAAGATTTGAAAGCTTTGTGATGGCATGTTCCTTCATCCGTAGGGCTTCAGAAGATGATGATGGATTTTCAAGAATATGATAAAAAATGGAGATTCAAAAGGGGTTTTGGCTTCTAAAGCCTAAGCAATTGAATCAGTAGTTGCTGGGAGATATGACGAAGACATGGCCAGCGTTTTGAAATAAGCAAGTCCTGCTAAAAAGACAATTCATTGATTTAATGGTATAAAGAAAATTGCTATGATGTATTCCATGCCTAATGAAATTACAGATTGCAAGTGTTTTGGTTCTTGTAAGCTGTTTTGGTAAAAATTGGAAGCAAAAGTTAAAATCTTTTTGTTACTCTTGTTGCATTACAAGATTTTAAAACACATTTCCGGTGCGTATTTCACTAACATTGATAAATGAGTACGAGCTCTTATACAGTCAATAATAAATTCTTAATGTACAGAAAATTAAACCCACCAAACAAGTAGAAAGTAGAAATATCTAAGGCACCGTCACAACTAATTATATAAAAGTGGTAGGCAACTCTCCAGAAGATATAAAGTGTGTCATTTTCCATACGCCAATATTCAATACAAGAAAATTGCAATCTTAAACAGGAAACTTGATAAGCTATTCACAGCAAACAATTAAACAGAAAAATTTAATAAAAATTTTAAAAAATATAACATTGAAAAAAAAAAAAAAACAATTGAATACATTTTTTCTCAGCAGATTTCAATCTCACAGATCAAGTTTATATAACCTAATTTACACAGATTTAAACCTCACAAGCAAAAATTTTGTCGCCGGTGGAGGGTGACTGAAAGAAATTAGGGCCTGATTGATTTGGGGGAAAGAAAAGGAAATATTGATTCTCTTTCGTCGCCAATGACACCACCGGAGAAATTGGATTGGTGACCAGTGAATTACTTTCTGTGAATCTCACTTGAGTGAAGTGGGAGGGAGAAAAAGGTGTAGAGAGAGAGAGAGAGAGAGAGAGAGAGAGAGAGAAAGACAATTTACGTTTAATTTAAATAGATACTGTATTATGTTTGAAATATATTATAATAATAATATAGTAATAGTACAGCAAATGTTTATCATGCCGGCATTATTCTTCAAACGATAAGCATTTAAATGATGAAAATTTATATGATACGATAAATCTATTATGTTAGATTTATCCAATTATATTTTACTAATTTATCAAATATAATATATTATTTATATTATTTTTAAAATTCAATTTAATGAAAATTTAAATTTCTTTAATATTTCATTAAAAAAATCAATTCCTTTATTAATATATTTAATTTTTTTAAAAAAAATTATCTTATTCATTTTATTTCTCAAACAATTTGATAAAAAAAAAAAGAGTAAGTAATATTATAATTTGCATACAATAAAGTAAATGATATAATTATTCTTTAGAAGAAAACTAAATATATTAATAAATTGATTAAATAAAAGAATTTGTTTGATGACAAATAACTTATCAAAATTTGAAGTTTAATAATGTTAATTTTTTTTTAAAATAATATGAATGACATGTCATATTTGATGAATTGACAACTTTAATTGGATGGGTTTACGGATGACATGGTAGACCCGTCTACTCAATAATTTCCCCTAAGTAATTTACATATATATATTTTTTAAAAGATAGGCATATAAATTTTTTTAATGCTCACAAACAGACATTTCATAGTAAAATCCTATTATAAAATGTAAAGATGTGCAAAAAAATTGACCTATTGATCCAATTTAATTCAATTTGTTTGGATCGATTTTTTTAATATAATTGGATTAGATTAGTTTTGAAAATAAAAAAAAAATCAATTATCAATTTAATTTGGTTCAATTTTTTGGTAAATTGAATTTGTTTTTTCGTCTTTACAAAAAAAAAAATAATTAATTGTGACACGCTCACTAAAAAAAAAATCCTTTTGTAGCAAATTATTTATTAAAAAAATAAATACACTTAACACAAAAGTAGAAAAAGAAATAATAGTCACTTGATCCCCATAAAAATTCTATGTAACAAATCCAAATCTATTCTATTAACAATATAAATAATAAAATTATATATGTTTAAATTTTATATTATTAGCTGCAATTTTATTAGTTAGTTTTATTATTAGAAGGTCATATGTAAAGCTTTAACTTATCATTGAGCTTTTTAACTTATGCCTTTTTCTGTTTTGATATTTATGATTTTTTTTTTTCCTTTAAACAATCTATACATTTTAAAATAATAAATATTTTATATAATGAAAAAGCCTAAAAGCCAAATATTGCTATCCAAAATTTTAGATTCAAAACCCTCAAAAGCTTTTTGAAAAAGCCCAAAAATTAAAAAAAAAGAAGAAGCTCAAGTTTGAAACTGATCCATACAAGTTACTAATTGGATTTATTTGCATTGGATTTCATATATAAATAGGTTCGATTTGAATTTAAAAAAACCAAATATTTTACTAATTGGATTGGATTGGTTATTCACAAATTAAATTTGTTCTCAACCAATGAACACCCCTAATAATATGTAATACATATTAAAGGTTTTTCAAAATAAAAAATACATATCATAGAATCTGGCTTGTATGAAATTGATTAAATGTTTGAATTTTTTGATACTTGGTAGTGACTTTTACTTAATTTAATTTAGAGAAGTTCTAGTTACACTATCAAACGAACTCTATACAGTCTCATTATAAATTTATATTTTTACCCCAATTTAAAATTACTATTAAGAATATTTACTAATTAAAATATATTTGTGTTTAGAATTATAGGATTAAATATTTCAACTATATTCAGAAATATATGATTGAATATCTTAAATATACTTAGAAGTATATGATCGAATGTTTTTAGATATGAATATCTTAAATATGTTTAAAAATATGCGACTGAACATTTTAAATACATTCAAAAATATGCAATCGAACATTTCAAATACAATAATCTCAAATATGTTTAAAAATATATGACTAAATATCTCAAAATATGTTCAAAAGTTACAACTGAACATCTTTAGAAATATTCATAATTTTGAAACCAAACATTTCAATGAATGCATCTTTTTGTTGCCCAAAAGTTTTTTAACTGAAAAGAAAATTTTGTAGAATTTCATGGAAAATTTTCGTGAAATGATATTTGATTTGTAAGCAATTTGTGAAAAAAAAAATATATATTTTTTTATTTAGTTAAAATTTTATAAATTGTGGACATTTTAGATAATACAAAGATATTATAAAGTTATTTTATATTTTTTATATATTTAAATAATTATATATAAAGATATATAGTTCTTTTATAATTGTTAAAAAAAAAAAATAAAAAACAAAAAAACTTCTCTGTAATTTATTCAGCGGTTTTTACACCTCTACATATATATATATATATATATATATATATATTGGATTGAAAGGGTTTTCTCTTGTTTTGACGAGGCAAGAGGTTTTCCCTTTATTACACTTGTTTCACAAAAATCTTACCGTCTTTATTTTGTACGGTTGGAATGAAATATGATTTAGCAGCCAACATAAATTTTTAGATTTTCCCTTTTTTTTTTTTTTTTTTTTTTGGGAAAAGGAAACAGGACAACTCATCCACACGACATGCAAAATTTGTGCCAGAAAAAAAAGACCTATCGGCAACAACCCCCTTCTTGTTCTTTAATGGGTTGATGGGATAAACATGATCGAACAGATTATAAATGGATGATGGGGACAGTGAATATTTGGAAAATCTTGTAAAATATCACCAAAATTGAAGGGCAAATATGAAAACAAACCAAGATTTTATAAATGATAATTTATGAGTTATAACCATTTTTTTTCTTCGTTTTAAGATTGACGCATTACGTTCAAAATATTATTGGGGGTAATATTTTACATTTAAAGAATTTTTCTAGCAACTTGCACTTTGAATTTAAAAAATCCTTACACCGTTCATTTTTCTATTAAGTATTAGGCGGAAGTGTCTGTTAAATTGAACGAAAGTATAAAATACAATTTTATATAGTTTAAGCTGCAAATCAAAATAAATTTCAAGTAAAAAGTAATGAAACATTTAAAAAAATAATAAAGAGGATTATTATTTTTTGATAAGTTATTAAAAAATATAAAAACATTGCAAATATAATTTTTCAAAAATAAAAGTAACAACCATTACATATAACAAATATTCTAAAAATAAATAAATAAAAACAAATAAAAAAATTTGAAATTGCACTTCGCACTCTAAGTTTTATTTAGTATTGACAGAAAAATTAACAATACAAAGATTTTGTGAGTTTGAAGTGTAAATTATTAGAAAAAGAAAAATTATTTAGGGAGCAAAGTGTCTACTACAATAAAGTTAATTTTTTTTTTTTTGGCTTTTTTTAATGAAAAGTACTGTTAGATCCCTGTAAACCATATAACAGTTCTCATCTTGGATTTTTTTGAAAAAAGAAAAAATATATTAAAAGCAACCAATTAATATTTGTCAATTCTGTATAGATTCTCTTAGCTATTATTCTCAGTAGTAACAAGTAGCATTTTTTTTAATACTTATAATGCACTTGGTTACTATTTTTTTCCTTCAAAAAAGAGAAAAAAAAAAAAAAAACACACACACACACACACAACCCTTTTACTTTTGATTCTGGATTTGTTTGACATGTTATATACATTTAACTAACAAATTCTTGTATAATTCACTTTTGATTCTGGATTTGTTTGAAAAGTAGTAGTTATAAGTCATAGGGAAAAAAAACAAAAAGATAATTTTTATTGTAAGGTTATTTAAGTCATTTTATCCCACCACATAGGAAAAAGAAACAAGTGAAGCTAAAGAAGGTTACAAAGAAAACAACTGGTGTCAACTTGAAATATGGCCATGCCTCAGTCTAAAGAATATATTAACCCTATTTTTCAAACCCTTTATCCATATATATATATATATATATTAGAATTGGTATCTACATGGGATTGCTTTCGTAGGCGAAATCAGGCATCACTTGGTGGACGATAGCCATACATGATTAATAAATTTGCATGATATAATTATCGTACATGATTATTCTTTATTAAATGATGAACACTTCTCCTACAATAGCATTTTCAAATATCTATATATTTCTATGTATCAATATATAAAAAGGGTTTAAAAATTTTGAAACCTTTATCAAATTTGAGCTATAGACCGACAGTAGCTTCCAATAAGTTTAGGAAAAGTATTCGAAAATTTGAAACTTTTTTTTCCCTTCCAATAAGTTTAGGAAAAGTATTCAAAAATTTAAAACTTTTTTTTTTAATACCTATAAATTGATTTCTAAGAAATGAAATATTAAATGTTTATTCAAAAATCACTAAAATCATCAAAACGTGTTTTCAGATATTTTACCAAACATTGGAAAAGAATAAAGTTTTTATCTAATTAAAAGAGATTTTAGCAATAATTTGTAAATGGGTTCCAAACTAGCGCTAAGTTTCATTGCCAAACATACAAAAGTCTGCTTGTTGAGGTTTCTCAATAATTACAGTAATTTAAGTACTTCATCCGGAGTTAGTTTTCAATTTTTACTTTGGAATTTGAAAGTTGGAAGATATATAAAATTTCCCTTTGTCTGTATAACAATTGTCTTCTTAATTTTTACTTGAATGCCATAATCTCTCTATATCTAAATTCTAACTAAGCCACAATTTCACTAAAACTTCTCTGTTCGAACAAATTTGGTTCAAATTTATGTCACAAGAATTGTATACTTCTAGCAACCTGTTTGGCATTGCTGCTAACTGCTGTTGGATTAAAAAATCTGATAAGAAAAATATGGAACAATATCTTTTACTTTTTGATAGCCTTTTTAAAAAGGTTAATTGGAGTTTGCAATATTTCACTATGAAAATTTAAAAAGCTAGAGAAATAAATTTCTTATGGCTAAAAATCATGAAAAGTAAAAATTCTTAGGATGCATATACTTTGTTATAAATGTTATATTATATTACATATATTTATATATATATATATATATATATTTTTTTTTCTGTAATTTTCTATCAACCAAACAATTAAACATAAAATATCTCTTCTTTTTATTTTTTATTTTTTCTTAATAATTTCCAAACTCCAAACATATAAAGTTACTATAGAATTAATCACGATTCTTTTTTTTTTTTTTTCTCTTTAAATGTTTTTGAATATGATCTTCAGGTAGGAGGGAAAATGAAGGATCAACTTCCAGTATCTATTTCCAAAATCCAAACATAAAAAGTACTCGATGATAAAGTTACTAATTAATCATGATTTTTGTTTTTTTAAATGCTTTTGGGTATCTTCGGGTTAGAGGGAAAATGAAGGATCAACTTCCAGTTCCATGCCTCTTTGATGCACAACATCACCAAACGTATTTCACCAGGAAGGCAAAAAAGAATAAGAATAATAAATAAATAAATAAATAAATAAGATGGCTGTTCAAACCCAGTCCTATGGTCATATGGGTGAGTTATGACCATTAATTCAGACGATAAAGAGAAGCGGGTAAAAAAACAAGCAACAACAAAAATACCTTCATTAGTTAAAAAGTCAAATATAATCTAATTTGGAACAACTTATAAAATCAAAAACATAAATCATAACTTTTCAAAGCCCAGATTTAAAATGTAAAACCCTAAAACACAATAATCCCTATTTTTTTTAAGCAAACAATGAAACTAAAATCTTTGCTATTTTTATTTTTTATTTTTCCTCGTTATCCAGATATAACCAGTTCCACAAAAATTAACCAAGATTTTTAATTTTTTATTCATTTAAAAACACAGTGCACGGCATGCCACTAGTGAAATTTACTGAAATCATTTCATTTAAAAAATCGTTTTTAGCAGGCTGTAATAAATACTAAACGATGATATAAACTTGTATTTAATTGACTCTCATTTAATATTCCCTTGTGCCTAGTTGACAGTGATCACAAATAATAACCCTCAATATTTATATAGTAAAGCACTCCTCCCCAATTTATCAAAAAAAAGAAAGAAAAAGAAAAAATCTCTCATTTAATATTCATCAAAATATTTAAGAAAAAATACAAAATTAATACTCCCTTGTACTTTCATTCAACTTTTTATTTACGGCTTTTCTTTTCAAGCTATTTTATTCTTCATATTTGTATGCTTAAGCCAAAAGGTAAAATCGTTAGAATTATATTTCTATGTCCTAGATTCGACTAGACTTTGGTAGTATGCCTCTTCTTTTTAGTTTAGAATAAAAAGTAAAAAAAATAAAGCAATTTATCTCTTAAATTAGTATTCAAATTGTTTGTTTTTATTTTATTTTGTATTATTTACAACAAATTTTTTTTTTCTTAATCTTTTAAACCTGCAACCTCATGTTGGGGTGGCAATTTGCCGCGTGGTGCTTTGTCCCTAATGGGATATAATCCCTACACCATATATATTGATTTTATAATAAAAAATATATATTATTTTTTATACATTTAATTATAAGTTTTATATTTTTTGTTTGATTAAAATGGAAATAACAATATTGTAAAATATATTTTAAAAGAAATCAATTTTTTAATTTTTTATAAATTAAAAAATTAAAAAAGATAAATGGGAAACGGGGCAGAAAATGTGGAAATCCGCCCCAGCCCCGCCCTGTCCCATCCCATTGTCATCTTTAACCTTGTAGGTATACGTGTGAGAAGCATATCAAATGAATCAACTTATTTGATATTCAAAACTTTTACTAAAATATGTGTAAATTAAAACTTTTACTTTATCAAAATAGATAAAATAAAAAAATAAAAAAAAAATTGGAAAATAATACTAAGAATAAATTGTTTTGGTTTATTTGTATAACAATGTTGTTCAAAAAACGTTAAGCAGTTTTAGTATTGATTGGTCAATTTCAGCAAAATCCAGCAAATTTGTTTAAGATATACTTTATTTATATAAGCAAACAATTTTAATATTTTACTTTGATATTAAACAGTTTTAACATTGATTAGTCAATTTGATCAAAAACCTAACAAAATATTTCAAAGAGAGGGTACGTTGGCACGATTCACCAAAAAGAGAGTGTACATTGGCACCATATTTCAGGTTGTTTCAAAAGTTATAAATTAGAAAAAAAAAAAAAAAAGTTGGAATGCAAAATGAAACTTCAATTGGGGGTATTTTGTAAATTTTCAAACTTTAACAAAATTTTAAAAAATGATCACGCTTTTGTGAGGACACTTGAGTGGCATAGCCATTAATTTTTTTAGAACAATGATTAAGTTTAAATTCTTCAGTTTCAATTTATATTTATTATTATTATTGTTGTTATTGTTTTGCATTAACGACGCTATAGCTATTAACAAATCATTAGACCTTAATCAAGATGGATTCACAGCCTAATAATATAATATATTAGTTATTAGAACCAGGATAAATTTCATTTAAATCCTTTTAGTTTTAATATAATTATATTTAAATCATATTTTAACTATATCTTAGACCTTTTCAGTTTTGCTCTATTTTTATGGAGTAAAAATTTATTTTGTAAATTTTTGAAACTTAAACAAAATTGTTAGAATTGAGCACCAAATTTAAAGCCTCTATGGGTACAATCTAATGGTAATAGCCAATTTTTTCTTGGACAATAATTAAGTTTGAATCCCTCACTTCTAATTTGTTAATATTATTATTATTTTGCATTAATGAGGCTATAGCAGTTAACAAATCAGTAGACCTTAATCAACATTCACAGTATAACAATACAATATATTAATTATTTGAATTAGGGGACATTTCATTTAGATCCTACCAATTTTGCTATAATTACCTTTAGATCTTACATTTTTTGAAAAATTATCATTAATCTCTTTTTAATTTTTTATATTTATCAAAACAAATCCACATTTGTCAATTTTTTTTTAGTTAAAGGTCAAGTGAATGTTAAAAATGAAAATTTTATGATTAAACAATACTATGTAAACACAATTGTAGCATTTAATTTTCAACATTAACTGATCGATATTGACATATATGTTTTAAATGATAATTATTTAAAAACATAAAATTTAACTATAAATAAAGCAAAATTGAAGAGATTTAAATAAAATTTTTCTTTGAATTACGACTCCATACTATCAAGAATCTACCTTTTCCTTACATATATACTACCAATTTGGTTACAAAGTTCTTTTACTTTTTTTATCATTAAGAATATGCATCCATATTCCAAACTTGATGTATTGTTTATATGTTTGTTCATCAAATACATAAAAAATAAAAATAAAAAATAAAAAAAAATAATAATAAAAAAATAAAATATATTTATCTTGCAACAATTTTAAGAAATTATTTTTATTGATCAACCAAACCCTCTTTTTTTCCGCCATTCTTTTCTTTCTTAATGGGAAAACACCAAATCCACTTTTACGGAATCAAATAATTATTTTACTTCTCCTCGAATGCAACATTTGAAAAGTTTATATCATTACACAGGGTCAACGTGGAAGATTATGCATTACTACACCAAATCTTTGCTATATATAAATGGTACGTTGGTTTGTGATTTTGGACCGAATTATTTTAAATTTCTTACCAGCTCATTCCAACATTTCAAAAACCTTGATTCTAATTTCAGATCTTCGGCCAGAAAACTGGTTTTCATTTTGATTTTATTATTATTATTATTATTATTTTTGGGTTGATGTAGCAGAAATTCCACCAAGAAAAACCGACCCAGTCTGGCACCAAATATGTATCAAATTGGTTAAAGAAAGCCAGTATTCTTTTGGTTAACTGTAAGCACCTCCACATTTTGGGAGTGGGGACCAGGTCCTTTTGTCCCTTCCTATAACCCCACCCACCCCACCCAAATGGTGCTCACAAAATGAAGCTAGAGGTTGGATATATAAATTCAGTGCCCATGGTGCGTATGTTTGCGCTACTCCCACCACTTGCGCATACAGATACCAGCCCCCTCTGGATATGACTTTGGACTCTTACTTGCTCCGCCCTTTCGTTTTGTTACGTAATTACATTTATAATTTTTAATTATAAAAAATTAATAAAAAAAATTGGCAAATAAATTTTTGAATATAATTTTTTAGAAGTATAGATTTAAACTTTGAAAGATTCTAAATGATATTTTTACTTATATTCAATGTATTTAGTTTAAAGAGCAATTTAAATGGAGCAGAGAGAGCTAACAAATAAAAGATTAAGGAAAAAGTATACCAACTTATTTTTAGTTTTTTTTTTTTTTTTTTTTTGGGATCTTTTTTTAAGTAAAATGGTACCATTATTATAACAATTTCATTTCAGATCGAAGGTCTTCTCGTTATTAAATACATATATATGCATATATAATTGTCTATGATGAATTGAATAGATTTTGGAGTATTAAACTTGGTCAATAATTTTTTTTTTTTTTAAAAAAAAAAGGTCAATCATAAGAACATTCAACATCCTCCATATGTCATTCCTAAAACCAAATCTATGAAAACTTTCACATAAAAAATAATAATCAAAATCTGCGTCCTTACAAAGTTCAATGACTGATGAAGAATATAATTCAGGGAGAAAAAAAAAAAAAACAAAAATGTAAGAGGGCTTTCAAATTGTTTGCAATGCAGGTTTTCATCGTACATTCACCAAAAAAAAAAAAAAAAAAAAGAAAAAAAAATTGCAGGTTTTCATCGTCTCACAATCATTCATGTTATTTTGTTAAAATAAATATACTGGCAACTTTTCGTACAAAAAGGAAAACCAAAATATATATATGATTGTTTATTTTGATTCCCTCGTGGTGCGCAATATTTGGAAATACAATTAACACCGTCATCTCCATGATAAAATGCCATAGATTCACTGCCTAATTTAGTTCGAGATTCTATTCACTTGAAGCGTATTAAGTTAACTAAGACCATTCAATGCAATTAACATGTTTCCTAAATTCTCTAGCTTAGAACATCAAAATCAAACTGATTGCAATTACTATTAGACAAAATGCCAAAATATTCAAGAACACAGAGCCCCCAAAAAAAAAAAAAAAAAAAAAAAAAAAAGACCCTGAAAGCAAAATCACCATATATAGAATCTATATTATCAACATTCTAGTGAAATAATATGGAGTGGAATATCTTTAACAAAAAGAAAAAGAGGAAAACAAAAAAAATCAAAAATAAAATTTCACTGTCACACCGCAGAGTCAAAAGAATTAAGAATCAAATTGAATCACCGTCATCGAAATTTCATAAGGCCATAAAGCAACATATACGACAGAGAACACAAAAACTAATAGTAACCGAAAAAGATGATTTTATAGTGACCTTTTCTAAAGTGAATCGAATCGATTAGACTATTATGAGCAAATTCTTTTCTCTTTTTTTCTTTGGAAACGAAGAAGATCCATTTCAGAGTATATCTCTCCTGGCTGTGTAGCTGTACTGAGAACGACGAATATTCTCCTGTCGTTTCTTATACAACATACCTCCAAATCCAACCACGAAAGCAGCTGCGATCACTCCCACTGCGATCCCTGCCTTCTTTCCTCCACTCATTCCACCGGACGAGCTATCCTTCTCACCATCGTCGGAGTTAATGCCGCTGTGGTTGATGTCGCTGGCGGTCGATGGCTCAGGTGTCGGAACCGCTGATTTCTCGTCGGCCGGAGAAGGAGTAGGCGCATGAGACAAAGATGGAGCAACATTTCCAGGAGTCGGCGCCGGCGGCGATGAAGACACCGGTCCTTGAACTGGAGACGGACCGCCGGCAGTTGGAACCGAAGATAGTGATGACGGCGCATCGGCACCGCTTTCAGGCGCGGGACTCGGAGGGCTTTCCGGCGGATCCACAGACACGGTGAATTCAACAAGCGAAAGAAGCAAAAGAAGAGCCAAGCAGAATTGTCCGATTCTCTTCGCCATTGACGGAAAAACTTGGACGCCGAACAGACAAAAATGTGGATCAGAAAAGTAATTGAAAGAAAGAGAAAAAATTTCAACGTATAAGGGAATGCGGATCTGAGGGGCTTAAAGTTGGTAGAAAGCGGTTTGAAAAGGTGAAGAAGAAGAAGAAGAAGCAAGACGAAGATCTGGATGTGAATGTGAACGAAGTAAAAATGCGGATATATGATTATATGACCTTTGGTTAGAGCGAAAACCGAAGGTCTAGATTTACGGAACGGAGAAAGAGGGGAGCGATCAAGATCTTGCCACGTATATGGCGTAAAAGATTAGAAAAGGTGTGGAAAACACTGGATCACGCGAAATACGGAAATGCAAATGTGGAAGAGAGAATTTTGTAGGGGAGAGTGCTTGGAAAACGTGTGTGGTTGGATTTTTTGATTGAAAGCCGTAACTTGGATTTCGAGGAAAAACGAGGGTGGGGTTTTGCTCGTTTATATAGCGAAATGAAGGCAACTTTATGTAATTATTAAATAAAATTGTATTTTGTTGGAATATTGTTATTAAGATGTATATGTTAAGGAATAAAATAGTGACTCTTTTTTTTTTTAATAAAATAAAATCGTGATTTTTTTTTTTTTGAAAAGAAATATTGATTTTTTTTTTTTGCTATGCCCCACAAAACTCGAACCCAGCTTCTACTGGGCGGGATGTGGTGAGCTAACCACTAAGCTTCCCACACGAGTCTAAAGAAATATTGATTGTTATTTACACTAATAATGCAGGCCAAATTTTCTTTTCCATGCTTTATTGTTTTGTGGAGAATATAACATCATATGCTAAAAAAAGATAATTGAAAATTGAAAAATGAAAAATTTACCAATTTTGCTTATAACTAAAGAAATTTAACCATATGATTTTTATGTAACTAATTTTTTTTTTCGAACATTTATGTAACTATTTAAAAAAAAAAAAACTATTTTGACTATTGATAACTTTTTAAATGAGTTGAAATTATCTAATTTGGATTACCATTTTGTTTATTTGTAGTAGTTATCTTTGTTTAGTTTTGGGGTAACTGCTTCCTAACCTCTTTTCCAACAATACTACTTTTTTACTTTTTTTATTTTTCCCCCTTAAAAACTACTTTCCTATTTATTAAAAGAAAATTACTGTTTTTTGTATTTTACCCTTACACAGTATGTCCATGACCTCTAAACTATTATTTTTTCTTTTAAGTTTTTATTCTAATGAAGCAATTTAAAAAAAAAAATAAATATGGTAATAATAAAGGGTATGGAGTACAAAGGCTAAATTGAATTAATTTATTTTTTTCCACGGGACCTAAGAATATAATTAATCACGTCAAATTTGCGTCAAATGGAGGGGGGAAAAGAGACAGATAAAAATATAAAATTAGTATATAAATATACAGATAAAACTATCAACTATTAAATGGATCTTTTCCAAAAAGAAAAAAGAAAACTATTAAATGGATAATTTTGAGTATGAAGAAATCTTGTTGCGTCCCAATTACATAAGGCTTTAATGAGTTCCATCAGTGCAAAGGTAAATTTCCAAATTCCAAATGCACATGGCTTCACATGACTTAGTTAATAATTAATCAAAATTGAACATTTGAAAGGGCAAAGTCGTTCACTGAATAATCAGCTTTCAGAGAAACCACAGCATGAAGAGCTGGTGATTGTAAATGAACAATCTAAAAGTTTCTACCAAAATTTTCTACTAATGGTTCCACCTAATCAAATCGAATTTATAGTGGGTTATGTTAAATACATTGTGATAATGACAGCTAATTATTTATAGACCTAAGTGACAATACCTGGAAAATTCCTATTCAAAGTAGAAAATTTCAAACTCAATTTGCCCTGCTGTCCCTCCATAAATATATTGAGACAAACATCCATAAATTATATAACCTTTCAAAATCGTTTTTCCTACCATTATGTTTAATTTGATGGTTTTGGAGATGTTCCTTTCAAGACAGCTTTTAAATGAAATTTGCCAGAAGCAGATTTCTAAAAGGCTATAAATACGAATATAAAATTACAAACATTTCTTTCATAAGAAGAAAAAAAAAAAATTACAATTAATTACATTTTAATAACATCAAATTTTAAAGTTATGTGATTTCAGTTTAAACTTTGAATTTGTGCGATTTGAGCCCTTAAGTTTTAAATTTTGTATGAATTAATTCAATTACCAACGAACTGTCTACATATGTTGCACATTTTCTTTTTTAATTACACTTTAAAACTTTTAATTTTTATATTTATCAGTTTAGGCCTTCAACTTTATTAACATGTACTTTGATACCTTTAACATTCAAATTTATAAGATTTACACCGTCAACTTCACTCGCGCAATTTAGGCTTTAAATTTTTCATAAAAGACGATTTACACCTTCGATTTTTTAGATAATAAATAAAATAATACTTATTAAAAAATAATTAATAATCAATAGTACAAAATACATAAATAGGTTTAAATTCTATTTCAAAATATTTTAGTAAGAAAAAAAATATTTTTTCAAGAAAAAAATTTTAATTAATAATTTAAATAAATAATTTTATGTTGAATAAAATTAAATTAATATTTTATTTTCAATTAAAATTTTATAATATAATAAAATTAACCCCAAAAAAAGGAAAAAAAATCAATAAAAGCATTCAAATATTTATTACTTTAAACTTATTTACCAAAAATAAAATCTTTATTTAAATTCTTAATAAAAAAAGCTTTTCTAGAAAAAAAAATATTTTTTCTTACTAAAAGTTCTCTTTTGTTTTTTGTTTTGGTTTCCCCCCCCCCCCCCCCCTCTTTATGTACATCATATTGATCTTTATTATTATTATTATTATTATTATATCTTGGCATACTCAATTCTTTTGAGGCTGAATTATGGAGTGTGGTCAAGACCATTAGTTTTTTAGCTAAATGCCATTGTTGGAATTATTTATGGCTTGAATGTGATTGCCTTTCAGTCATGCATTTACTTTAGTCTCGGTCCATGGAAGTCCCTTGGAGAATTAAATCTGTTTGGTTTATTTGCTTGGAGTTTATACAATCTATTCATTTCAAAGTATCTTATATATTTAGGGAAGGGAATATGGTAGCTGATAGTCTCTCTAATCTTGTCATCTTTAATAGTCAGGATATGTGGAGTCGTAATTTTCCTACTACTTATCTCAAGGCTCATAGTTTTGATATGTGTGGTTTCTCTAGTTTTAGATTTGTTTAATGTTTTTTTAGTTTCCTTTGTTTTGCTTGGTACTCGTTTTTCCCTTTGAGGTTTTCCTTATTAGGGTTTTATCTGTTAGGAGTTTGAATGAGGTTAGGTTGGGGTTTCATTGTATTTTGTGTTGTTATTAGCACTTTTGTAACAGACCTTTTTTCTATTGTATTTCTTTTTGGTTTTAATTTATTAGATCTTGGGGCGGTTGTTGTTCTATAGGGTACTAACCTAGTAGGGGTATCTAGAATTTCTTACCTCTTCTATTACCTTTTTCTGATTATTAGTATTATTGGATTGATTGGGAGGAAAAAAGCGTGATTACGATAATTTTCAATGATGCTTCTGTTCAACTGGTTTTTGATATTTTTTAATGGTCAGTGAGTGTTTCTACTATTAGGTGGATTTGGTTGCAGATTAGACCCAAAATATTGATAATTTTATGATATCTATATTTATAGTTTATTATTTGTTAGTTTGTGTTATTATGGAAAGATACTTAGTTATGTTTTTTTTTTTTTTTAATAAATCTAGGTGAAGGAAGAAGAATTTCCGGAAAACAACTATAAAAATGGATTCTTCGGGTCGAATTATGGTGGGAATTAAGATTTAAACTCAAACGGATCAAGTATTAAAAAAATTCTTAAAGTTTTCAATAAGATTCTTTGAGGATTTCATAAAATTTCCATTGAAAATTTCATAATAAAAGTGAATGCTATATGATTCCTCATGATCTCATGATTTCAGATATCACATTATTTTCAGATTCAAGGTGGGAACAAAAAGATATCATCATTTGAAATTTAGAATTTATAAAAAAGAATATTCTAATTAAATCTCTACAATTGATCAAGATAGAGAATTAAGGCAAACCAAGTGCCAAAGATGAGGATAAGTGGTAATGATTGGTTAAGTAGTTATTAATGACGCACATATTATGTCACATGCTTCATTAAGGATGAATTAAACTAATTAACAATTTTTCCAGAAGAAATTAGAGAAAAAAAAATTGTGGGGAGCAACTAATAGCAAGAAGTTTCATTTTACACATGAAATTTGTCCAACAAGCCAAAAACAGGTGTCTGGTAAGAGTCCCACGTTGAAAAAAATAAAAAAAGAAAGAAAGAAAGAAAGAAAAAGGTCACTAAGATCCTATATATAGAGCCCCCACCTCATCAAAGAAATATACACAAGTTTAAAGAGTTATTTAGGAGTTTTTAAGAGGTGTGAATAGAAACAAACCAAAGTTTAGGAGTTTTTTAAGCTCTATTAAGAGTTTTAAAAGTTTTAGATTTTAAAATTTCGGGTGATCAATTTGAGAGTTTGGAGAAGACATAGACATGAGTTTGCTTGGAGAAGAAGGCCACGACTTGAAGAGTTTTTGGAGGATTTTTTCACTAATTTTTATTCTTTTCTTTTATTTGTTTAATTGTGAACCTTATTTTTAATAATTATTGATATTGAATTTATTTTGCCATGAACTAATTTTGATAGCTAGGGCTATAATGTAGCCCTAACTATGAAGGTTTAATTACTTTAATATATATTGAATTTTATTCAATTAATAATATGTTTTGTTAACAAATCATTGCTATGCTTAATGCTTTTATAGACCGAAATGAATAAATGATTTTAATAATATTTGAGTTTGAAAAAAAATAATATTATAAAATCTACTATGATTTACATGAATGCATAATTGCTTAGAAAATAGTTATGTCTCATGCTATATTATTTGCTTAATCTATGCTTAATGAATTTGCATAATTTAATCTATAGACCGGAAAGAATGAAGTAAGTTATGTAAATATTATCAATTGTAAGTAGAAATTACTTTTGGTTAATTTTGTGATTAAGTATGGTTGACAAAGTTACTGGTCAATTAAATTCACATATTTAAGTGAATAAATTGGAATATTTAGTGGTGAAATCAAATGCCATGGTGTTCATAATTATTAAATTCACTTTCTTATTTGAAATTGATTTAGTTTTAATTGATTCCTTTTGTTGAATTTTAGTTTAATTAATTTTCAATTGCCATTTAAATTGCTAGTTCAAATATTATCAAAATCTAATATCTTTAATACTTAACTCCTAATCCCTCGGATACAATAACTTTATTTTTCCATTTTTATTACTTGAAAACGATTTGTGCACTTGCGATTTAATTTTGAAAAGCCTAAGGTTTCATGGTCTGATATTGTGTAACAAGAGCCCATTTTATAAAGTCTTCAACATCTTCGGAGCTCCCTGTAGCTTGGGCTTTTAATTCTCTAAAGCTTCTACTGTGCATCTTCTATTTCACCCATGGGATCTGCTTCTCTAATAGCTGTATTGATGGATGAGTCTCCTTTTATTTCAAATAGAGACATCATAACTTGAACATATGTATGATCACTAAGTTTGTCATCGATTCTATTCTTTCGCCTTTTGATAATATTAATAAGAACGAGGGTGTAATTTCAATTTTAGTTACTCAAAAGGCTCTCCAGGAAAGTTTAGAATTGTGTAAGTTTTCACTTATTACAAGATTGGTTCTCTCACAGGGTGATTAACCTTGAAAGAGTGCTAATTTGAAGAAGAATCTTAATGATTTATGGAATTTAAAGTTTTGGCATTTAATCTCCATGGGGCAAGGATATTTTCATGTTCTTCTTTCTTCAGAAGCTTACCAGAAGCATGTATGGGCTATGAGATCAGTTTCACTAAAACCAGATGTCTTCACCTTCAACTTGGATGCATATTAGAAAAACACTAATGCCCAAGTTTGGGTCAGGTTTTATAATCTAAACTGGCTTTTTGGCATCCTCAAATTCTGTCTAATCTTGCATGTGAAATTGGGGTTCCTTTTTGAATTGATCGTCACACTCTCAATGATGAATCTGGGAGGTTTGCAAAGGTCTTAGTTGATATAGATCTTGCTAGTTTCTTGCATGACAAGCTTCTGTTGGACTGTAATGATGATTGTAATTGCCTTTTTTTTTTTTGTTCTACATGTTATAGCATGGGTCATGATATCTCTGCTTGCAAGTTTGGTGTGAAACAAATGGAAGGAAAAAGTAATGTTGTATCAAAGCTTGTTTTAACAAATACATTTGAAGTTAAACAAGTTTATGTTCCTAAAGTGAATTCTGCTTCGTCATCTTCCCTAATTGTTCCAAAATTTGGGAAGATTTTTTGCAATGCTGATCTTATTGCTGCTAATGATTTGGACAAAAGAGCTGCTGTGGATGTGGTTGCACCCGATGCTGCTATTCATGATGGTTCTTCTTCGAACTTAGATAATTATATGAGAGTCTGGACTTTGATTCTTCTCATGGTTGTTCTATATTGAAAAGAAAATCTCATTCTTATAAAGAGTGCACTTCTTTTGTTTATGAGGAGATTAATACCTTATCAACTCATTAATCCTCTCCGTGTGCTTGGCACTTGGTTGTTTTTTAGCTTATTGCTTTGTGGGCTGAAGTTCAACCTTTACAGTTGGATCATAATCAGGAATTTCTTTGTCAGTTTAATTTACATATGTTGCTTTTGATATGGAGGTGGTGAGTTTAAAGATTGAATTTGAGAAGCTAGATTTTGACGATGTGGTCGATTGCCTTGAGCTGAATAGGACTAGCTTTAAAAGGATGGATGAGTTATTAAGCCTATTACATGGGCTTCCCACTTGGTTCCTTAATGAATATTTTATATTGGAATTGCAAGGGTTTGGTGAACTAGGACACAGAATGGATTCTTCATAATTTTAGTTTGGTTCATCATCCAAATATTCTTTTATTGCTGAGCCTTTTGTTGCTACGAATTTTATTCTTAATTACTATTGGTTGTCTTTTAATTTACATATGCTTTGTATTGTCTCTTAATTTACATATGCTTTGTATGAATTCCTATGAATCTCTTTTGCCTAATGTTGTGGAGTTATTAAGCCTGTTACATGGGCTTCCCTCCTATTTCCTTAATGAATATTTTATATTGGAATTGCAAGGGTTTGGTGAACAAGGACATAAAACGAATTCTTCATAATTTTAGTTTGGTTCATCATCCAAATATTCTTTATATTGCTGAGCCTTTTGTTGCTATGGATTTTATTCCTAATTACTATCGGTTGTCTTTTAATTTACATATGCTTTGTATGAATCCCATGAATCTCTTTTGCCTAATGTTGTGGTTTTTGCTTGAGATTATGTCTATAATATGCTAGTTCTATCGTGGGATGCATAGCACATTATTGTTCAGGTTCCTTATCATCACCTTATTCGCTCTTTTTCTTTTGTTTATGCTTTGGTTACTTATCAAGGTGGCCGGTCCCTTTGGGAGACTTCACAAAGAAACTCTAGGTCTTTAACTTATCCAAGGTTAGTTGTTGGTGATTTTAATGCCGTCCTTGGAGCATGTGAAAAAATAAGGGTTCTAAAGTGCCACTAAGGTGTTTCTAGTTGATATGCGTAGTGCTAAGTAATTTTAGGCTCGTTTTGGAGTTGGTGGTTCTACTCACAATTATTTGGGTTTTATGTTCTGGTAGCTTTTTGGATGCTTGGAGTTTGGTTTCATGCTTGGCTTTCTCTAGGCATCATTTTGACCATTCTCCAATTTAATTTCCATGAATTTAGATTCCATTTGGGCTAAAACAATTTAGATTTCAATTAATATAGATTTCTCATTCAACCTTCATGGGTGTCATTCAGAGTGATTGATATATTAAGGTTCATGAAAGTACAATGTCTTGAGTGTATATAAACTTTGGAATATTAAATTGGCTCTTAAGGTTTGGAATAAAAGAGTTTTTGGTAATTTGAATGTGTCGATTTGGGCTATTAGATTTTCAACTATGTTTTCAAGCTTAGGGTTTTCAAAATGATTTGTTCAACGACGAAGTGAAGGCTCATGGTGTCTTGATGAGCTATTATTGAATAAGGAAAAAAAATGCTTCAGGATTAATGTAGTGGCCCAAGTGGTTAAATGAGAGTAATTGCAATTCACAATTTTTTTCACGCTTTTTTACATTACCAAAAATCACAGAATATTAGTTCTACTCTTGCTATTGATGGAGAGGTTACTACAGATCAGAGTGCTTTTCAAGTCATATCATTTCTTTTTATCAAACATTTTTTTTTTTTGCTAAGAAGCCTCCTAATGACATTAGCGATTAGTTGTTCTATGAGGACATAATTCCTAATTTAGTCTCTTGTAAAGAGAACTCTATGCTTATGTCTATTCCTCTTTGTGAAGAAAACTCTATGCTTATGTTTCTTCCTCTTAATAAGGAAATAAGGCAAATGGCTTTTCCAATGTACTAATTTAGTACTCCTGGACCAAATGGCTTTACTAGTCTATTTTATAAGCATGCTTGGGAGATAACTGGAATGAATGTTATTTTTGCGGTTTATGCCTTTTTTTTATAACCTGTCGTTTGCTTCCTAGTCTTAATTCTAATTTCATGGTGTTAATTCCTAAGGCCAAAGATGTAGCTACTATGGATTAGTATTGCTCAATTGCTCTTAGTAATTTTCTATATAAGATCATTATTAAGATCCTTGCAAACCGACTTTCATTTATTGCTTCTCACATAATCTTTTATGAGTAGTTTAGGTTTCTTAAAGGCCGACATATAAAAGACTTCACTGTTGCTACTTCTGATTGTGTTAACTTGCTTGATCGTAAATGCTTTGGTGGGAATATTACCATTAAAGTGGACATTCTAAAGGTTTTTGACTCTATGAAGTGGACTCTCATTTTGGAAATTCTAAGATGGTTTGGTTTTTCATCCTTTCTTGTACTTAGATTTTGCATATTTTTTACTCAATTCATATTTCTTTTATGATCAATGGATTCCCTCATGGTTATTTTCATTGTTCTCAAGTGTTAGACAAGGCGTTCATTTATCACCTTTCCTTTTTTATATTCCTGAGGATTACTTAAGTAGGTGTTTAACTCGGTTGGTGGATTCTAATTTGCTTCAACCTATTTCTTTTCCTTAGGGTGAGATTGCTCCAACTCATTTGTTATATGCTAATGATGTTCTTTTGTTTTGTAATGGTTCTTCTTGGAATGTTCAGCTTATTACTGAAGTTTCTAAGCATTATGGAATTCTATCTATTCAAGTGGTTAATTAGGATAAGTGTTTTACTTTAGTTCTTTTTAGTCCCTGAAAGACGTCAACTTCATCTTTTGCAGCTTGTTGGCATGTGATGAGGGACTTTCTCATTTTCCTATCTTGGTGTCCCTTTATTCAGAGGAAGTCCCAAGATTGCTCATCTTTGTCCTTTTATTAATAATATTTTAGCTAATTTTTTGTTTGGTAGGTCTCTTCTTTGTCAATGGCAAGAAGGATATGTCTAGTTAACTTGTCATTAATTCCATGTTCATTCATTTTTTCATGGTGTACCATTGGCCTATTGGTCTTATGAAGGAGTTGAATCCATCTATGCATAATTTTATTTGGACAAGTTTTGCCTTCAAGAAGAAGCTTGTTAAACTTTCATGGAGCACTTGCTGTCTTTTTGGTGCTCAAAGCGGTTAGGGGATTAAAAATCTTCTTGCTTTCACCAAGGCTTTAATTTCTAAAATGGCTTGGAGATTTATAATGTCAGACATTTTTGTTTTTTGTTTTTTATTTTTTGCGATCCCGTTATATTCCAATGTTGAAATGTGGTTATGTGAACTATATATCCTTTTTGATTTGGTAGTCTTTGAAGGAGATGTTTAATTTTATTATGTCGGATTATATGTGGTTGCTATGTTCACATTCTTTTGTCTGATTTCGGTAGGATAACTAGTCATGAATGCCTTTTATAATGGTTCTTCAATTTAGTGATCAAGTTTGGGATCTAAGGGCTATGGTTGCTTCTTTTCTTCATACAGATTTCTCATGGTCTTTGTCATCTCCCTTTTGAGCTCATTTTCCTCGAGTGACTGAGATGATTGAAGAGGTTTTGATTTTAGTTTCTTCTCCTGATAAGCTGATTTGGATGCAATCCACTTCATGTGAGGTGACTTGTCGTGAGGTTTATAAGGTACCTACTTCTTCTTTTTCTGAGGTTGCTTGGTATAAGTGGTTATGGTATTCTTTTACCCCTCATGCTTGATCCATTTTGCTTTGACATATGTCACAATGTAGAATTCTCATGGATGATGTTAGTGTTTCTTGTGGCTTAATGTTACTTTCTTATTGCAATCTTTGTTTCAAGCATGCATCTTTTTTATTTCATGTTCTTATGCTCGTTGCATTTGTGATTGCATTGGCATCTGGTTTAGTGTAGCAGTAGATATCTCACTTTTTATTTTAGATTTCTTTACTTGTGCTAAGCATATGAGTATGAGTTTTTAGTTGGCGAATATTTTCAAAGCTACAATTTTTGCGGGTATTTCTTGGATTTGGCATGCACTTAATCAAAGTAGGTTATTTGGCATTTCTATTCATTTTTTTCCTTCTTTGGCTTTTGTGCGAAGGTATATTAAGGAAGCTGCTTTTTCGCAATCTAAACAATTTATAATGCTATAGATGATCTAGCTATCTTGAACAATTTATGAGTGGCAGGTTGGCCCAGGAAGGCTCCTCATGTTTTCCTGTCTTTTGGTTAGCTCCTAATTCTGGATGGATTAAAATCAACACTAATATGGCAGCAAATGGATGTCCTTGTTTAGAAGCTTATGGAGGAATATTTTGTACTTATGGTAGCTTTGTGGTTGGTTGGTTTCATGTTCCCATTGGAGGTTCTTATGCTTTTGAGGCAAAAATTTTGGCAATCATTCATGCAACTAAAATTGCAAAAAAGTTTAAGTTGGTCTAATCTTTATTTTGAGTGCAATACACTTTTGGGGGTACATTTATTAAAAACTAAATCTTCAAATGTTCCTTGGCATCTTATAGCCCGTTGTCCAAATCTACTATCTCTACTTCTAATTTCACCTAATCTTCTGTCTAGTCTTTATCTTGTGCAAGATAGCATAATTTAGATTTATTAAGTTGGTGTAATTATTGTTTTTGTTAACTTTGTTTTGTTTTCCTTTATAAAAATTTGCTTCTTTTAATAAATTTGGTCTCTTGTCTTGCTTGGATGCTAACCTAGTTGGGATTCAAGTGTGTCATTGAGTCATCAGTTATTATTATTATTATTGTTGTTGTTGTTGTTGTTATTAAGAATTTTTCTTACTAAAATGTTTTTAAATAGAATGTATACCTATTTATACATTTTACTATTGATTATTAATTATTTTTAATAAGTGGTATTTTATTTATAAATTATATTATTTGAAAAATTGAATGCCTATATCGTACAATTTGAAAAATTGAAGTGGTAAATTTCATGTTAATGAAGTTTAGAGCCTAAAAGGCATAATCCTAAAAGTTAAGGATATCAAAGTGCAGTTAAAAGATATCATATGCAATGTATATGGATTTGTAATTGGACCAATTCACAGAAAATTTGAAATTTGAGGTCCCAATTGCACAATTTTTAAAGTTTAGGGGAAAAATCACTCTACATCAATAATTCAAGATTCTAAAATACAATTAACCCAAATATATATATGTATATATATGAAGAGAGAGAGAGAGAGTCAACTCACATTAGGATGACTTAATGCTTTTAACATCAAATCTTTATTTATTATCCTTGGATCATATCAAGGGTTATCATTTAGAATTCAAAAAATAATCAAATATAGATTTAATGGCAATACTAAAATTCTAATTAGAGAATATCAATTTTGTCACTAATTATATATATACAAATATAGATTTAATGGCAATACTAAAATTCTAATTAGAGAATATCAATTTTGTCACTAATTATATATATATATATATATATATATAAACAAGCTTAATAGGGTTTTAACATGTCATTAAATCCATATTTACCCATTTTTTAAATTTTAAATCCTAATATTTGATATAATTTAAGAGCTAATAAAAGAAAATTTTCATAATTTTAATATCAAATTGTTCTAATGTGAGCATAACTCTACATATATATATCCATATTTATTTTCTTGAAATATCGAATTTCAAGTTATAGGCTTATTAGCTCTTTCAATCTTTGGACTAGACCATAGCTGCATTTTAGGTCTAAAACCTTTTTTTTCTCTCTATTTTTATTGTAATATTTAAAATTTTGACATATGAAGTGCACTTATTGTAACAAGACCAAATTACAAAATCAAACAATCCTATGATATCCATATGTATTACATCAAGTGCGCTGCATTCCTCAAACTACTAAAAATTAAAAAATAACATTAATAATAATAATAATAATAATAATTTAAAAAAAAATGTACAAAAAACTGAAGCCTAGGCACCAAACAACCATAATAATAATAATAATAATAATAATAATAAAAATTGTATGCAACTATGAAAATAATTCAAAGATCAACGAAGCTACCAAATTTGCTAAAGTGATGGAGGTTTGGGCTCATAAAGCCTACTTTTAGCAAAATTTATGGAGCTATTATGCCTATTCTAAAATGCCTCATTTTGACTTCAATTTTTATTAAATTGTATATCCAAGCGACCGAAAAAGATAAAGTTGAGGTTAGTTATTTCAAATAATACTATTGTTAGGTCCAAAAAAAAAAAAAGGAAAAAAAAAAACAACCCTAACATTTTGTAGTGGAAGCAAAACACCACCATTTTGTAACGTTTAAATATAAATAATTATTATAATATTCTATGACCTTATTGTTTTTATTTTAATTTTTCTAGAAATATTATATGATTTTTTTTTTTTAAAAGAAATGAACCAATTCTAAATTAATTAAAAACAGTCATGAACATTTTGTTGGATAAGATTAATAAGCTAAGATGGCCCATCTTCCAACCACACAACCATCCCAACACAACCATCCCATCACAACCTAGTGCATGTTTTGCTAAATCATGAGCAATCACATTTGAACTACGTGATTCATGGTATATAGATATCTCGCTATAAGATGACAACAATTGCTTAATATCATATATAAGGTGGCCTTCCATTGCCCCAACTATTTTCCTCTTTTATTAACAATTGCATAGCTTGAAGCAAATCTGTCTCCGCTACACAATGAAACCAACAAAGTTCAATCCCAAAAAGAATAGCTTATAGCTAAAAATTCAGTGGTCAGAGGAGATAGAGGTTGACAAAACTTTTTTGCCATTGCTGCTAACAACTCACCCCCATGATCTCTAGCCATAGTACCTATTCCAACAACCCCATTCTAAGTGTTTACTGACCCATCAACATTTATTTTGATAAAAGGTTGACATCGTCGCTTCCACTTGGGGACTACTTGTTTACCACATTGTGTTCTCTTCTCCATTATTCTTGGAAATCTTGCTAAAAAAACTAAAATGTTATCCAAAGCTAGCTCCACAGGAACGACCGGTCCTCCATAGGTGACAACATTGCGATTATTCCAAATTGACAAACAAACTAAAACATATACCTCCACCTCTCCACAATAAGATTATGACAGCCTCATAAGAACAAATCAACGAAGTTATCTCCTTCCCACTCTGCAGTTTTTGAAAATAGCGCACCAACCTCTATAATGACAATGCAAAATCACATCTCCACACCACATGCACTACAGATTCCACTTCTCTCCTACATAAAGGACAGTTCCCACTATGAATTAATCTTCTATAAGCAAGTTCCTTCCAAGTTGGTAATAAATTTCAGCAAGCTCTCCATAAATTCTTTTTTTAATTTTATATGGCAATTTAATCTTCCAAATATTTCTTTACCAACCCATAACTGAAGCATTGCTTGTACTCGCTCTCCAATTACCATTAATAAATTGACGAGCTAGCCAATAACCACTCTTGACACTATACTTACCAATCTTGTTATAATGCCGTACAAAAATGTTAGGTCTATCCCATTACCTAATGTTAGTGAGAAAATAGCCTCTAATTCATTGTCAGAAAAATAATCTCTTACAAGTAGATGATTCCATCCTCCTGGTGCCGATAGCAACTGTGAAACTTTTATGTCCAATGGAATAGTAGCTGGAGATGTAATTTTGAAAGTAATAGATAGTCGAATCCATGCATCCTTATAAACACCAATAGTGGTCCCATCACCAATTCTCCACCAACAACCGTCCTTAAGCTACTCCCTACCCTAAGTCAAACCTTTCCATAGTTTAGGAGTAGGACCTTTTGGATTAATTTCTAGAAAAGAGGAATTAGGAAAATATTTTGATTTCAATACTTGAGTGCCAAACTATTATTATTATTCATTAAATGCCAACTTTGTTTTGCCGATAAAGCTTAATTTTTTGCCGATAAAGCTTAATTGAACTCTTCTAAAGACTTAAAATCGAGTCCCTTTCATTCTTTGTTCTACAGAGCTCATCCATGCAAGCCAATGCATTCTTCTTTTCCTGCCAACACTCTACTACCAAAACCTTGCCATCATTTGATTTAATCTCCCTTAAATTTTCTTAGTTAGCCAAAAACAACTCATAGTGTAAATGGAATCACCGATGCTACTGCTTTGATTAACACCTCGTTTCCCGCTTTTAAGAAAAGTTTTGTTGAAAAAAATGTATGTATATATATATATATACATGTAGAAAAATAACATAAAATAAATAAAATTACATAAAAATAATTAAAACATATTAGAACCTGTAGGTCTTTGTAATTGATCTGCTTTCTATAAAATTGGCTAAGGCCTATGTGGTACTACAGTGTCCTTAAGACGTTTTCGCCCACCGGTATAGGAGTTTTGTGACGAACGTCTCCCAGGATACAACGGCTGTAAAAGCTTTCAGATCTAGCACCTCAAAAGTTTTTCTCTTCGAACTATCAGTGTATCTTTGCTTTACCACAGTCAATATTTTTCTTCTCTGGTGTTTCACGTATCTCTCAAAAAATCCAATTTTTCTGTATTTCTTTTTTTGTGTTTTTCTCAAAAACTAAAAGAACATTGAAAATGTACGTGTAACCTCCAAACTCTTAACAAAGAGTTATTTCTCCCGTAAAACTCTCAACCCACTTTTCAAAATATTATTTGATTTATTTATTCAAATAAATATTGTTTTATCAAAACAAACGGTAGGAAATAAAACAAAGCCGAAAACCTTTAAGGCCCAAATCATTCATACCTTTTAGGCCCAAACTCTAACAATCCCCCACATGAATTATTTGATTTCTAAAATAAAACATGACTTTGGTAGTAAAACTCTGCAGTTGAAACCTACATAGGATAGGTAGATGTTACTCTTTGAACCTTCCATTGCGAGACTACATCTACTTTACTGACTAATGGTAAATGCGATATCTTAGAACAATTTCATCCTTTGTGCAAATAACAACATAGCCCACACCTAATTCCTTCTTGGTACACTTCAGTTCTCACTGTTGTGTTCATTTTGGCCATGAACACCTCCCTGGTTTTGCTAGAGTTTCGAAAGTATTGCACCCTAAACAATTATCCTTTGAAGCGGCCACTCTTCTCTCTCACATATGTGATTCCTATTTCCAATGTAATCAGCATGACTATGCATAGATTACCAAACACACACTTATAGGAATCATTAAAAGCATACTTTATGCTTAACCTCTTTCTATTACTGTGTCATCATAGGAATGGGCAGAGGTTAACCTTCACAATGATCCATACCAATCTTTACAATTATGTTGTCCCATTGAACCTAGATCTTGGGATCTTCAGTCAACTAGATTGGGTTTCCATAGTATTGACTTTATTCACGGGCTTCAATCCCATTCCCCTCGACGACTTCTCAACTAGTTCTCTATTTAACCCTTTGGTTAGCATATCCGCAATGTTATCTTTCGACTTTACATAGTTTACTGAGATAATTCTAGTTGAGATCAACTGTCTAATGGAATTGTGTCTACGAAGAATATGTCTAGATTTTCCATTATACATAATATTCTGTATCCTGCCAATCGCAAATTGACTATCACAATGTAAATTTATGGCTGGCATAGATTTAGGCCACCTAGGAATGTCCTCTAAAAATTGGCGTAGCCATTCTGCCTCTTCACCACATTTATCTAATGTAATAAACTCATATTCCATCGTAGATCGAGCTATCACAATTTGTTTTGAGGACTTCCATATCACGGTTGCACCCCCTAATGTGAACACATGACCATTAGTGGATTTTGAATCCTTGATATTGATATCCAATTAGCATCATTGTATCCTTCTAATACAGTAAGATATCTTATATAGTGCAGTTCGTATTCACGAGTATATCGTAAGTACCTTAGTACTCTAGTGATCCATTTCCAATGATTTTCGTTTGGATTACTTGTGTATCTACTTAGTATACTTATTGCGTAGGCTAAATATGGTCTGATGCAACTCATCAAGTACATCATACTTCCAATCACCCTAGCGCATTCCACTTGAGATACACTTTTTTCTTTATTTTTGGATAAGTGTAAACTCAAATTTATGGGTGCTTTGGCTATACTAGTATCATTATTACTAAATTTAGCCAGTATTTTATCTACATAATGAGTTTGACTAAGAATGATTCCATTCGAAGTTCTCATGATTTTCATACCTAAAATCACATCAGCAAGTCCCACATCTTTCATGTCAAATTTGGAATTTAACATGGCTTTTGTAGTTCGGACTATATTGTCATCACTGCTTACTATGAGTATGTTATCTACATATAAATATAGAATGACATATCCATTCTCTGTATCTTTTACATAGATACATTTATCACGTTCATTTATTTTAAATCCATCGTTTAGCATGGAATTACCAAATTTTTGATGTCATTGCTTTAGAGCTTGTTTAAGTCCATATAAGAACTTTGCCATCTACAGACTTTCTTTTCTTATCTTGAAGTGGTGAAACCCTCAAGTTGCTCTATGTTGATCTCTTCATCTAGATTCTATTCAGAAAGGTTGTTTTCACATCCATTTGATGTACTTAAAGATCCTGCAATGCAGCGATCGCCAATACCATCCTTATGGAATTTATCCTCATTACTGGAGAATAAGTGTCAAGGCATTCTTTTTGCTTGTATCCCTTAATTACAAGCCTTGCTTTGTATTTATCTATTGTTCCATCTACCTTCATCTTCCTTTTAAAGATTCATTTGTAATCCAAAGGTTTACAACCTAGAGGAAGATCTACTAATTTTCAAGTGTGATTCTGCAAGATGGAATCAATCTCACTTTTACAGCTTCTTTCCATAAATTCCCTTCAGGAGAATTTACAACATCTTGGAAGCTTTAAGGTTCACCTTCTAGCATATAAGTAAAAAAATCCAGACCGTAAGATTTTTCGATTCTTACTCTTTTTGTAACAGCCAAGTCTACTCACATGTGATATTGTCCTCTTTGGGTCCCGTCCGCACAGGTTTAAAATACGTCATAGTGGTTAGGGGTCCCACCCCTTCACCTGCCAGTCCCACAAGCCCAGGCCTAACCATGATACTGTCCGCTTTGAAAGCTAGGTGGTGAGCCTAATCCTACCCCTCACGGTTTTCTAAGCATCATAAGGGAAAGATATACACACCCTTATAAGGCATGTTTCATTCTCTTTTCCAACCGATGTGGGATCTCACAATCTACCCCCCTTGGGCTCTAACGTCCTCGTTGGCACACCAATCCGGATATTGGCTCTGATACCAACTGTAACAGCCCAGTCCACCTGCATGTGATATTGTCCGCTTTGGGCCCCGCCTGCATGGGTTAAAAACTCGTCATAGTTGTTAGGGGTCCCACCCCTTCACCTGCCAGTCCCACTGGTCCAGACTTTCCAAGCCCAACCATGATACTGTCCGCTTTGGAAGCTAGGTGGTGAACTCAATCCTACCCCTCATGGTTTTCTACACATCACAAGGGAAAGGTATTCACACCCTTATATGGCATGCTTCGTTCCCCTTTCTAACCGATGTGACATCTCACACTTTTGCTACGCCTAATCTCAATCTTAGTCTCATCTTCATTCTCTTGTTCTTAATCACTATCATTATTATTATCACTAATAACGTCGTATGTTCATTTAGACAAACTCGATCCTTCTTCCACTTTATACGGAAAAATATGTTCGAAAAATTATGCATTTTTCGATTCCACTATTGTATTCTTGTGAATATCAGAAATTTCTGACTTATACACAAGAAACCGATATGCAATATTATTCTGTGCATATCCTATGAAAATACAATTAATAGTTTTGGGACCTATCTTCACCTTCTTTGGTGTAGGTACTATTATTTTTGCTAGACACCCCCACACTCGTAAATATTTGTAGGAGAGTTGTCTTTCCTTCCACAACTCATAGGGTGTCTTTATGTGATCTTTCCGGGGCACCTTATTTAAAAGGTTGTTCATCGACAAAATGGCTTCTCCTCACAAGTTCTAAGGCACTGCAGAATTATCAGCATTGCATTCATCATTTCTTTCAAAGTTCTATTTTTTTGTTCAGCCACACCATTTGATTGTGGTGAATATGATAAAGTTACTTCATGTATTATGCCATGTTGAGCACAATACTCTCTAAATGGAGTTACATACTCTCCACCACGATCACTTCTGATCACTTTAACTTTTCTGCTGAGTTGATTTTCAACTTCCGTTTTATAGAGAATAAATTTCTCTATAGCCTCATCCTTGCTCTTAAGTAAGTATACATAGCAATATTTCGTACTATCATCAATTAAGGTGATAAAATACTTATTACCACCTCTAGTTGGTGCGAATTTTAAATCACATGCATCACTATGTTTTAAATCCAAAGATTCATTATTCTATCAATTGTTTGATATGATGACCTCATTGATTTTGCTTCCACATAATTTTCACACTTATGATTGCAATCAATTTTAAACATGGGAATATGATTTAAGTTAATTAACCTCCACATAGAATTAAAATTAACATGTCCTAGTCTACCATGCCACAAAATGGAAGACTCAAGCAAGTAAACAGAAGAAGTACTAGCTTTATTCATTTTTTTAGGCTTTACAATCATTACATTGAGTTTAAATAAATCATTGATTACATAGCCCTTTCCCATAAACATCCCAAATTTGGACAAAATAACTTTATCTGACTCAAACACTAAGCGAAAATCATGTTTGCTCAACAGCAATTCAGATACCAAATTCTTGCCAATGTCTAGAACATACAGTACATTATTCAGAGTCAGCTCTTTTCCCGAAGTTATCTTTAGTATTAATTTACCCTCACCTTGGATTTCTGAGGTAGCGGAGTTACCCATGAACAACTTCTTCCCATTCTTCTTTGGTTTAAAGGAAGTAAATATGCTCCTATCCAAACACATGTGGCGGGTCACACCAGAATCTACCCACCATTCTCTAAGATTAGCACCCACCAAAGTTCACCCCAGATATCACAGCACTAAGGTCAATGTCATCGACCTCTTAAGTGATGTCCTCCATCACCTGTGCCTGGTTCTTTTTTCTCTTTGCCAGCCCACACTCCGTAGCTCTGTGACCCATCTTGTCACAGTTGAAGCACCTGCCTTGAAACTTGGCCTTCTTGGAGATTCCTCCTTTAAGCCCTAACTTGGAAGCTTTTCTAGTCTTTTTCTTATTCTTGGAGCTTTGACCATGCTCTACAACATTGGCCTTCAACATAGCCTTCGAAGCTCTTTTATCAGACTTTCTATTGTCATCTTCAATGCGAAGCTTGCTATAAGAGCCTCCATATCCATCTTCTTTCTTTTGTGCTTCAGATAATTCCTGAAGTCACTCCAACTTGGAGGTAGCTTCTCAATCATACAAGTCACTTGTAAGGCTTCATTCATGATCATTGCTTCAGCAAGCATTTCTTGAATCGGCACTTGCAACTCATGTACTTGATTTATTAATGGCTTCGCATCCACCATCATGTAGTCCAAGAATCGGCTTGTAATAAACTTTCCTGAACCCGCATTCTTAGTCTTGTACTTCCAGTCCAGTGTTTCTCACAATTCCTTAGCTAATTTCGTGCCACAGTATACACCATCTAGGACATCAGACAGGCCATTCAGGACATAATTTCAACATAAATAACCAGAATTATTCCATACATCCACCGCTATGAGTGTCTCCTTATCACTCTCCTCACTATTGGGTGGCGCATCTTCAGTCAAGTACCGCGCAAGTCTTAGTGTGGTCAAGTAAAATAGCATCTTCTATTGCCAACTTTTGAAGTTTGCTCCATTGAACTTCCGACGTTTCTCTGTGTGACTAGCAGAAAGAAGCATCTGAATCCTAGAAGTCTGAATGGGCACAGTCCTATTGCCTCCACTTACCATTTCTGTAGAAATCACAAAACAGAAATCAATTAGTTGTTATTTTCGACCTCAACAACCTAATTAAAATCAATTTCCAAAAAGGAAAACACACAAAAATGTGATTTTTAGGATTTCTGTATACACCATAAAATTTCTGTATACACTCACAAAAATACTGTTCACACCTTACTGTTCACTGCCACGTGGTACAGTGCTAACGTGACACATCACGACATCATCATAATGCTGATGTTGCATGCACCACATCATCACATCGCTAATATGGTACTGCCATGTGGACCCATGACTGACGTGGCATTGCTACGTGATGTGTCACTTGCCACGGTGCTCCACGTCGCCTTGCCACTGTGCACCATTTATCAGCGTTTCGTCTTGACATGTGGCGCTTGCTCATCGCAACACGTGGCGAGTTCATTTGCAATTAGGCCATTTCTCTTGGGCCTGGATCAAAATTGGACGTGGGTCTAGGGCTGAACAGTAGTCTGTTCTAACCACGGGCTAGGATTTAAAACTGGACCAGGTCTAACAAAATTTTAAAATCAGGCTCATTTCACCCAGAACCGGCCCATACCCGTTTTTCCAACCCAATAACCCATTTTTTACCAGTCTTCAACCTTGACTAGGTTTTCTCGATCCATTTTCTTGGTAAATGGGTTTCTCCGACTCAGTTCGAATTTCTGGCCAAATTCCACTGTTTCTGCTACCAAAAAAAGCCAGAAATACACAAAAAAATTTAGAAATTCATGGGCAATTCAATTTTTTGAAAAATTTTTGATTGAAAACAAAATTTATTAATTACCTATAAATTCTTAAACCTCACGGTTAAACAAAATATATAAATATATATACATATATATATATATATATATATATATATCTTTTCATACCCAAATCATACAAATAATGTTGAACCATGATCATATATTAAAAATTAAACACCAAAGATTAAAGCATGGCATCATACACCAATTAAACAAAAAAAATACAAAAATAAAAAATAAAACCCATCTACACTATTATGCACGGGTTCTTTGATTTAATATTTTTTTCTTTCTTTCTTTTAAGCCAAAACAATCAAACCTAAAAATAAAACATGTACATGATCACATAAATCACATATACATACAAATAAAATTACGGCAAGTATCTTTTTGTTTATTTTTTATTAAACATAAGTTATTCAAATAATCAAACACAACCTCGGGTAAGGAAAATTTTCCAATCTCAAAATTACACAGATCAAAATAAAATATATTTCCACATATATCTATATATGTTAACGGAAAACGTCTTAAGATTGTTGAAAAAAATATATGTATATATATAAATACATGTGGAAAAATAATATAAAATAAATAAAATTACATAAAAATAATTAAAACATATTAGAACCTGTAGGTTTTTGTAATTGATCTGTTTTCTATAAAATTGACTGAGGCCTGTGTGGTATCACAGTGTCCTTAAGACGTTGCCTACCAATGCAGGAGTTTGGTGACGAACGTCTTCCAGAATACAATGGCTGCAAAAGCTTTCAGATCTAGCACCTCCTAAGCTTTTTTCTTCGAACTATCAGTATATCTTTGTTTTACCACAGTTAATATTTTTCTCTCTGATGTTTCATGTATCTCTTAAAAAAACCAACTTTTCTGTATTTATTTTTCTGTGTTTTTTCTCAAAAACTGAAAGAACGTTGAAAATGTACGTGTAACCTCCAAACTCTCAACAAAGAGTTATTTTTCCCGTAAAACTCTCAACCCACTTTTCAAAATATTATTTGATTTATTTATTCAAATAAATATTGTTTTATTAAAACAAACAATAGGAAATAAAACAAAGCCCAGAACTTTTAAGGCCCAAATCATTCATACTTTTTAGGCCTAAACTCTAACAAGTTTTTTCCTTCCAACATTATAACTTCCTCCATACTCTCTCTTATATCATCCCTAACTTAGCTATTTTGTTTGGTCCAATTACTGAGGGAAGACCTAAATACTTACCATGGGTCATGCTATTACCAATGCCTAAAGAATTTAAAATATCAATCTTCAAATTCATAGGGTTATCATTGCTGAACGTAATTATAGATTTGTCTAAATTTATCTTCTACCGTGATGCACCCTCATACAACTATTAAAGCTCTTTGATGGCAATGCGTTCATTCTTTGTGGCTTTCATAAAAACTAAACTATCATCTACCAAAAATAAGTGTGATAAAATCAAACTATTTCTTGCAACAGATATCCCATGTATCACCCTTCGTTTTTTGCCCTCCTTAGTAACCAGAAAAACCTTCTGTGCACAATAAAAACATGTATAGGGATAAATGGATCCCCTTATTTTCGACCAAGAGAAGGCGTTAAAAAACCATGTTCCTAACCATTGATAAGTATAGAGAAAGTAACAGAAGAAACACATCTCATTATTAAAACAATCCACTCCTTATGGAAACCCTTTCTCTCCATTATTACTTTTGAAAAACTCCATTCCATACGATCATATGCTTTACTCAAGTCTAACTTAGGAGCCATAAGTTTATTCTTTGTTGGTTTCTTTCTATTGATCAAATTAAAAGTTTCTAAATCTGTTACAATGTTGTCCGTAATTTGTTGGCTTGGAATAAAAACGTTTTTTTCCTTCAAAATAATATACGGAAGAATCTGCTTTAATCTATGGTTCAATACTTTTGCAATTATTTTATAAAGAGCATTACATAAGCTTATTGACCGAAAATCCGTAACAAAAGATAGAACTTTGATCTTTGGAGATAAAACAATAAGAGTATGGTTAGGATTAGGCATCATACATCCCTGATTACGAAAATGAAGACAAGCCATCACTTCAGAACCAACTATATGCCAATATTTCTGGAAAAAAAAAAAAAAATGTATTCTAAAGGTTGCATATATTCCATGAACTTATTAAAGTGTATTTCAAAATTGCAATTTTATAATATGGAAGAGATCTAAATGTAATTTTTTTTTTTGGTCATTCACCTAAACATACTACTAGTTCATGGAATTTTATATTACATTTGGTTACTAATATAACGGAAGTACAGTTTTTATTCAACAGAAAACTAAGTCTTTTTCTTTAAAGAACGAGAAAATCTTTTTTCTTTTTCTTTTTTTTTTTTTAATCCTTTATTAACTTCTATAGTTATTTCTCTGTTATGTAAGCCAAAAAAGGCAGTGGGTCGACCCAGGTAGGCCAAGGGGTGAAAATCTGAAAGTGCTTAGTCATAGACTTATGGTTGGGTCGAAAGGCTATTTCAATGAAAAGATAACAGATAAAAAGTTTTGCCTCATGATATTATATATATGGGGTTTATATCTATAGTTCCTGAGATTTATTCTTATTTTAAATTATATATTGCATCTTCAAAAACAAACATTTTAAATATATATAAAAATATATAACTAACATTTCAAATATGTTTAAAAATATACAACTGAATATTTTTAAAAATATTTATAATTTTAAAATCGAACACTCCAACAAATTAATTTTTTCATTACACAAAAATATTCTAACCAGAAAAAAAAAATAAATTTAGTGAAATTTTTCTTGACCATCAACTTTGTCTAAAAACGTTTTGAAAAGCTTTTATAAAGTGATATTTAATTTATAGACAATTTATGAACAAAAAATATATATATATTTTTTGAATTAGTTAAAATTCTATAAATTGTGAATATTTATATATTCAAATAGTAATGTATGATACCATATAGGATTATTTTAGAATTGTAATAGGAATTTTTTTCTCATCAACCAGTAAAAAGTTGTATTATTATTATTATTATTATTGTTTTCGACAATCAGTAAAAAAGTTTTTTTTTTTTTTTCAATTACAACAAATGGGTAGAGGAGATTTTTTATTTCAGGACGAAACCGTAAGCAATGATTTGATTCATCAAAAAAGGGTATAATAGCTTTTTTTTTTTTTTCTGTATAACAGGATTATTAGTTAGTCCGTGGATTTATTTGGAACATTCACCATTAAGTAATTTATATAAATCATCAATCTTTCTTTCATGGAATTTTCTCATTATTCATCTGGTTTCCTATTTTAAAAAATGTAAAAAACAAAAAACCGTTTTAATTCAAACACAATAACCGCCCTAGTGCAACTTTCACCCAAAGTTTTGCTACTTCCGATCTTTTTAAGTAGAGGTATACTCAGTGTACAAACCAATAGATCATGCCTATGAGTACGACAGTGGTAAAAAGTTGAGAAAATAAAATACGAAATTATAATCATAAGAGGGTAGAAAAGCAGAAATGAGCCTCTTATTAAATTCTTCAGCCTCATTTTTCCAAATATATAAATTCACTAGTTGAATGCACTAATAAACCTTTTTCTTTCCTTTTTTTTTTTTTTTTTTTTTTTTTGGGGGGGGGGGGGCCCGCGGGAGGGGGAGAGGGTTTAGTCGTTCTATCATCTCTCTTCATCTATCTGACAACTATTACTTACTTTTACCACATTGATGGCACATAAAAGACATATAACTTAGAACAAAATTAGAAGCCTCACAATTCATCCTTCACGTCAGTGCTACTGCTGTCTGCGCTTTCTTTACCATCAGAACTAACAGGTTTTGGAGATGAAGTTGGTTTCTGGAGCTTGAAAGGGATTGATGCATTTTTCTTGAGGAATTTGTATAATGCCGTAACTGTCCGATCAGTATCCACAGTAATCTGCCAATGCCAAGTAAAAAGATATTCAACAATAAGCTCCAAGAAAACGAAAAGGATACAAAATTTACTTAATATTGAATGACACTTACAGGATCAAAACTCTTGTTCCCAGCTGGGAAGAACAGAAGTGTAGGGAACCCGTCAGCCTGCAAGAATAATTGAAAACTATTTATTACAAAGTTTATACTTTACTCTAGACATTTAATTTTCACTCAGAAAAATATCTTAAGACATTATGCATTGCCATATGGAAACAAAATAGATTTAACACATCCAGAAATTCAATCAGGAACCAGGAATCTATTGCCCTACAACAGATATAAAGGTGAATCCCCTGTACAAAGTCAGCTTGGGTAAGTCAAATCATCACTTAAGGTACATGACTTTTGGATTACCTTTGCCCTCGGATGCTCATTTGTTGTTCCATCCATCTTGGCTATAACAAGAGACTCGATACCACGTAGATGTTTGGCAAGCTTGTTGTATGTTGGTTCAAGAGCTTGGCAATGCCCACACCAAGGTGCATAAATCTGGATCACACCTTGCATCAATTTGAGCCCTTACAAAAACAAATATTGACTGGTTTATATAATCTTTTCTCAGGGTTGTGATAATACCTCAAGAAGAACATCTTTTGACTCATCTAAAACAATATCATCGAAGTTATTTCCAACTACTATCTTCACATCCTCATCATTCTGCATTCAAATCATAAAATGCAAGTTAGTTTAGAAATTCAAGAAAGAAAGTAGCCAAACAAGTAGAATTAACGCCTTACAGTTTCAGGAATTGGGTCCGACTTAAAGAAAGGTTTTAGCTTGTCTTCCAAGAAATTCTCCCCAAAGGCCTGCAGAACTTCGAGTCAGCATGTTCAGTAACAAGTACAAAATCCAGAACTTCACCAGGCAACATAGTTATATAAAATGGCATAGAGAGAAACAAGGGTTAGAAACAGAAAGAGTTTCAACCTTGATGTTCTCCAAGGTAACTTCCCCATCATGCACAAATTTTCTGGCATCATCATTTCCAGTGTACGCAAGAACCTATAAGGAACAAGAAAATAAAATTCAGAAAGAAGTATACACACCATCAGAAAAAGATATGCAAGTAACACAGAGAGACGATTACCGTTGGAGCATCACTGACACCAAAATATTCTGAGACTGGCTTTCCAACATCTTCGTTATCCATTTCCACGAACACAAAGATAAGCTACAAGCAATGCAAAAAAAGAAATATGATTTAAGTAGCCAAACGATATTTGAATTTTATTTCAGAACATAGTGAGCAGCAATTCTAAGCAGCCAAAAATGAATGTAATGTCCAAATGCCATAATTCATAACTAATGACATTGCAAACAAAGCATTTGAAAATTAAATTACCAACTGTTTAAATAAGTAGTTATTTTCTTCCACTAAAAAGTAGAAAAGCATACTATTCTGAAGTTAAAAAAGTTTTCACAAGAAGCAAATCTTCTCCAGAGTTTCCAGGTTGAAATTGATGAGATTAATTAATGATGATAGAACCATAAGTGCCTTATCTAATGGAAAAATAACAAATTAAGTAACCTGGGGTTTGATATATCTAAATGAACAAATAACAAAGTTAAGTAACCTGGAGTTTGACATTAAATATTATTAATTAAGATAAGTTGGGTTGGATTCTCCGGACCGTAGAATATTCTACGAGCCATAGACAAATTAACAAGTTTAAGGCATCTTTCTGGAAGCATATGTTAAAATATATATATTTAAAATAATTTCTTTAAAAAAAAAAAAAAAAAAAAAAAAAGGAACACCCTGTTCAAAACTTTGAACACTTTCATTTTTAATTCATGAAAGAAACTACCAGAAAATGAAAAAGGACATTTTTATTTCATCCTGTTTATATCCAAAGATTTTTCACAGAAGCAGTTTCCTGAATAACAAAACAGGCATTGATTTACATATATATACATTCCAATACTTTTCTCAAATACTGTATAAACTTTATACTAAAGTCTCTAGAGAGAGTGGTCCTGGTTCTTTATTGCAATATCATTCTAACCTGAAAATTAAATGATTTGATTAAAAGGAGAATGAGAACGCCAGTTAAGAGCTTTATAATACCTTTCCCTTGAAAAGTTTGGCTGCCTCTTCAAAAGCGGGGATAACCTCCTTCGAATCATTTGAAGTAGCAAACAGCAAAATCTTACAGAAAATTTCACATATGTCAACATCTCAATAAAACATTAAACTTTTAATCCCAAAGTCAGTATAACAACAGATACATAGAGACACCAATTTACCTGTTTCTTGATTGGACTTTCAAAAATTGTAGGGGCACTTTCCCTAGTAAAAATGGTAACTAGAGGAAGTTTATTGGCAAATACAAACTCAGCTATTGAAGACTTGACAAATGGACCATCTGCAGAAATCAGAACAGACTGTAAAGCACTTACCTTTCCTTTATTTTTAGATAAGTTATGTCTAATAACAATAGAAGAACTGACCAAAATGGCTCAACTTTTCAGTCTCCTTCTTAAGCAGGACCAAGGCAGGGCGTTTCACTTCTGGGTCAATGTGGAAAAGCTTTGCCACAGCAGGATCCACTGTTTGATAGAAGTTGACATCATCTTCAAGTCTTGAAGCAGCAGCAAGTTCATCACTCTCAGGACCCTGTAAAAACAAAGATCACGCATAATGGTTAATCAAAGGAAGGTAGGTTTGAAATTTCTTGGGAAATTTTATTGAGGTTCATGTGACCTGCTTTTTTTTTTTTTTTTTTTTTAAGTTGGCATAAATATAATGACCAAAGCATCTTAAAGTACACTTAAAAATTTTCTCACTAATTCCTATTCTGAAATCTGGATGTTACATTATGTAATATGTGAAATTTCAGGGCATCATTGAGTATGCATGTAACAACCAGAATGGTCAAGTAAATTAATCTGCTTCCATGTCAAAAAATACTACCAAACAAAAGTTACCAGCCAACCTACACCATGCTACTTTCCAAAGTTAGGCCATGCTTGAAGCTTACCCACCAGGAAAAGGAAAAAGAATTACAGAATTGTAAGTGCCATTGTTTATTAAAAGAGAACTGTGACACAAAAATAAAATAAAATAAAGAAGAAATTACGTGTCAAAAAACATAATTTTCCACCAAAACGAATAAGAATTCATCATTTTCCTCCCTTTCACTTTCCTTGTTGGTCCAAATTTATAACATGGGGATAAAAAATGAATCCAAATGCAATTTACATAAATACCATAAGCTAATCAATTTGTTAGAACTGAAACAAAAAATAAATAAATAAAAGACAATTTTTAATGGAGATTGAACTAAAAATACCATGCCGTTGTTACCAAAACATCTAAAGGGTCTTACAACATAAACCCGTGATCATTCAAATGGGGTAAACGAAACAGACCAAAAATAAAAAAATAAAAAAAAATTAAAAATTAAATAGACTTACCACCAAAGAGTTCAAAAAGCCCAAAACGACTTTACTTTCGGAAGTCAACACACGCTCAGCGTCATCCAATGTGGTGATGTTGTGAATACCAGGTCCAATCTTCTTCTTAATCCAAGTCACTATAGCCTCTCTGAATAACATTTTCAACATTTTTATTCACCAAAACCAATAAATAAATAAATAAACAATACATTATTTTCTCTGGGCTATTATGAATTCTCAAAAAATTGAAAATACGAAAAAAAAAAAAAGAAAAAAAAAGAAAGAAGAAACATACTTGGTCCTTTGGCCAGTATAAGGCTTGTGTACGCCATCAATGAAGAAGTATATAGTTGGAAAACCCTGCACATCGTACTCCTGAGAGAGCTCGTTCTCTTCCGTGGCATCGATTTTGGCCAAAACTACATCCTCTCCCTTCAGCTCCGTCGCGGCCGCCGCGTATTCCGGAGCCAGTGCCTGGCAGTGGCCACACCATGGCGCGTAGAACTCCACCATCACGAACTTGTTGTTCTCGATGACGTCGGTGAAATTCCTCTCCTTCAAAACGACGACGTCTTTGTCGTCCACCTCTGGTTCCTTGTAAGCTTCGTCCTGATCAGCCACCGACCCGTCGAAATCAGCGAAGTTGTCAAAATCACCGTCGCCCTCGTCGTCGGACTGGTCGAGATCTGGGTACCGATGCGGTGGAGGAACAGTTTGGTCGTCCGCCTCTTCGAGAAAGCTCAGATCTTCGTCGTCTTCCTCTGATTCCTTGGTCTTGGAGTCTTTGCAGAGAACTGAGTTGGAAAAGAGTAGTAGAGAGGTGAGTGCAAGAAGGAGAACGAGTCGACTCGCCATTTCTGAGTTGTTTTTTTTCGAAGCGAGATAGGAGGAAGTGAGATCTGAGTGAGAGAGCAGGGTTTATAGAAATGGAAGATGGGTCAAGGTCAAACCGGTCAAGTTCCGTAATCCGGCGTCGTTTTTAAGGTGAGCCCTTCATAAATGGCCATGACTTAACCCAAAGTATCAATTTTTTCCAAATGTTAACGACTTCAAAAGGACACAATTTTTTTCAACGGAATTTTCTTAAATGTAAAATAACGCTATATAACTTGCCAGAAACATACACAGCAATCGATGATTTTATTCTTACAACATACAATACTGTATTATTTTTTTTAAATAATTGGGTAGTATCTTTGCACAATTTTAATTAACTGGATGAGTAAAGTCTTAAATAAATATATATATATAATAATATTATTATATTATGTAACGGGATATAAATTTGGACAAGGATCATATTATTGGAAAACAAATACAAAACAAGAAGTGCATTATAATTAAATAATGAATGCTTATTGTTAAGAAATTAATAAATCCAGAAACCTAGAAAAGCAAAGCAAAACGCTATAATAATAAATAGGTCAGTTATTATGAGAGATAAGGAATAACTTACAAATATTGTATTACAATTGAATTTCTTAAATTTTATTTTTTTAAAATTTAATCTTTATAAATTAATCAATGCAAGAGTTGAACTCGATTTTTTAAAATAATATTCGCAGTACCACAATTCATAAATTTACAACAATTTTTGTTCAGTGTACAACAATCACATTTTTAAATAATAACACTAAATATAAAAAACAATGAAGTAGATAAAGTTTTGAATTCTTCTTATGCATATACTTGCTAAATTGTTTTCAATACCTTTAACAATAATCTCATATGGTATTTATAGACTTCAGATGGATATCAATTAAAAAATAATAATTAAAAAAAAATATGACAAACAGACATAATAATTCAAAAAAAGGCATAATGGATTAGGAATACATGGAAAACAACACAATTGTTAATAATGAATCATTATAAGTTGTAACTTTTTTTTATCAATAATCATAATTATTTAGAAATAATTTTTTGTTCATTATAAACTTTTAACAGTCCCTCAATAAATATAAAATTAACATATATAAAGAGAATTCATTCAGAAAGCAATTGCTTTAGGAAATTTTAATTTTGAATATTCTTTATTCACAAACTATTGGATTTGCAAAGTAACAAATGGATGTGATATCTTAAATTTTTAGCCATTGTTGTAAACTAAAATAATATAATTCACACAATCGCCGTGAAATTGTTCTAGGGAAATCTTTTCATCTAATTTACTATTTAAAAATATATTTTTTACGTCCATTTAAGGTATTTATAAATGCTTTAATGCAACAATAGCAATTAACATTCTAATATATGTAATTTTTGTAACTGGTCAATATGTATTAAAATAATCTTCACTTTTTTTTTTTGTTTGTAGACCTTTGCTACTAATCTAGCTTTATATTTATTAATTGATCTATTAGTTTTTATCTTTTTCTTAAAATTATCAAAATAATCTCTGTCTTCTTTTTGTTTGTAGCCATTTACTACTAATCTAACTTTATATTTATCAATTGATCTATTAGTTTTCATCTTTTTCTTAAAATTCCACTTGTAACTTACAGTTTACTTCTAGGTGGAAGATTTATTAATTTTCATGTGTAGTTTTGCATGATGAATTCAATTTCATTATTAATTACTTCTTTCCAATAAAGAGCTTCGGTTGAAGACATAGCTTCTTCAAAAAAATTTTGTTCTGTTTCTAACATATAAGTTAAAAATTTTAAGACCAAAAGATTTTGAAATGTTCATTTTTTTGTTGCATCTCAGCTCATTATCCATTTCCTCTTAATTTTCATTCTCATCATAAGTTCTTTTTGAAAAACTTGGATCACATGCCATTTTACAAGGCAATACATCTTCATAAAAATATGCATTTTTAAATTTAATAATTGTATTAACATGCACGTCAGGAATTTTACATTTATACACAAGGAACTAATAAGCATTAATCTTAATTGCATATCAAATAAATATATAGTTAATAATTTTAGTTCCTATCTTAGTTCTATTAGGATTAGGTATTATTACCTTAGCAATATACTTTTACATTTTCAAGTATTTATAGGTAAGCTTTCACCTTTCCAAAACTCATAAGGCGTTATATTGTTTTACTAAGGAGGTATTTTATGAATAAACAAATTTTCAGAAAGCAATGTTCCCCCACATATTTTGAGTTATAGAACTTACAAACATAGCATACATCATCTTTTTTAAAGTTCTATTTTCACATTCTGCAGTACCATTAAATTGAGGTGAATGTGGAGCAATGATTTGGTGAATAATTACATGTTTATAACAAAATAAATAAAAAAAGAGTATCATATTCACCACCTCTATCAACTTTTAACATCTTAATCTTCTTGCTAAGTTGAATTTCAACTTCATTTTTATAAAGTTTAAATGCTTCCAAAGCCTCATCTTTGGATCTCATAAGTACACATTGCAATAATATGTACGATCATCAATAAATGTATTAAAATGTTTTTTTATCATCTCTTGTTTATATAAATTTTAAATCACATATGCTATTATGAATTAAATTTAAAAATTGAGTATTTCTATCAATGGCATGAAAATGTGCATTTGTTAATTTAGATTCAACAAAGTTTCACTTTTATAATTTAAATCAACATTAAAACTTAGTATTAAATTTAAATTAATTAATCTCTTTATAGTAATATAACTAACATATAATAATCTACCATGCCAAATATTGGAAGATTCAATAAAATAAGCAAAACAATTTGTATTATTATTATTATTATGATTAATAGTAGGCATCACAATCATTACATTAAATTCAAAAAACCCATTATTCAAATAACCTTTACCCACATACATATCCTCTTTAAGAAAGACAAATTTATCATATTTAGAGACCAATTTAAAATCAGTTTTACTTAAGTAAAAGACCTAGACAAAAGATTTTTACAAATGTCAGGAACATGCAATATATTTGTGAGGATAACTTTCTTTTCAGATGTCATCTTAATTATAACATTTCCTTTCACTTCAACTTTAAACATAGAAGAATTTCCCATGAAAAATTGTTTTCCATCTTGATTTGGAATTTTATAAGTGGTGAACATATTCGTGCCAGAATATATATGGCGAGTAGCCCCCTGTGTCTAACTATCTTGACCTTAGATTCCCTATGAAGTTGATTTTAGTAATAGTAGCAGATAAATTCTTCTCATTAACATCATTGGAAAAATTTTCAATTTCAACAACATTGGCATGAGTGGTCTTCCTCTTTTTGTTCTCTTGGCCTTTACAGTTATGATAATCGTTAGCACAATGCCCTGACTTATTAGATACAACATATTTGCCATTTGACTTTTTAAATCCACCGCCGATAGACTCTCTATTGGAACTTTGATATTCAAATTTCCTTTTCTTGTTCTTGTTGATCTTATGCCCTTGTTTTACTATGTTTACCTTGGTTTCCATTAGATTTCTACTTTTATTTTAAGAAATTTGATTATCTTCTTCTATACTCGATTTCATAATTAAGTTCTCAAGCCATATTTTAAAGTAATTTTTGAAATAAAATTTTCCAAGAGATTATTATCAATTTTTTTTTTAATATTATTATTGTCTTAAGATTGTTAGGAAACTAAGGGGTCAACATTTTGAAAAATAGTTTTTATAATTCAATTTTGTAAAATGAAAAAAGGTAAATTCAATTTTGTATTTTTAGAATTTAAAAACATATTTGGTAATATATTCAAAAATATTTTATAGAATAAAATTGATCAAATTAAGTTTCGTAAATGGTAAGTATGATATATATATATATATATATATATATCTCTATATATATATAAGGTAAAGAAAATATTTATTTTTGAAAATGATAATCATTATCTATATTTGTGTATGACATATGTTAAATATGTTATATATCTATATAAAATAAATATTTTTATTTAAAATAATCAAAATTATCTATATCCTTTTGTATATTTATTTTCAAAAATTTTTCGAATTCATATAAAATGACTTTTAGATGTTGTCTAAATTTATCCATATTTTAGAGAATGTTTTCAATTTATTTCAAATTCTAAATTTCAAATGAGGCTAAGTTTTTTTTTTTTTTTATCATTTTTGAATTTGTAAAATGAAAAATTATTTTGGAAAATGATACAGGACAGGCCATAATAAACTCAGAAATCTAAAAAAGCAAAACGTATTCATATATGTATATCTATAAATATAAATATGAATATATCTATGTATATTAATATATCAAACAAACAAAATAGTTATTATGAGATAAAGAGGAAAAACTCATAGGTATTCTATTAGAATTAAAATTTTTAGAAATTTGATTTTTATAAATTGATTAAGGCAAAAGTTGAACTTTCTTTACTTAAGAAAATATTTGCTATGTGATAATGTTTACAGTATTATAGCGATTGTCTTACAAAATACAATGATCACTTCTTTGAATGGTAGTGTTCCAAATTCAAAAAATAGTGAACCGGATTAAGTTTTAAATTCTCTTTATACACACAGTTGTTTAATTGCTTTCAATATCTTTAATAATAATCCTATAGTGCCATATAATATTTATAGAATTAGAAAAGATATTGAGAAGAGATATAATAATTTAGAAGAAGATATATCAAACAATACAATCAATCAAAGGAACACACAATGGTTTTAGGGGGAAAAAAAAAAAAACACATTGATTGGGAATATACACAAATATATAGAAAATAACAAACTATTAATAGTGAATTATTGTAAGTTGTAAATTTCTATTAACAATCATAATGTTCTAGAAATAACTTTTTATTTATTATAAATTTCTAACACTTATAACCAAAAAAGAAGCTAAACACAATAGGTGCAAATAGAGAAATATATTAATCCATTGCTTCTTGTGCAAAAAAGGGCGTAGCAAAAGGACGCAAGTTTAGAATAAGAAATGGAAAATTAAAATTTATATACCATAGAAAACTAAAGTCTACATATCATATATGACATTTTAATTGATTACTTTTGTAAGTTTCATTTTTTTTTTTTTAAACTATAGAATGCGTATATATATACACACACACATATACATAGTTTTACACATAAAACACTACTCTGTGCATGTCTAACGTAACATTAGGCGCGATGTACCATACATGATACTCTATATGATAAGATTAAAATATATATATGTATAATGTGCATGTCTAATGTAACATTAGTGCGATGCACTCTATATGATGCTCTATACAGTAAGACTATATATATATATATATATACAGTCCGTCTATAATGTGGACGGTCCTCATGCGGACTACAGTATTGGTGACGGTTTTTCATAATATTGATGACGATTTTCTAAGAAACCATCATTAATACTATAAAAAACCGTCACTAATACTGCGGTACTCATGCGGATCATCCTCACCATAGAATTTTCGTATACATATATATATATATATATATAACAATGCCCCCGTCAACTAAAATTGATTTTATCATTTTTTTTTTATCAACTATTAAATCGCTTCAAAAAACTTAAAAGATGCAATTTCCTTTTCAGTGCACCCATATGACATTGTATCTGATTTATGATCATTTGTAGCACCTTAAATAAGGCACACACAAGCGCATCGAAGTTCTTTATAGGTTCACTTTGCCAGAATTGGTAAATCCTATGATTTCACTCATTAGATTTTACTTTATTAACCATTAAATAGTTTTAAAAATTATCATTTAAAATCTAATTAATAATCTAATATAAATTTAGTGATATATTAAAATCTTATTTGGAGAAACTGAATCTTATTAAAATCTAAATAATTATGAATGTAATTTAAATTTCAACCCTTAAAGGAATTCAAATGTAATTTAAATTTCAGTCTGGAAGCGATTCAAGAGCTGAAAAAAAAAAAAAAAAAGTTTTCTAATGGGAGGCCGACCTGATAGAAGCCAATCTTCTGGCTAAGTAACATAGAAACCCTACACTACTTCCTTCCGATTTATTTACTTCAAGAATGTTGTTACAATTTAACCCCCCCCCCCCCCCCCCCCCCCCCCCCCCCCTTTTTTGGGTTTCTGTGGTAATTAGAAGAAATATAATCAATAAAAGAATTGGCAGATAACCAAAAGACAGCTGGGAAAAAAAAAAAAAAAAACACTCATTTGAAGAGCTCACTTCCAAGAGTCACAGCACCAATCTGCACATCAACTTCAGATTCTTGAATCCGTTCAAGCTCCTCAAGAACAAATTTCATGGTTGGTCTTCTAACACTGGCATCTATACATATCATTGCTAATCCCATCATCTGTTTTGCAGCATACATTGTGTGGCCCTCTAATGATTTATCTACGAAATTCTCGAATTCCATGCGATTCTTGGCCTTCAAAAACAAGGAATATTAGACATGTAATTGACTAAAAGTACTGTTTCTCTTAACTAATGGTGCATTACAACTATATTTTTAAAAATGGAACATGTTCATCTATAAATAGGTTACATGTCTATGTTATATTCTCATAATGAAAGTACCAATTAATAATTGGGAAGAATTTGTCATGAGAAAATTTCATCTTTTATGCCATCATTTGAGACAGAAGATGATATAGTGAGCATGCACGTACACAGTCATAACTGTAACACAGCATATCTTAAAAACATGTTTATTGGTTGCCGGAATGCAAACTATTATCATGTAAATGATAGATGCCAAAGTAATAGAAGGAGAGAAGATTGATTAGACTATGAAAAACAAAGACAAATCAAGTGAATGGGAACACTATTAAGAGCAATGAGCTCAGATTCTTGAATAAAGGATCATATTCATATGGTTTAAACAAAACAAAGCTTTTTATCTCAAAGGAGAGAGACAAGGATTGTCTATAACAGTCCCATGAGGTTGTGTTATAAGCTTAATTCAACCAAGTTGGATCAGAAAATGCAGAGGATGATACGGTGTTTAATGAGGAGAGACAACAGATAAGGAAATTTATCTCAATCTACCTGTAATACTAAATTCCCCACCGAGTTTGACTGGTATCTGCCATGTGCTTCACGTCCGCTAATCAATTCCAGTAAGAAGACCCCAAAACTATACACGTCACTTCTCTCCGAAAATTTCTTGGGTATATCTAACCTAGCAAAATGATCAATTTAGATGTGAAAATGAAGTTCAAATCTAAATTGTATCAACTGCAGAAAACATAGCTCTAGGAAGGATATATTATAATGATAAGGATTTGCCTATCTTGCTCAGCGGAAATGAATACTTGAGTTCGTTATATGAAGAAATTGACAATATAAGAACTAGGACAAATAACATGTTAAAGGCGAGTACATGTACTATTTTTTTCAAATAGAATAATAGGAAATCTTTAGCTATGTGATCGTAATATGAGACTATCTTAAGTAGTAAGCATTCTGAAAATCTAAGTCATAAGTTCCCCAGGAATTAGCTAAGAAGAAGGTTATGTAACTCCAGGAAGTGGCCAGGTGCTAGGGAGACAAAAAATATCAACATTTTGCTATAAGTTAAAGAGTTGATTTCAGATAGAGATCACATACTCTGGGTCAAGAAAGCAATCAATGGATGAAGATGATCCAGCATGATTACCCTCAATTACAAATTTGGTAAGTCCATAATCAGACACCTTAGCCATAAAATTGTCATCCACGAGAACATTGCTTGTTCTAAAATGCATGTGTAGCAGAGGAGGCACCAAGCTGTGAAGATGTTCAAGTCCTGTTGCCAAATTTAAGAATGAGAATTCTTCCATATTCATTAAGAACAAAAAATAATAAAAATAAAACTGAAAAAAGGTGTACCTCTTGCTGCACCCAGCGCTACTGATAGCCTTTGCCGTATGCCAAGCTTTCCTATAGGTAATCCTTCACTATCTGAATTCCAAATGTTCAGTTGTGGCTAAATGTATATAAATGTGCTTGTGCAGAGAGAGAGAGAGAGAGAGAGAGAGAAAGAAGGATTACCATAAAGGTGGTTCCCTATGTTTCTATTAGAGAGGTAATCATAGACAAGTAACTGTTGATGGGCATCTTGATAATAACCAATAAGACTGACAAGATGCATATGGTTGACACGAGCTATGTTCTTCACCTGTTACATCAAGCACTAGAAAAGCTCATGTCCTGTGCTTGCACAATTAAACAATATGAGGACTACACAAAGGAGATCAAGAATCAAGACCTTTGCTCAAACATAGTGTCAGAATTACCTCATGAAAGAAATACTGAGTTGCAGAATATAGGCGTCTCTTGATAGCCACAATGGAACCATCTTGAAGCAGTCCCTTATAAGTAAAACCAAATCTACCTTCACCTAGGATATTGTTTTGACTGAAATCACATGTAGCTCGCTTCAGTTCCTGAATGGTTAGTTGCCTTAAATTCTGGGAATCAAATGGAGAGAGAGGACAAGCATAGGGGGATATACTCCCTATTTCCAGTTCAGCTGAGGAAATACCAAAGGAAAAGAAGGCAGCTATTTAGAATTTAGTTCCATTTCCTTGCAAACCATGATCAAATAATTTGGACTGTCTATAATGAGGTTGCCAATGCTTTCTTCACTTGAAATTGGGGAATTACAATGTAAGTGACCCAATATCATTAAACACTCCTCAACTTTTACTACGATTCACATCATTCTGAACTTACTGATTGTTTTAAGTCTTAACGCCCTTGCATTCATACAAGTCCTGACTGTTGAGATTTAGATGAACCTTCATGTATTTTTTTTTTATTTTTTTTTTTTTCAGTATGCTAATTAGCAACTTACCAGGTAGAGATGGCACGGAAGATGCAGTATCAGATGTTCGCCTTATGTATTTCCTGACACGCATCAAGCATATGTACACAAGCACCACTACAAAAACCACAAGAAGAGCAGCAACTGCACCACCAATTATGGCTGCAACTTTCCGCTTTCTTGGTTTCTGTTCATGAGCTTCCTGCACAGGCATGAGAGTTGGAACACCATTATCCTCGTAAGCTGCAGCTTCTATCTTCCTGTAATTTCTTGGTTGTTGGATCTTTTCTTGTAATTGACATAATGAATGTGAGGTGAAAGATCTTGGTGCATCAGGTAACAAATTGAATGTTTTAGCCTGCAGGGAAAATGTACAGATTCCAGGAAACCTGCTGAAGTATAAGATTTTAAAATAACTGTAGAAACATATTTAAGAAATTAATGACAAAACAAGGAAGAAGTAGCCTATTATAAATGAAAGAAGTATTTGTTTGAGAATATAAGGAACTTGCGGAATCCTTGACAGCTGAGTAAAATTTAGATGCAAGTATAACAATTTTGCAAATCAACCTAAAAACCAAGAATTTTATGTCTAAACAAGATGTTTTAGTAGGTTTATAAATCCAAATACATGTATCTAAACAATCAAATCTGCATTCTGCAGCATGTTTATAGCAATTAACATGAGTGCATTTTCATGCAGTGAAGTGGAACAGAGTATCTAATTTGGAAATGGTCCAATACAACCAACACAGCTTCAGTGTAGTATGTTTCATTGAGGCTAAAAGTATGCTTGCGGTACAAAAATCCTCTCATCCTTGGGTGAGACAAACTATTTCCTATATGTGGTTTTACATAAGGGATGAATATTTCAGCTCAGGAGTCAGCACTTCATAACTCCATGTTATGTAACTAATTTCTTCACACAAAAAAGGATATGGTGCACCATAAACTTGTATATATCTTAAATTTCCTTTTCAGGCAAGAATGCAAATGTGTACGTGTAAGGTTCATAATTCCCTAAATTAATCATCGCTAATGTCAACATTCGAATAGCGCAAAAACTGAGCTGTGATATGCACACGCACCTTTGGACATGCAAAAAGACATAGAAAAAGAGAGGGAGCTTACAAAGAAGCAACACCTGGGTCCTTCAGTTTATAACAATTGACACATGTCTTTTGTCTTAGGCATGGGTTTCTCCCAGCGTTACTGGTTGGCTGTTGAGGACTTCCAACCTTGCTCCTGAAAGCAAGTGAAGCTTCAGCTGCGGGTCACAATTTGTGCACCAAAATTACTTTGCTTTCCATGACAACCATAACATTTATTTAAAAAGGGCAAAAAAAAAAAAAAAAAAAAAAAAAAGATATTCAGAATTTACAATTAGAAACATCTAAGTTTCATACTTTTTCACCACAAATAAAGGTGATCGAAGCCACAAAGATACTTACAATTCTCCTTAAATGTTAAAGAAGATAAGACGCCTGTTTCAAGGGAAGTTTGCAAGAGCATTCCACCACATTAAAGTTAAAGCATACATCTAAATACAAATGATTTTGGGATCCATAAATTCTTATGTATTACAGATACAAAATCAAGTCCTTTTAAATCACTAGGTCTGCTATCCATCTTAGTGTTCAAAGCAAGCTCATATTCAAAAGTACTGTAATTTATAAAGACTTTACATGCTTAAAGCTCTCACAATGTTTCTTTCATCTTGTTCACAAACTCTGCGTATATGCAACCTAATTAGTAAAGGTGATGATGATGACCTAAAAACAAAATAAGGAAAGGTGACAGAAAAAAGTACCATATAGTTTGTTGCTTGTTCTGCTGGGTTCTAAAAGTTGAATCAGTATAAGCAGCGGCAGTTGTTGCCACCAGAACAAGCGCATTGTCAATAAGCATCACTCCCTTGAAGCTTCCAAACCTATCTCCATTTCACTTCTAAGACTCACTAGTCTTGTAAAAGAAAGGGCAGTAAACCCAATACAATGATTCATCTACTTGGTCTCTGCGTATTTTCCACAAGCATGTGAGAAAGAAACGTTCAGATTTTGGTCATTGATTCAGATGAAGAATTTTGTGGGAGATAAACCTATGAAAGTGATTCCATGGGTCTGATCAGGCCAAACAGAGGGTTTATAACTATAAAGCATTATGGAAATTACAAAGCACAATAGTAAAGTTATTCCTGGGGATTCAGATTAGTATGAATGAGCTGGATAAGTAGAAAAAGCTAGCCAGAGATTGTGAGAGCTTAAGACGAAAACGAAAAGCTGAAGACGCACTTAACGAGCTGTCTTTATTGAAATGGATAGAGGCATTGCTGACCTTGTTCAACGGATTAAAAAAAAAGCCAAAAATTCACGGTTGGCAAAAAAATCGAATTCCACATCCCAAAAGATTCCCTGGGAATCTCTAAAAGTTGAACCTGAAATATGCCCAAGAAAAATGCTCGCCAGAACATCCATGGGAATGAGTTGGAATTTTTAAAAAACTTTTGGATTCCGAAACCCAGATGTTAGATAAAGAGAATCCAAGATATACAAGTTTGTTGATGGACCTCTGTTAAATATGAACCAAAAGTTATCCACCTTTTTCAGCTTCCAAACATGTTTATCTTAGATTTTTGTAGAAAGTCATCAATACTCATATATCCAACATTTTTTTGTTTTTTAATTTTTAAGAATATGGTCAAAATTCTATTCCAAAATCTTAAAAGATTTCTGGGTTATTTTCTTAGCTCTGCAACAAAAGTACAACTTGAGAGAATCTAAACAAAAAGTTATACAGATAAATAACTTCAAAAGTACTAGATATGAAAACTAAAGAACATAGATTTTTTTTTCTTTTTTTTTTTTTTTTGGTCCCCAGTTTCCAGCCAAACTAAGTAACTTTTAAATCCCACATAAGGATTAATGAGAAAGCAAGTGCAACTAAATGGGTTCTGTTACAATGACAAAGCAAGTTTTGTGTGAGACATTTTGTGTGAGAAGTCACCATTACCAGAATACACAGAGACATAAGTGTTAGGCAGAATGAAAACGAGTGGCCACAGGAGAGAGAGAGAGAGAGAGAGAGAGAGAGAGAGAGAGAGAGGAGGGTCATTAAAGCTAACCATGCCCTGCAAGTAGCGGAGCTGAAGAGAAATCAACAAAATGAAAGAACAAAAGCAGCTTTTTTGTTTTCTTTTTTAACTTACCAGAGAGAACTTCTTGCCAGTTTCGAGAGGCCACCTTTGAAGGATCTGCATTGAAAGATTGCATTGAAAAACAAAGACTTCCTAGAAAGCAGCCAAAGACAAACATACAGACATTATTTAATATGCAAAACTAATCCTACAGGTAGGACCGGATGTTCCTATGACACCAAACAGTTGTTGTCCAAAACCAAGTTTGATTTTTTTTCCCTTTTTCACATTTAATGGGATTTCTTGGGACCTTTGAAGGTTGAGTAAATTACCCTACTATAGGTTTTTTACTCGAATACCCTAAATGCTAATTTACATAGATGGAACTAAAAGTTAGAGCTATATAGATTAATAATGCATCTTTGTGTATACAATGGATATGCTCTAGCTACCTCATAATTATAATCATCATCATCATCATCTTGATTAGTCAAAAACAATTTACATTAATCAAAAACGTCTTTAGAAGGGTGTCACTATGAGCATTCAATTATCAAGGCAAAAATACCTTACTAAGACTGCACTGTATTGATTTTTTTTTTTTTTAAGAACACATTGTATTTAAAAATTAAATGTATTAAAACATATATTTGATATACATATTGTTAACATATATTTGATATACATATTGTTAAATTTGTTTTCTGTTTTTGGAATAAATGATGATTTAACAAAATGAACCACTTCCATTTTGATGATTTAAGCTCTACGTCAAAATGAAAGCAAAGATTGCTCAAATTTGCATAGTTTTGGTTGAGATGAAGCATTGGTCCAACCCAATGAGACTTTTTAGTGGGGTGTTTTAACAAAAGACAATATGTCACACCACGAAGTTAAAAAGGTCAACGGTCAACATTTGTTGGGTAATCAATGGATGGAAAAAATTTGATTGGATAGGGAGGGTGGAAATAACACATCTGAAACATGGAAAATTATGAATGTACTTAGAAGAGATTCCATAACTAGAGCAAACAAAAGCTACTGGGGTTTTACACAGAAAAGGTACTATTGGAGGATAAGAGGATTGGAAATTTTTGGCTCCAAAGTCGCTGTCTAATAAATAATGGATGGAGGCAAAGGAATAGAGGGGGACCGGTCCAGTAAAGTCTTTACAGCGACACTCACATGACAGAGGCTGTGTTTGGAAGTCCCTTTGCAGAGGCTCACATGCACAACCCACTTTGCAATTAAAATCTTCCCCCCTTTGCTCACGCCCATTTTCCCATTTCTCACGTCTTGCGCCCTCTTAAATTGACATTATTTTCAAAAGCTTATGCGCCCTCTTAAATTGACATTATTTTCAAAAGTATAAAGATTGGTTAGAGAAAATGAGAAAATGCAAATAGTACATGCAATCTGAATTTCTATATGTTATCCTTATTTTCAATTTCAAGGGTTTATATTAAAAGGAGGTGGATTAAATTATGTATATCATGATCTTTTAAGGACAGTTCAATAGTTACTATTTTCTTTGCCAATGATCAATGTATGAATTCCCTATATCTAATAAAAAAATAAAAAGATAAGATAAAATGAAACTATGCATTTTATAGTGAACATATTTTTGGGATTTGATCTATGTTCTAAGGAGTTTAACAAGTATTTTGAAAATATCCTAGTTCACAATAACTAATAGTATTTAACCTTTGAAATATAAAATAAAAAGAATTTCCTCCCCCAATTTAACATGTTCTAAAAACAAAAATTTAACAAGCATCTTTTTACAAATTATCTTAACCATAGATGGAGTCAATCCAATGGTGCATAAGGAAATGTTTAAATTTAACAAATGCTTGATTAACGATATAAATTGATTCAACCTTTAGAATGATTTGTTAAAAATGTTTGTTGAATCATTTTTATACTTTTACATGGAGCACTACCATGTGTTTTTAAATTTTAAAGGTATTAATTATGTTTTTGGCTGAGTATTTAACAGTTTTGACATGAAATCAATTTTACTCCTAATGATAAATAGTACCACTTATGAGTTATGTTATAATATTCATCAAATTATTTACAAAATAAAATGTGTTGAAATAATATTAATTGATATATTTATATAACTGAAATATAAAAAAGTGAAATGTTAAATGAATAAATGAATTAAAAAAAAATCAATTAAATATTATCATATCATATATCACATCATTTATTATATAAATATGGTAAACATTTTAATATCATTTATATGATACTTTAGTCTAAACCTATGTCTATCTAGGTATATAATGACATGCCTACATCATCATGTATTTTCATTTGATGAATTTTCCTGTTTTACTTTTTCTTTCTTTCTCGTGGGAGCATATAGCATACAAATACAATGCAATATTCTCCCAAACAAGAGAAGTGGGATGGATTTCAAACTGGCCATCATCTTCACCAAACGAAGGAATTGCGCAAATCTTTAATCAACCATTTTTTTTCTTTTTCTTGTTTTTTTTCTCTCTTTATTATTATTTTTTTAACTTCTTATTTTCCGATTAAGTGTTTTTTTCTCATCTTCCCTTAGCTACTAGTCTTTATTCCCTGGATCGATCAAAAAAAAAAAAAGTCATTTTTTTCCTTGTTTGATGGAATTTTATAGATAATTAATTGGGTTTCGAATTGAAGAGGTAGTTATTAACCATCTTACGCATAATAATTCCCCCTAATATATACCAATTAATCAATTTTATAATTTATAATTATCTAAAACAGACATTTTTATAGATAGCTTAGCAGTAAAATTACTATTTTTCTAGCAAAACTCTAGAATACAAATCCCTCTACTTAGTATGGAAAAATATTTGCTCCATTCTAAGGCAGTGGTTTCCTATGTAAATGGTTTACTTTCTTGCACATGCAAAGAGAAAAATAGAGTGACAACTTAAGACTTTTGTCCGTTTGGTATTTGATTCTTGTATTTTGATTACTTTGCCCTCATTTAAAAATATCACAATCCTTCAGTAATTAATTACTTATTTACATATGCATGAGGAACAATATATGTATTGGATTTTCATGATATGCCAGTCAGAATGGCTGAGGATCTTACCAAGCTTAGGGAAGAAGTGGATGTGCAGAAGCAAGAAAAAGTCTAGGTGATAAGTCTAGTGCTGATAACCTTCCAGCAAAGACTTTAAACGTTGGTGCTGATAATCTTCCTTGGTAGTGTACATGGCTTTTAAACTTTTCTTATCGAATTATTCGTGTTAAACATATAACAAAATCTCCATAAACATAAAGCTTCGCATCAACAGTGCAATAGAAATATCAAACTTGGCATGTTCTTATAGCGATAGGCATGATTAACGAAATGTAAAAGGCAGATTTTAGTAAAATTCCATATTCGGTTAACAATGAAAAACCCAAAACGATCGTCAGGCTAGACTTATACTAATAACTTTCCAGTATGATTGTTTGTGAACCAAATTCAAAGTTATATGACACATAATAAGCCAAAAGCCTTGTTCAATTTTATTGGCAAATGAATTAATCAAAACACAATATGCTATTTTCTTCACCTCTAAATAATCAGTAAAAAGTTGAGATAATGAGAAATTATAATGAACTCAAGCTCGAGACCTAACTGAAAGTTCCATGATTCAATGCTCCTCTATGAAATTTGTTCAAGACTGAAGATGTATAAATGAAATTATACTGCTGGAAATGTATAATCGACTTAATCTCAAGACAGAACTGAGTCCTCATAATTCAATTCAATGATCCTATATGGGTCTATCACAACAAAGCCGAAGAACAGAACAGAATCTTTCTCCTTCACACAAGTCTGCATCCTTGTAGATCTCTTTTATTTATTGTTATCCACGAAAAAATTTGTTGTTGGGTTTAAGTTAGGGCAACATTGTCTTTGGGCTTAAGCTGCACCAGCATGAAAGTTTTTCTCATGAAAGTCAAACTAGCTAGTAGTCTGGAAGTTTTCTTTGCTATTGCACAATGAGAAATAAATGGTTGCGTTGTTTTGATTTTTACAAGAAAGACACTAATTTCATCATATACTTGGAACACTAATTTCATTATATACTTGGAAAAATCTCAAATTCAGGATTGCAAGAAATGGTTTACAACATTCGAGTAGTTCAATGAATACAACCCTGGCAGACCATTGCAGTAACAGAAGATGTATTTTGTTCATGTTTTCTACGTTTGATTTAGTAATATACTAGAAAATTTTGGTTTCACCAAAAGCCTTGCCACATGAAAATTAAATAAATGTCTCATAATTATTTATTAGGCACTTATTCATGCATTTAATTTATATTAATTTGTCAACCATAGCATCTAAACTTTGATAATTATAGTAGAGTAGTTAGCATCCAAAATCGATACCCGTGGCTCTCTAATAGAAATATGTTAAAGGCGATGCTATGACTTCTGGTCTAGAGAAGAAACTTAGAAGAATTATTATAACAGAAGCAAAAGGGAGTAGCTGGACAACTTCACTGAAACTGCTAGTCTCATAGGTAGAGTAAACTTGCTAGTCCATTTTGTAATAAAGCAACAACTAAATTCCTTAAATGTAAGATACCAAGTGTCCGCAATACCAGGAGGCTATCTTTTTATATTTGCCCAAAAAAAAAAAAAAAAAAAAAGTGTCCATGATAGCATTTTAGTTCTTTAAAGATAATGAGGTTCACATCCTAAACAAAAATATAAATGTACAAAACAATATCACGTCACTTACTATCTAAAATTTGACAAAAGAACATCCCACTTACAAAAACAATATTACAATATTGCACCACTTGATGAACGAGTTTTATGTTTTGTTGTTTATGCTTTAAACAGCTATTGCAAGTTGCAGGACAGACATGTCAGTTATAAGTCAAATCAATACAATAGCAGTTTTTGTCTACTTTTCTTAAAAAAGGCACCGTAATTGAAGTTGAAAACCAAGTGGAGTTGAGGTGTAGGTAAATTATCTGAGAAAGAATGCAGGAATGTTGAAAGATTTCCTTGAAAAAAAAGGAAAGCACCAAAGAAGAAAGCCTAATTGGAAGAGTAAACAAGATGCCAGGGGAACAATTATTGCCATCAATATGATTTTGTACTGTTAATACAGACAATGAAAATCCAAGATAACAAAGTCTAATCGTGTATTCCTAATGCTTAGTTAATTCCTAAAAGAAAATATATTCTATCCAGATAGTTAGGAAACTAAAGAATTACTTGAAGGACTCGCAAAATTCTTCTTTCAATAGTTCAGGGATCTTGTGAACACAATCATCTGAATAGGATAAGAGATCATCGATATATCAACAAAAATACCATCAAAAAGCAGACCCGCTACCTTTGGTTCTCCCAAGCAACACATCTTTAGCTTCATTGATTTTTGATGCAAGGTAATGGCTACCACCTGCATCTGGATGGTTTGCAACCATAACCCTCCTATGAGCTTCCTTGATCTTCTCTGTCGGAGTTCTTTCCCTAAAATTGTAAAATATAATTTCTGTTAATGGTTTTTTGTTTTCCTTTTATATATATATATATATATATATAAAATAATGGAAAAAACTAACATACAAGAGTACACTTAAGACTTAAGGTATAAGAATAAACATGTGAAATGTAGGCGTTAATATAATCAAAAAGACTATAACAAATTAGATAAGAGGAAAAACATATTTTGGATGATAGGATCGCTTATCATCAGTGTATTCATGAGATACAAAATGAGGTCTGTGGTAAAAACAACAAACAAACATTATCAAGTAATTGGACCAACTTACTGAATCACTAACAGATTTACATTCACATACACATTCGAGGAAATAAATAAAAAGGAAAAATAGCTCTTAGATAAACTAGTTCCTCAGACCCAAATACTATATGTCAGTGCTAAGGCAACATGCTGAAGGAAAGTCCACACAACTAGTAGCTTTAAGAGCATTACGAACGGGTTGCCAATAAAAGCTCTGTTCCAATGTAAAAAAGGCAAGCAACAGGCTCTATACCTCAATACTTTAAAGCAAATATGTAAAAAAACAAAAAAATACCTGACTCCAAGAATCAGAGCTGCTTCCCTTCGATTCATGATAGGTTGAAAACCACCTTCATAGAATCTACGTAATGTAGCTGGTCTTGCTTTGACTGCCTGCCAAGCCTGAATGCTATATCTGCCAGCATAAGCAGCAGCAGCTACAGCAAATCCTGCTATCATTACTGAAGCCTAATTGAAATTTTATAATAACCCAATTAATTCATGATATCGCTTGTCCCAACTCTATACGTGAAATCATTAGAAAGTAAAAGATGAGTAACATGACACCATGAATACCACCAATGACTTCTAAGCAAACTAAGTTGAAAGGAGAAAGAAAAGTTTATATAATTGCAGAGGGGTGGGGAAGAAAACAAAACCAAAGAACCACTGCAGAAAATAAAAGTAAATCAGGAGCCACGAGTCCATGAAAACAAAATGTAATCACCCATTCCTCAAGATTTCTCGAAGTCCAAACAGAGAGTCAGCCAAGCAATGAGGAAGAAACAAATCCCTCATAACAGAATCCCTTATAGAAATAGAAGTCATAAAAATCTTCTTCTTTCCTATCCTAATAACTCAAAATTAGTTTACAGTATTAAACATTTACATATAAAAGTAAAATTAAAACAAAATATCAGGGAAATTTAGAAAATCTAAAGAGTGATTTACCATTCTCGTAATGCTTTCAAGCTGAAAAAAATTGAAACTCTAAGGGAGTTCTTCGGTTTTCTTTGGTTTTGGGAGTCGCCTTCGTCTGCGAGCCGCGCTTCAAAATTCGTGGCACGAGTATCACAAGCCGAGGTTGGGTTTTTACGGTTATAAACTGCGTTTTCTTGGAAATGAAAATATAACGGAAACACGTTGCTGATAATGGAGATGAGAAGCCAGATGGATACCCTAGCCCAAGGAAGAAGAAGGAGGCGTGTGAATATTTTTTTTTTTTTTTTTTCCTTTTTTTTGAATGAACAGACTACCTTTTACTGGCGTTTTCCAAATATTTCCAACCGAAAATAACCGGCTAGTTATGGGCCCATGGGCACCAATTTTTTTTTTTTTTTTTAATTTTGTTTTTTGTAATTAGCCCTTTAAAATTAATAATCTCAATTTTTTATTGGATAATTCTCATTTAGATTAACTAACTAATTAATTATGATAATTTTACAATTGATGATAAGGTTGCATGGATTTTCTCGTTTAAACGTTGTTGATTAATAGAGAGTTTTTACGAACCTATTAACAATGAGTGTCACAATATAAGAGGAATGTATGTTAGATATTTTATTAGTGGACCAGCTATAATCATGTAAATTATTTATAAGTTTTGTTTATATCAGTATTGTGATTAACATGTTTATTGATCTTTTTAGTAGAGTTATTGATCACGCATTCTCTATAATACTTAAATTGATTCATTAGACTCAATGACATATTCTCTTTATAAGCTACATTAACTTATTTTTTTTATTATTATATTATTATTAATCATTATATTATATTGTTATTGTTATTTATTGTATATATATATATATATAAATAAATTGGAAATGAGTCACTGATGTCATATACGATATATATATTAAGTGATTAGGATTTTAAGGTTTCTATGATACCTATTTAATTAAAACGTGAGGAGGAAATGTTAAAGAGCAGTGTGTCCATTAAGCATTGTTTTTGTTATTTCTGTGTTCTATTTTGCATGTAAATCTGATAAATCAATAATATATGTTTAATTGTTCATTTATATTATAGAGTTTGATTATACCAGTAATAGAATTTACTTGTTTATTGACCTTTTTAATAGAGTCATTAGGCACACATTCTCTGTAATACTTCAATTGGTCCATTAGACTGAAAGACATATTCTCTCTAGAAGCCCAATTGACTTTTTTTTTATAACTATTATATTATTATTAATAATTATATTATATTACTATTGTTATTTATTAATTATTTTGTATATATACATATATAGTCTTTCTATGGCCAGGTCGGACCTGACCAACATAGTGCGGACAAAAAACTGAATCATTAGATTGAAATGGTTTTACTCAGATGACACAGATTTTAAAGAAGCTCACGTTCCAAAAATTGTCAAAAATTACTATTCGCACCCAGCCTCTTCTCCTATTCTCCTCTATACTCATTCGCACCATCCCTCTTTTTCTCTTCCCCTCTAATTCCCATTCACACCTTCCTCTTCTCTTATAGTGTTTTTTCCCTCTACTTCTACCACCATCTCCAGCTCGCATGCAAGCCGTTCTAGCCTCGCCATACCAAACTCAAACTTATCCCAAAAAAAAAAAAAAAAAGAAAGAAAGAAGAAGAAAAAAATTACTCAAAAATTTTTAAAAAAAATTACAATAGAATTACTCAAAAAAATACCAAAAAAAATTTAAAAATTCAAAAAATTACAAAAAAAAGTTTAAAAATTTACAAAAGCCTATGCTTTTACTTTGTAAAAGTGTCGGCTTTGGCCCACTAATTTTTTTTTTTGGTTAATTTTCAATTTTGTAATTTCCAATCTGCTTCCAATTATATAATATATATATATATATAACACTTTTGGTTAAGTCTGAATTTTGTAATTTTAAATGATACTTGTAAAAGTATCTAAAAAAATTACAAAAAAAAATTGAAAAAATTTACAAAAGCTGACGCTTTTACAATTTAAAAGCATCGGCTTTGGCCTCCTAATTTTTTTTTTTAACTTTCAATTTTATAATTTTCAATCAGTTCCCAATTATTATTTTTGGTTAAGTTTAATTTTGTAATTTTCAACAATGCTTGTAAAAGTATCAAAAACAATTCAATAAAAATTGCAAAAAAGAAAATAACAAAAAATTAAAAAAAATTACAAAAGTCAATACTTTTATAATGTAAAAGCGCTGGCTTTGGTTCTCCAATTTTTTTTTTGTTATATTTCAATTTTATAATTTTTAATTAGTTCTCAATGTCTTTTTATTAAGTTTGAATTTTATAATTTTGAATAATGCTTGTAAAAATATAAAAAAACAAAAAGAATTTAAAAAATTTACAAAAACCAACGCTTTTATAATGTAAAAGCGTCAGCTTCAAACTATAAAGCCGTTTATAGTTAAATTTTTTGTAAATTTTTATAAATTTACTATTATAGATAGATCACTATATAAAAAAATATAAAAGATGAAAAATAAAAAATTAGAAAGGGTCAAGATGCTTTTATCAACAAAAGCATGGACTTATACAAATTTTTTCTAATTTTTTTTTTACCTTTTTTGTAAATTTCTCTATGGAATTTTAAGAGAGACAAAGAGAAATACAAACAGAGAGAGAGAGAGATAGAGAGTTTGCACCGTTGTTTTTAGAGGGAGCAAAAAGAAATAAAAAGTAGAGACAGAAGGGGAGAGAGAGTGGAACCCATATTCTTTTTAAAAATATCATTTGTCAATAACAATTGTCCATGTGGTGGTCATGAAAGAAGAAGCAGTAGCTGCATGAAAGAACGTGGGTCCCATTCTCTCTCCCTTTCTCTCTCTACCATTTATTTCTTTTTGCTCCCTCTACGAAACAACAGTGCAAACTCTCTCTCTCTGTTTGTATTTCTCTGTCTCTCTCTTAAAATTCCATAAAAAAGTTTGCAAAAAATTAAAAAAAAAATTTGTATAAGTCGACGCTTTTGTTGATAAAAGCATCAGCTTTGACTTTTTTTAATTTTTTTTATATTTTTTTATATAATGATTTGTCTATAATAGTAAATTTATAAAAAATTTATAAAAATTTACAAAAAAAGATAACTATGAATGGCTTTATTGTTCAAAATCGATGCTTTTACATTGTAAAAGTGTTGACTTTTATAAATTTTATAATTGTTTTTTGTTATTTTTTTTAATTCCTTTGTAACTTTTTTTAAAATTTTTTTATATTTTTGCACAAATTATTCAAATTTATTAAGTTCAAACTTAATAAAAATATATTAAACGCCAATTGAAAATTACGTAATTGAAAGATAACTCAAAAAAAAAAAACAATTAGGAGGCCAAAGCCAACATTTTTACATTGTAAAAGCATTGGCTTTTGTAATTTTTTTTTTTTGGGTTATTTTCACCTTCTTTTTTTTTAATTCTTTTGGTGCTTTTACAAGCATCATTTAAAATTAAAAAATTCAAACTTAACCAAAAAAATAATAATAATAATTGGGAGCCGATTTAAAATTACAAAATTGAAAGTTTAAAAAAAAAATAAGGAGGCCAAAGCTCATGCTTTTACATTTTAAAAGCGTCGGCTTTTATAAATTTTTTCAAATTTTTTTCGTAATTCTTTTGTAGTTTTTTCCTAATTTTTTTGGTACTTTTACAAGCATCATTCAAAATTACAAAATTAAAACTTAACAAAAAATATATATATAATTGGGGGGTGTAACACCCCGTCCCGAACCATGTCGGAATTTTTGCACGTTGACCGAGGTTGACCGTTGACCAAAGGGGTCAAAAGTTGACTTTTTGATCCGGTTGGAATTCTAGGTTGACTGAAGTACCGTTACAAAGTACACGTTGGCACGAGTTCGTAGATTGGTAGCACATTGAAAACGGAGCTACGGTTTGAAAGTTATGACCAAAACAAGTTGATGTCCAAACTGTCCAAGGGGTGCCGGAGTTGACTTTTTATTCATGCAAGGTTGAGCTTTGACTCATGCATGGTTGTGAAGTGCTCGTCGATACAAGTCCATAGACTAGCGGCACGTCCGATTTGGACATGTGGTTTGAAAGTTATGGACCTGTAGAGTTTTTCAAATACCGTATTATTTTAATATTATTTTTTAAACGCGTAACGATGTGCCACGTGTGACTTAATGAAGGTGACCATGTGTCACCATGTTGAGAAGCCACATGTCAACCATGTGTAAAATCAAATTATTTTTATTATTATTTTAAATAATAATATTTTTATTTAATTAATTTGAATTTATTTCTTTTATTTTCCTTTTTCTTTTTCTTTTCTTTTTTCTTTTTTTTCTTTCCCCCACATGGGAAAAAAAGGGACCCAGCCCCGTCCTGTTCTTCTTCTTCCTCTTCTTCTTCTTTCTTTCTTTCTTTCTTTCTCTCCCGACCGTCTCTCTCTCTGCCGTGTTTTTAAATTCCGACCACCCATAGTCCTCACGCACTGGCCAGTGACGAGCGGAGGGAGGAGGCGAGCTCAGCCGCCAATTTTCACGGTCACTGGCCGCCGGATGCGCGCCGATCGGGTCGGAGAAGCCGCCGGCCGGCAAAATTTCTCTCTCCTCTTTTCTTGTGTTTTCCGGCCAGCCCAGTCCAAATTAAGCCTTCTCTCCCCCTATTTTAGGTCCCCTGAGTTCAAATATGGCCTCCAATCTCAAAAATTCGAAGCGGTTTGCGAGATACGAGGAATTGAAAACCGGCCGAAGCTTCCCGACCAAATTCTGGCCACCTCCGGCGGAATTGGGGTCGATGGAGACCGGTAATGCGCTCCTCGTTCCACGAGCTTCGATTCGGTATATTATTCGACCATTTTGGTTAAAGTTTGTGTTTGACCCCCCGGGTACCGGGTATTATTTACCCGATTAAAATATTAATTTATTTGACTGTGCGTGAATTGTGTTCTATGAGCACCGGTGAGTCGTGGAATTGATCCCATGGTGGATCATAGTTTAATTGCGTGCTCCAGGTGAGTGACCCACCTTCAAAAATTATTTTGGGCAATTAATTATGTTTAATTGGTATTTAAATTGGTATTTAAATTAGACTCATGTGGTATGATTTAATTATGGTTTTATTGTAGTTTAATTTATTATGCATGAGCAAAGTGTATTTTGGTAGTATTTGTACGTGGTTTTAAATTTGATTTTCCGGGCATAATTGGGTTAAATATTTTACGAAAATATTTGTTTAAATTTTATAAATTATGCCCGCGGTATTTTTATGGTTGCATCTCGTACTTCGAGAAAATTGCGGTTTGTTGGTTATCAATGTTTCGTACCGGTTTATTAAATAAAAAAAAATATGTGGGATGGTAAGTATGAGAATTTAATGTATTTCCCACGGTAATTTTGGAGAACGGTACGGTTGGTTAATAATGTTTATTTTTAGACGCACTCATACAGTATTGGTGTTCTGGTGTATGGACACGTGGTAGCGCGCATGTATTATGTGGTTTAGCACGCAGTTATTATTTCTCCCGTTGTTGCCATTGGACCGTGGGCAGGCAAGTTTGTTATTGGCCACAGCCGCCCCCCTCCTTGGCCGGGAGATGGTTTCAGCAGCGGTACTGTCGGGACGCCAAAGTGCCGTTTGTAGGTTTCTCTCTTTAACCCCCCCGCCAGTCGGTGCTCAGGACGCTGGGTATCGGAGGGCATCACCGGTATATGGTGTGGTGCGTCATGTGTAAATTACAAATAATGTTTTAAACCCCAAAGGTGTTCTAAAATTATTTATTATAATTTATTGCAGTTTATTTATATTTGGGGTATTTATTTATTTATTGTTTATCAAATGGTTTAATCCCTTGGTTTTCGGGGAGTACGTACATCGGATTTTGTGAAAATGTTTTAAAAGGAGAACATTTCAACGGAGTGAATAGTGAGGGTTTTGAGAGAAATTATTATTCCAATTGTTTATTTATTTATTTATGTAATTGTTCGGTATGGATTGATTAAATTCCTTTATTTTTATATTATTAATATTAAATGTGTTCAGTAGATAGGGTCACTCACTGAGATGATTAGCATCTCACACTCTTAAATTCCGTTCCCCTAGGTCCAGGTTGGAGACGTTGATTGTCCGGGGCGAGCCCAACGTCTCAGTTCGTTGCCGAAGGTTCAAGAAGTTTTTCTTTTCTTTTTCCTCTCGAACTTGTATTACTTCTTATCTGTCATTTTATAAATTCCACATGTATTTGTATAATGCTCTGTATACTGTATTGGACGTGTAGTTTTTATTTATTGCACTGGGTTGCTGCTGTTGTTATTTGGAGTGTTGTAAATTTGTGAAATCAATTTGTAGTATTGTGAGAGGAATAAGGGGATGTTTTTAGAAGTGTGTTTTCAGTGCAGGTAATTTTTGGTTAGTCCTACCCTTAGGGGAGGTGCTGCCGGATTTTCCGTTGGAAGGTTCGGTGGTATTTCCTTGGGATCAGGGCTTGTCTAGGGTTCCGGGAAGGAATTCTGGACGGGTCCTGACAGGGGGCCTATTAGAAATTACAAAATTAAAAATTAACAAATTGTAAATTTTTTTATGTAAATTTTTGAAATTTTTGAAATTTTTTTTGGTTTTTTTTTTTTGAGTAATTCTTTTGTAAATTTTTTCTAGTTTATTTTTCTAATTTTTGAGTAATTTTTTTCTTCTTCTTTCTTTTTTTTTTTTTTGGGTAAGTTTGAGTTTGGTAGGTTAGAACAACTTGCGTGCGAACTGGAGATGGTGGTGGAAGTAGAGGAAAAAAACACTATAGGAGAAGAGGAAGGTGCGAATGGGAATCAGAGGAGAAGAAGGGTGGTGCAAATGGGTATCAAATGAGAAAAGGAGAAGAGGAGAAGAGGCTCGGTGCGAATGGTAATTTTTGGCAAGTTTTGGAACGTGAGCTTCCTTACAATCTGAGCCGTTTGAATAAAATCATTTGAATTCACTGGTCTAGTTTTTGGCATGTTTTTGGTTCACACTATGTTGGTCAGGTCTGACCTGACCATAAAAAAAATATATATCTATAAATAAATTGGGCATGAGTCACTAGTGTTATATACGATATACATATTGAGTGATTAGGATTTTGAGATTTCTGCAATCCTTATTTGATGAAAACCTGAGGGAGAAAGGTTAGAGAGCACTATGCCCATTAAGCACTGCTTCTGTTACTCCTGTGTTCTGTTTTGCAGGTAGATCTGATAAATTAATGGCTGCGTTTAAAATGTTAGTAATTTAATTAAATACAATTTTAATAACTGTGTATAGATCTGTATTTATGGTACTACAATAATATATGTTTAATTGTTCATCTTATATTAGCACCAACAATTGGGTATCAAAGTCTAGATACACAAATACATAAATTGTATTTTTATGTGTCTTGTATTGTGAAAGCATTGGGATTTTGTTTCTGTATATAGTAATCGATATTGTTTAATTGAAATTAAATTTTTGAATTCTATTAATTGACTTCTTTCAGTCTTCACAGCCCTTTAATTATGTACTTATTATTTATTTAATTTTTTGTAAAACTTGTACAATATCGGGTTCCAGGGTTAGTGTATTTATTTTTGCAAAATTTTTGGGAAAATTGTTTTGTGTATAAATTGAGACCTGGGCATTGTCGGAAATTGTTTTTGGTTTTGAATGGAGTTTGTTTTTGAGTTCCTTTTGGTTTGAAACCATGTAAAAAACTGGTAAAATATTGTAAATCTATGGCTGAATAACCATTGAGGTTTGGGCAATGTTTTTACAAAAGATTAATTAAAATTGACAATATATGTTTTTGGTGCCCACACCAAGACGAATCGAATGCCGCCGGAATCAAAGAATTTGGTGGCTAGAAAGTATGTATTTAGGCGGATTTATCATACAGGTTTGAAACCCAGTTGCAATGAAATCGGGGTCAAACCTAACTCGGTCGGCCATTAGATAGGAAAAATGACCTCTCGTTTGATGTAGTCTGCTGGCCAGCACGACATGTCATCTATTGACATCAACAAACCGAATTAAGAAAGAAAAAAACAGAAAAAAAAAAAGAACCTACTAGTTTGTTTTTCTTATTTATCTTATACATGGTTTTATTTACTCATTTATTTATTTTTATTCAGTGGAAATTTATCGCCTTTTCGAATTTAATAAATCAATTAAAAATTTTTCTTTTATTTATTTATGGAAATGTTACTCTAGTCTCAATTTCTTAGTTTCATTTAATTAAAAGCCAATGGTCCAAATTAAATAATTTTTTAAGTTAAATTACTTATTGAAAAACTTTATGCTTTGTTTGACATATTGGTGAGAATTGGCTAAGTGCTTGCCTGTTGCAAGATTTGATATGTCCAAATCATGAATTGTCAGTAGGCTTACTGCCTAGTTGCCATAAAGGTGTGAAATTTTAAGTACTCATCTGTCGTAAGACTTAATTTATTCATATTATAAAATTGTTAATGTAGTAAAAGTTGATATAGTGAATGTAATTTTATGCACTCATCTGTAGTGAGATTTAGGTGTAAGTGTCAACTTAGAATTGGCATAGTAGGTACGATGCTGAGTATATATCTTTAGTAAAACTTAGCTTGACTATTTTATAAAATTGCCAATATAACTAGGGGTGGGCTCGGTGCAGGTCGGTTTAGTTTTATGGACTTTTTTAAACCGAACTGACCAACTCGGTTTGGTTTGGGTATGAAACCAAAACCAAACCGAACTGATGGTCATTGGTCGGTTTGGATTGGGTTAACGGTTTGGGGCTCATATTGGGTCTCGGCCCAAATTTTTTTATTTATGCTATTTTGAGATAGAAATTGCATATATTGGGCTCAAAATTGTATAAAGTTTTTTTTAGCCCTTTTTAATTATCAATCTTCAATCATATTCATGCATTATATTTTGAATTAAGTATATTTTTTCAAGTTATTATCTAAATTAAATAATTTTAACATATATTCACCTAGCAAAAGTACCAAATAAACTAACTATTAACTACAATAGAACATAAAACCATACAACTACAATACAAGTGAAATAATACAACATAAAATCATAAAACTACAATATAAGTCTACAACTGCAACCTAATTATACAAATACATCATACTCCAACAAATAAATTCTACAACAAATCTACAACCATTATTAATTATAAAATAGAATACAACCCATATTTGAAATCTTAAATTTTAAAATGAACTTATAATTAAATAGACTAACAATCCATAAAAATTAAAATTATTTTAAAAAGTCTTTTTCCACACTCTTCAATCATATTCTCAAAATAAATAAAATAATAGTTTTATTTTATAATTATATACTATATTTATATATAAAAGTAAAATAAAATGTTAGTTTAATTGATGAAAGTTTGGTGTGGGTTGGGTTGGACAAAATTTCATCCAACCCACAACCCGAATCGACCGTTTTGGTTTTTTTATATATTTAACCGAATCAAACCGATTAATAAGTTAAAACCAACCCAAACCAAACCAAATATATCGGTTTGGTCGGTCCAGTTCGGTTTTTGCCCACCCCTAAATGTAACTTATATTCTCTCCTACTTTTAAATCAGGGTCTATACAGGTAATTAGGCTACCCTGTCGATGGTTTGATTACTTGGTAGGATGCTTGGAATGGCAGTGGAAATTGATTAAATGCCATGAATCGCAAGGTCTGAGTTACCATGTCAGTGACTTAATTCAATGTATTTGATTGTGGTAATTTGATGGACTGTTCTTAGCTTGTATATGGGTATCCTTTGTACTACAAGGGCCCTAACGATATTATGAATTTTTTGATATGATTGAGGAGCCTTGGAAGATAGCATTTGCGTAGTCTTTGTGATGTATTGCATTATAATTTTGCTATTTCAGAACTGGGAGCACTCTTAATACTCTGCCTATGAAGGCCATGATAAAATTGAATAGACTAATTATCAAAAGTTGCTAAAGATTCTAAAATAATGTTTTACCCTTGTAAAGCTAGATTTAGCTTTAGTTTTTTGCACCACTAGAAATACCAAATATTCATAATACTGTTGAGGTTATATGTTGTATAAGGACTTCAAATACTTATATGAGTGCTATGTGATGGTTATAGAAAATCAAATCTTTGATTATATATATTTTATGTATTACATTCTATGAATACTATTCTTAAGTTGTTTGATATTAGTGGGAAATTTATCAATTTTAATAAATTGAGAAATACCACTATTTAGATTTATTGAATTCTATTATGTATGATGGAGTTAGTGGTGTGAGTGAGCTTCTCTTGAAACTTTCCTCTTATTTTATCGATCTCATGGACTTCAATAAGAATTTTGGTAAGGAGTATCAACTATTGGAATTTGATGGGGCTTAATAGGAGATAATAAGGAATAATAAGTTGCTTAAGACTTTGTGTGGTATTTTGTGGTAATTTGGTTTATAAGTCGTTGCTTGTACTAATTTTCTTGTTTTGTTGTTGTTACTTCTATAGTTGCACCATATGAGCCGCAATTTTTAATAATTGTTTATGTTGCGACATTAATCTTTATGCATTTTGTATACCACTTATTTTGAAAGACTATATATGTCAAGACCCGTCCAGAATTCCTTCCTCGGAACCCTAGACAAGCCTTGATCCCAGGGAAACCCTACCGGACCCTCCAATGGAAAATCCGGCAGAGCCTCCCCTAAGGGATTTACTTACCACAAATTACCTGCACTGAAAACACACTTCTAAAAACATTCCCTTATTCCTCCCACAATACTACAAATTGGTTCCACAAATTTCAGCACTTCAAAATAAATACAGTAATCCAGTGCAAGATAAATACAACAAGAGTGAAAGAAATATTACAACTGCAATAAAAGAATAAACGGGTAATGCCGAACTAAAACAGCGAGGAAGGTCAAGTCCGCTCCGAATAAACACCGACAACCTGGTACCTAGAGGAACGGAATTTAAGAGTGTGAGATGCTAATCATCTCAGTGAGTGACCCTATCTACTATACAATATAATACCACGGTAATAAGTAGATAGATAATAATAAATTGGAAAAATAATAATTTCTCTCAAAACCCTTACAAGTCTTTCAGTTGGAAAAATTCCCCTTTTAAAACCTTTTCACAAAACCCTTTGTTCGTATTCCCCGAAAACCAAGACATCAAATAAATACCAGAACAATAATAATTAATTTTAATTCCAATACAGCTTTAAAACAATTTATTTTTAAAACACAGTTCCGAAAATCAGTTGATGCACTCACTATATACCAGTGGCGCCAACAGCACCTAGTGTCCCGAGGTACCGCTAGACAGGAGGTTACAGAAAGAAACCGGCATACGGTCGCGTGGCGTCCCACTGCGCCGCTGCTAACCTGGTGTCCCGGCCATGTGGGGTGGCCTACCCTCATCCGATGGCAACCACAGGACAACCTCATAATATCAACCGCGCGCTACTCACACCCACCTGGGCGCTAATCACAACCGCGCGCTACTCACACCCACCTGCGCGCTAATCACAACCGTGTGCACACTAACCATATCACATATAAACAGAACACCAGTACGTGCACGGTGCATCTAAAAATCATAAAATCCACATATTTAATTTATAAATCAAACTCACATTTTGCATAAACACAGCGGGTATAGTCCATCCGCTTGAACCCGAAAATTCTCCGTAATTTCTTTATAATTAACACCATAATTTCCATGATTTTCAAATCCACCAACTCCCCAAATCCACCAATTCAAATATTCACATTTTCCCAATAGCATAAATAATTCTCGAAATATAATAATTAAATCTCATAATATTCCACAGGCATATTTTATAAAAATTGAAATCACCAACATAACCAAATATTTTCCTTGAAATATTTGAAAATCAAATCGCGCCCGATTTAATGTTAAAACCACAAAAATTCCAAAATTCTCAAATCCATAAAATAATTTCACATGGCATAAATTTGTAAAATGCACATTTTCTTAAATCCAATAAGTTCACAAATAATTCCACAATAAATCAAATATATATTTGGCACATAAAAATTAAATTCCAAATATTTAAATCACACATAATAATCACAATTTAATCCCCGAAATTAATTTGAAGGTGGGTCACTCACCTGGAGCACGCAATTAAGCCATGATCCACCATGGGATCAATTTCACGACTCACCGGTGCTCCTAGAACAAAATTCACAGACAGTCAAATAAAATAATATTTTATTCGGGTAAATAATACTCGGTACCCGGGGGGTCAAACACAAACGTTAACCAAAATTGACAAATTATATGTCTATGGAAAGCTTGTGAGATGAGGATCACATTACCGACCTCCATTGACTTCAATTCGACGGGCGGTGGCCAGAATTTGGCCGGAAAGTTTTGGCCGGTTTTCATCCCTTCGTATCTTGCAAATCGACGGGAGTTGAGTTAATTGGAGCTCAGAATCGGACTCAGAGGGTCCAAATTAGTGGGAAAGGACCGACTGCACGACCGGTGGCTGCCGGAAAATGGCCAAACCAGCGGCACACCGGCCGCCGGCTATGGAGGCCGATCCCGGCGCGTCGGCTGGCCATTCGGTCGGAAATTTGGCTGCCGGTGTCGCCCAACTGTGGGCTTCCTCGTCGGCCGGTGCGTGCATGGTCCCGGTGGCCGGAAAAAGTGCAGTAAGGAGAGAGAGAGAGACGACCGGTGGGAGAGAAAAAAAACTATGCGTGTGTGTTTTGATGCTCGGGGAAGAAGAAGGGAAAAAGAAAAGAAAAGGAAAAGAAAAAAAGAAAAAAACAGGTGTTTTCCCACGTGGGGAAAAGAAAAGAAAAAGAAAAAGAAATAAAATAAAAATGATTAAATAATATTAATAATAATATTATTATTTAAAATAATAATAAAACAATTTGATTTTTACACATGGTTGACATGTGGCATTTCACCATGGTGACACATGGTCACCTTCATTAAGTCACACGTGGCACATCGTTATGCGTGTAAAATAATATTAAAAATAATACAGTATTTGAAAAACTTTACAGGTCCATAACTTTCAAACCACATGTCCAAATCGGACGTGCCGCTAGTCTATGGACTCGTATCGATGAGCACTTCACAACCATGCATGAGTCAAAGCTCAACCTTGCATGAATAAAAAGTCAACTCTGGCACCCTTTGGACAGTTTGGACCTCAACTTGTTTTGCTCATAACTTTCAAACCGTAGCTCCGTTTTCAACGTGCTACCAGTCTACGAACTCGTGCCAACGTGTACTCCGTAACGGTACCTCAGTCAACCTAGAATTCCAACCGGGTCAAAAAGTCAACTTTTGACCCCTTCGGTCAACGGTCAACAGTCAACCTCGGTCAACGTGCAAAAATTTCCAACATGGTTCGGGACGGGATGTTACAATATATATTTATATATTTCATTACCTATATTGATAACTTTCTTCTATTATAGATATGTTAAGATTATTTGTGAGAAATTAGATATCTTTATGAGAAATTAGATATCTTAGTTGTCTTTAAGGAATTCAAGATGAAAATGAAGCTTTAGAAGAATAAGAAGTTGAAGACTGTGAGGTTTGATAGGGTGATGAATATTATGGTAGACATGATGAGATTGGACAGAACCTCATGTCTTTCGTAATTTATTTTTTTGAATGTGGAATTGATTTATAGTTTACAATACTTGGCACTTTTTTATCAAATGGTATAAGAGAGAGAAGAAACTACACTTTTGATGGATATAGTGTGGTGTGTGGCGGAAAACTTTAATTTGCCAATTTTCCTTGTGGGTAGCAAGTTCTGCCTAGTTTACACATTTTCTTATATATTGGATTCTAAAGTTTATGTCATGATTTATAATTTTAATATTAAGAAGTTAGATAATAAAACCTCTACTGGTTATTTTTGTTGGTTCTTATAAAAAGATCCAGAGTTTATAGATTTCATTGTTCATCTCTCACCATCAGAGTTGTTAAGCCAAACATGGCTATTTATTTTGAGGGTGTCTTAGTTTTAGCGAGATCAGGGGTCCAAAGTTCTTGTTTTTAGGGAGGAAGTTATATTGATTCCCACTATTGATGTTCCTTCCAGAGGTATTGTTGATCCAATAATTTTGTAATCAGTAGTCAATTAGGATTGAACCTATTGAGATAAAATGAAATATTTTGGTTGCAATTGATGCTAATGTATGCCCTTTGAAAAGTCATGGAGGGTTTGAAAAATTTATTATATCTGATGACTATGAGGATTATTTGCTGGAACATGAGTTTAACATATGTAATAAATTGGGTCTAGTCACTTATGAGAAAGCTAATAAATAGTTCATTGTCTATTTTGGTTTAGTTGCCTAAAGGGTTTAGCTAGAATGAGTAAATTAACTATAAAGAGACATTCTCTCATATAATCACAAAGGATTCTTTTAGAATTATTAAGGCAATTGTGGCTAATTTATTTTGGAATTGTATTATACGGATGTCAGACCTGCTTTCTTAAATATAATTTTGTATTTAGATGTGTATATATATATATGATCCATCCAGTTGGCTTCCAAGCAATGGGGAATGAGAATTTATTTTGTAAGCTTAAGAGATCTATTTATGATCTTGAGTAAATCTCATGGCGGTGGTATCTCGATTTTTGATGGAGTTGTCACCTAAAATGGTTTTAAAAGAGAATGTTGTTAATTTGTGCATATATTTGAGGGTCAGTGGGAGCAATTTAATATTTTTAGTATTATATGTTGAAAACATACTGTTAGCTTTCAGTGATACTGTCCTATTGACTAAGATAAATTTGTTGTTGTGTAGCCTTTTTAATATGAAGGATCTCTAAGTGGTTTCATTGATACTAAAAATAAAGATTCTTTGAGATGAGGCTGATTGTGTATTATAATTGTCTTAGTTAGAGCCTATGTTGATAGGATTGTGCTAAGTTTTAATGTGCACAATATTCTCCTAATATGGTATCGGTGGTATTGGTGATAAACTCTTTAGAGATATATGTCCCAAGAATAAAAAGGTAATTAAAAGGAACAAATAATAATAGTAAAATATTCTTTTGCATTAGCAGTTCGTTGTTCACTTAAGATTGTACACCATTGGATATTGTTTATGTTGTGTGTGTATTCTTTTAAATGCTTGAGTAGTCCTGATTATGTGTATTATGAAACAACCATTTTTTATTTTAAGATCAAAGCACCATTACTTTGATAAAGTGTGGTTTTATGAGCTGATTATAATGACTATATATATATAGATGTTTAAATGTTTAACATTGGGAATGTTATTTATCATGGCAGTAGAAGCTATTTTATGAATTAGTATTGAACACAGCTTCATTGGTTGTTGAGGCAGGTATATGACATGTTTTGATACTATGATATATGTTTTTGGGTGCACTTTTGTAATATGGCTAATAATATTGTTGTGGTAATTCTATAGCTGTATCATTTTTTATGAGAGTCTCATTTTGTTGTATACACGCCTATAGCAACATGGTGGCAAACCCACTAACAAAGGCTAGAATATACACTTGTTTAAGGAGCATGTGTCTCTATATGGTTGCGTAGCAATTGAGACTTCTATAGCTTAGTGGGAGTTTTGTAATCTGCAATAATGTCCATGCTGTATGTAGTATATGATTAAGTATTGTCTTGTGAGTAACACATGTATGTATATAGATCATTATAATGTGATGTTTACTAAACATATCGTTGCTCCTTATGCTAGCAGGCCTATTTGAGATTTTAGTCTCTATGTATATATGAATGTCGATCCACAGGTACCATGGTGAGTCTTTACTATCTAGTTTGAGTATGTTGTTGTACCATGTTGGTGTACAATGTGCTTGAATGAAATAGTATCATGTGTTTGGGAGATTACATATGGTAAAGTAAATCTCTATTATCTAGACTGAGTTTATGGCATGCAAAGTATTCAGTTTAATGGTAGATAGTTTTTTGAAGATTTAGTAAGGGAATCTCTATTACCTAGTCTGATATATTATTGTGCCCTGTCGGTATGCTATATGCTCAGATGAAATGGTATCTTCGATTTGGAAGATTCTGTAGTAAGTGAGTTTGTTGTTATTTGTGATGATTATACAGTCCAAGTGGGATACTGTTAGATATTTTGTTAGTGGAATAGTCATAATCATGTAAATCATTTACAGGGCTTGTTTATACCAGTAATGAGACTGGCTTGCTTATTGACCTTTCCAATAGAGCTCTTGGCCACACACTCTTCTGTAATACTTCAGTTGGCCCATTAGATTGAATGACTTATTCTCTATAAAAGCGCAATTGACTTATTCTCCATTTTTATTATTATTATATTATTATTAATCATTATATTATATTATATTATTATTATTATTTATTAATTATTTTGTATATATATATATATATATATATAAATAAATTGGGATTTAGTCACTAGTGTCATATACGATACACATATTGAGTTACTAAGATTTTGAAGTTTCTACCATACCTATTTGATGAAAACCTGAGGGAGAAAATTTAGAGAGCAATGTGTCCATTAGGCACTGTTTCTGTTACTCCTGTGTTCTGCAAAGATCTGATAAATTAATGGTTGCATTTAAAAAGTTAATAATTTGATTAAATACAATTTTAATAATTGTGTATAAATTTGTGTTTATAGGGCAACAATAATATACGTTTAATTATTTAGCTTATATTAGCACCGACAATGTATACAAAACTTAAAATTAGAACATCTACCAAAAAAAAAAAAAAAAGGATGCATAATAAAATCTCATAAATGAACTATTTAATCCAATTCAATATGCTAAACGAATGATTGATTATTCATTCACCAAAAAAAAAAAAAGATTTATTATTCACTTAAATATTGAATTTGATTATTTTTCCTATTATTTATTTTGCCTTTCCCAAAAAATGTTGCCAGTTACATAATGAGTACATGTTACGTATAACCTAGTCATGCATAGAATAGTGTACAACCGATAATTCAAAGCTGTCTTGAAAGAGAGTAAAAATTGCATGGTCCCGAGATTAGGTGGTTCATAGACACAAAAAAAGAAAGAAAGAAAAAAAAAATCACATAATGTATATCTCATATATGGACTTCACATATTTTTACATTTAGGAATTGTCAAATTCCAAATTCATGCGATTTTTTGATCTTGAAAGATCTCAAACTCAAGTAGTGAACAAATAAGTAGCCAACTAGATGTTTAGCTAGGACCTTTCATACCCCACACTACCCTGAAACGGACTAAGTTTGTTATTATTATTATTTTTATTATCATCATCGTAGGAGAATGTAGGGATTTAATGCAATATTCTACCAAATATGAGAGAAGTGGGGTGGATTTCAAATAGGCCATCGAAAGAATTGTGCAAGTCTCTATAAACTTTTATGTTTTTTTCTTCTTAAATTTTTTTTTTTAAATCCTTATTTTGATAGTGTTGTTTTTTTTTCACCTTCGGCCTTGCTAGTCTTTATTGGAAATAAATATTTTGGTTCCAAATTTAAGCAACTTTTATTAACTTATAATTACTGAATATCAATAACCTTCATCAAAATTGTCTAGTGGCAAAATCATCTTCCAATATAGGATGGAAGAGTACTTAGTGGTTACTCCATTCTAGAGGTAGCGGTATCTATATAAATGGTTAAAATGCTGCTTGTACATGCATAGAGCAAAAAAGAATCATAGGTAGTGTAATGCTAAAACTCATACATGGGAACTTAAAATTTGTCTATTTGGTTTTTGATTCTTGCATTGATTACTTTGACCTCATTTAAAAGCTCTCCGTGCTACACGAATTACTAATTTACATATGCATGAGGAACAAAATTACTGGAACATATACTTTTTGTTTCATTGTATTGGGTTTTCATGATTTGGTAGTTGGAATGGCTGAGCATCTTACTAATATTAGGGAAGAAGTGGATGTGCAGTCTTGGTAATAACCTTGCAAAAAGACTATGCTGTTTATTATTTTCCTTGGCAATGTACATGTCCTTTAAATTTTTTTTATCGAATTATTTTCCGTCTCTTTTAAGATGTGTATTGCAGGAAAAACAAGCAGACTCCTTGGAGGATAATTTAGACAAAAAAAAAGTTGATAAGGGAAAACATAGTTAGTATAGGTAGTTTGCTTGGACGATTAAGAGTGCCAAAAGTCTGTGAACTTGATAAAGGGAAATAACAAAATTGTTTAAACATCAATGAATCAGAGAAGAACACCATAGTTGCTTCTCAAGGTGCAATGCTGCTTCAGAGTGCTCTAAGTGGAAGGTATGGGTGCCCATGACTACAAGAGTGTAGTTTTCAAAATTTAGAAAGTCCACTTTATAAGAGAGATACTGTAGGATTTTCTATAGAATTCTTTTGGGGTTCTCCTAATTGGGATCATCCTAAGATTCTAATAGGGAGCTCCTAAAAGGTTCCTGACATTAAGTCATAACTCATATGAAATAATATCTCAACGAGACCTCTTTTCTTTTTTCTCTTATATTTTTATTTTATTTTTTTTAATTTGCTAAAAAACATTATATGAAAATGGAAACAATCACAAATATCCTTATAATTCTTTTAAACATAAAAAATCATAGTACTAAAGTTAAATCACATTAAATTAATAAAATATTTCTAAAAACAAATATAATGACTACCATAGCAAACTACATGGAGCACAAAGTTATGGGGTTTATAGACTCCATGTAATATGCATTACTAGGAAAGATCTAGATATTAGCTAATATAATAGAAGAGCTTTAAGATTCAATGGCTGCAAAGATTCATCGGTGAATTGATGAAATTAAATACCACTCTAATTTATAAATTAAATGGTAATAGGATGAGCAAAAGCCCCAAAATTAGATTTTAACAATACCAATAAAATCTTCAACTAGGATTGTTGCTAGTCATTGACATTCTCACCATAACAGGTTGTGCTATTTCACAGTTGCATAATAAATCAGAACCCAATGAACAAATCGAGTAATGATAGACATTCCTTCTTCTTCTTCTTCTTCTCCTTCTTCTTCTCCTTCTTCTTCTCCTAATATATTGAACAAGCTACAGACATTTCAATATATATATTTTTTTAAGACAATGGGGATTTGATGTTAAACAATGTATTTTGTGCAAATAGGATAGCAAAATACACCAGTAGTACGTGATATTTAATGAATTTCTAAAAAGAAAATCAGAAATTAGAAGAGAGAAAATAAAAAATACACAAAAAAAGGATCATGTGAGCCCCAAGTGGCATAAGTTGGACAGTTTCTATGTAAGTTTAACGGAAATTGTATTGGGGGTAGCAAGTGTCAAAAATTTTTTTACACCCCTGTAAGTGAAAGTAGTGTGAAAATAGAGGGTATTAAAGTGCAATTCAACCTTTTTAATCCTAACTGTAATTTGTCAATCCAATGGATTATGCACAACCATTTTATCAACACAATTTTTTAAGAGATAATTAAATTTAAATAATATATATTTAATAATATATTTCTATCATCAAAAAAATAAATATAGATAAGGGTAAGATAATAACAAGCAAATAGACAACAAAAATAGATCTTACTATATATTCAACTATACTGTATCTAATCAATTAAAGCATATAAATTCTTACGAGGATATAAATTCTTACTATATACCCCATCATTGCGTTCTCGTTTTCCTTTGCATCAGTTAATAATTTTTGAACACCTGAACACTTGAAGTATCCTAAGGATCCAAGTTATATATGCAGTTTATGGATGAGAGTTTTGGCATTGATAGGCTAATCAATTAAAGCATATAAATTATTATTTTTACTGCTTCCTAATGTTCAATTTGAACTCCTTTCATTTGAGGTGAGAACTACGAGAATCACTAGGGATTTATATTAGCATATGGAAAGAAATACAGCATAGCTATGGCCAATAAGTACAATGCTAAGGTTACAAAAGAATAACTATATGGTTGGCAAAAGTGAAAACATATACTTGGAAAAAGTTTTTCTTTTCCTACCATAACTATATGGTTGGCATAAGTAAAAACATGTACTTGGAAAAAGTCTTTCTTTTCCTACCATATGTAGAAAAATAATATAAATATGCCTAAAAAATTTTACATGTGTTTTTTCACTTTTAGATGGAGTTATTCACTTTGAATTACCTAGGAGTATAAAGATTTTTGGTTTTGATATCAAAGCCTATTTTCTTTGCTCCTCATTAATGGGATTATACATGAGTGGGTATATTGGAAAATAAGTTCATATACATTGTTAGACCCATTTCATACTAACCATAACTTATGGGATAAACGATTATTCAACAGGGTATCATAGTTCAAAATCCTAACCATCTAGGTTCAAGTTGCACTTCCACCCATTTAAAAGAATTAACACGTGTAACTATATGATATACATATTAAACTCACTTTCTAATAGCATTGATTCATAAAACCTAACAAAAATAGTAGAGATTTATAGATTTGTATAATCAACAAGAAAAAGTTAAAGTTGAAAAGAAAATGCATGAGCCACTTTGTGCAAGTTGAGCTTTGATGGAACCATTAATTACTACAATTGGAAAGACAATGTCAGTCATTATTTTCCTTATATCCAATTGATATTGTGACTAAAGGTCCCTAAACTACAATGTTCATGACACTTAAATCTTCAAACTATGTTTTTGATAAATTGGTTTTAATTTGTTCCATCTTTAATCCCTATCTAACTTTCTATCCAAAATTTCGTTATCATAAAGGATTGAAGTGAAATTTTTATACAATTTTGGCCTTTTGGGACCACACTTGCAATAGTTACTAAACAAGACCTAAATAAAATATTTTTAAATATATTTTAAAATAAATAAATATTTTCAAATATATTTTTCAATAAATAAATATTTTTTACCAATAATTATTTAAAAATCTTTAAAAAATAGATTTTTTTTAGAGAAAATCATAAAAATAAATATTGGCGAAGTACTTTATACATTGAAATATTTTTAAAAAAGATAAAAAAAATTTAAAATATGAATAAATTATTTTTAAAAAAATTTATTGTTAAAGTCAAATGCCATTAAGTTTAGTTTCTTTTTATATACTTCATTTATTTATTGTAAAAAAATTCTTTTTGAATTAATAAAATCTTTGAATCATATGTGCCAATAGTTAAAAAATGTAAGAAAAAAGATTTTTTTTTAAAGTTTTTTTTCAAAGATAATTTCAAATTGAAAAAATCTTTATGACTCATAAAAATCTAAAAGTTATACTTTTTATATAAAATCATATCGTTTCTTCTTCTTTTTTTAAATAAATTGGGTTATATGAAATCATATCTAAAAATCGAATTGAGTATTAAATGTTTGAAATTTTTAAAGAGAATCTAAAATAAAATAAACCAATAAAAAAAATTTAAATACTTATAAATTATTTCCATAAATTAAACAAATATATTTTATAATAAATAAATGAAGGAAGTAAAATAAAAATTTACTAAATGAAATTTGATTTTAAGAATAAAACTATTAATAAATAATTTTTATATGTTTTAAATTTTTTATCTTTTTAAAAACTATTAGGAAGGATAAAGTACATTCAATTTTATTTTCATGATTTAAGGATAAAGTACATTCAATTTTATTTTCATGATTTAAGGATAAAGTACATTCAATTTTATTTTCATGATTTTCTATGAAAAAATATATTTTTTTAAGAGTTTTTAAAATAATTATTGATAAAAAATATACATATTATTGAAAATACATTTAAAGATATTATCTATGTTTTTTAGTATTCATTAAAAGTGTAGTCTCTAAACTATATAAAAGTTTCACTTTAATTCCTCATGATGATAGAATTTTGTATAGAAATCACAAATTTTAAAATAAACAAGCATTCATGCTCAAAAGAAAAAACCAAACCCCTATTATGATCATCGGTAGATCCTTCCACATGTAACAATACATCTTCATCTAAAGAATACATAAGTCATTAAGAAAGACCCTAACATGACTCAACTCATTATACAAATACATACATACTTATAAATATGAATAATAAGAGAAGGTCCTAATATGATCCATCAATTTGCCTACTAAGCACCAAATATAACAAACTATCAAAACTATACAAAATTCATGTAAAAAGTTTCACAAATCCATAAGATATCAAAGATTTAAAAACTATTTCATAACAATATTTCATACTCATAAACATAAGAAAGCTCCAAAAATCACTTTTCAAAACATGATCATTGTTAACGAAAAAATATAAGTAATTTATAAAATAAACATTTATCAAACAAGTACATAGGGTTTTGTTATGATTCCAAAAAAGTGTCTATTAGTAATGTTATATCAAGATGGATCTATTGTGTAAATTTTAGAATATCGAGCCCTGTCCAAACCTAAAATTTTGGGTTGGATGGGTTTTAGTTAGGTTTTTTTCTAATTGGAGAGAGAATTCAAGACATGCCATTTTAGACCAATATGCCAAATTTAAAGCTCGCTATCCGGCCTTATTAGTATTGAGCTAGGCTTCAAGCTTAGATATCGGGCTCGAACTTCGAATTTAAAATTTAAGGTCTAATTTAGAATCTAAAATTTAGTTTTAATATTTCTAATTTAGAATCCAAAATTTAATTTTTATATTTCTTATAATTTTAAAATTTGATGCAAAATATTTTCTTTTGCTTAAAATATCCTTATAATAATAAAATAAAAATAACTTAATAAATGGACAATACTACAAATATCAAAATTTATTAACTAAATTTCTTATAATTATTTTATTAAAATCAAGGTAAATAAATCCAATAAAATAATCCAAAGTTATTGAAGACCAAATATCTGGTTAATAAATTTAATAAATCTAGAGTTACTCTTAATAAATTATCTTATTTTATAACAAACAATAAATAAATACTATTTAACTTATAATAAATATTTATAATATATTAAATAAAAATATAAAAAAAATATATAAAATTATATCAAACTACTAATAATCTGAGTAGGTTTTAAGTTGAGCTTCGAGCGGACTAGATGGATGGCCGAATGGGTTGGGCTTCATGCCGAGTCTGTACTAAAAATTTAAAGCCCAACCGAAAAAAATTAAGTGGGTTCGGGAGCTTGGGCTGGATTTAAAGTTGGAGATTTTCAAACGGATTTTTAGGGACTTTCCTGCTTTTTTTCATATTCTTAGATGAGAATTGACAATGATAAGTGGCAAAACTAATTTTTATAATATATATAAATATATATATTTATATATATATATATTCACTTTTTATCCAATTTTGAAATGATCTACATGATATTTTACCTTTGTTTTTTATAATTAATTATACTTTAATACTTTTTAATTTTAAAATACTACATTTTTAGGCTATTGATTTTAGAACTCACCATGTTGAGACTTTTTTATTTTTGATTTAGTATACATTGATCTAATTATTATTAAATTCTTCAATATCAACCAACAAAGCATTTATTTTTAGAATGCTTAACATAAATCAATAAAGTATAAAACTTCTAATTCCCTTTTATAAAAGTCTCAACTGATAATGCACAATTGCATTATGGATTAAAAAGGTTTAGAGAAAGCCTAATAGGATTAAATAAGGTGTATATCAAAACTAATGGCTTACTGAAACATTCAGATAGCTAAAATCGGTAAAATGCAATTAGCCTTAGTTTTTTTTACTCATTTCACTGGCTCAAATTCCATCCTATGCCATTGGATTAAAACCAACCAAAAAATTATTTCATACTTTTTTTTTTTTTTAAATATATATATAAGGGTGAGACCCTATTCTTTTTCCTGTAATCGAAAGCAAAAAGCGATAAAAAAATTTCTCTCAAAATCGTAGCGGCCAAACACGCGATGATTAGCGTTCTCGCTCAGGTAAATAACAAACCCTCTTCGAAAAACGTTGGAGTTTGATTCCTTCAATTTCTGTAAATTTTGGTGTCCGATCCCTGACGACGGTGTGCGTTCTTTTCAGGAGCGGCTCTTAGGAGCTGCGTTGGGATGCGCATTCACGGGAATCGTAGTATTTGAGGAGCGCAAAAGCATCTACAGGTCCATTTCGGATCCCCACTCTCCTATCCGTACCCAATCTCAGGTAACCTCATTGCCACACAGCATTTGCCTAGTTTTCTTTGTAATGTGCTTTGGATGCATTTGCGAACTTTTGGTGCCTCTGAGGCTTAAGCTTTCCTGTTTGGTTTATATATCTGTTTTTTGTTTTTTTTATTGAGATATTTGTATATGTTTTTGTTTTCATTTTGGTGGGTATGTGACTTTTCTATTGATAAATTTTTCGACGTAGTCTGGCAAGAAAAGTAGTACACCTAGAAACTATGTTTTTGGAGAAGGTGTGAATTTGTACGAGTTTGTAATCCAAAATAGGTCATATTCCAATGCGGATTTGAAAATCAGAGAGTAATCTTTTGGTCAATATGCATGCCACTATGTTTTTGCACTTCGTTTTATAGACAATGGGAGTGAATTTTGGCACAAAATTGTGTTGGTGAAAAGTTAGAAAATTCAATTTAAACTTTGTTATCGGGAGGAATGTGGGAAAGGAGCTTCATTTTCATTCATTTGAGAGTGGATGTAAAGCATTTTCTGTCCCTTACCTTGCTCTTTCTGGAAAACCAATGACATTTACCTTGCTAAATGTATGGTCTGCAGAAAAATTGTAACAACCTTATTGTCATGACTTAAAAGAGATATGGACTTGGAGTTCATTGAAGTTTGAAATCCATATTACTACCAGTTAAAGTCTTTATAATTGATTTTAAGTATCCGAATTCAAATGGTAAGCTTGTCTATTGTAAAACAACTGGTTAAAGCCCAATGAAGATAATAGAGCTGGTAAAGGTTGTTAAGCTACTTGCAACACTTTTTTTGATTGGTGAATTAATTGGATTATAAAATTGCGCTGGCCCACATGAGTTTTTTTGAATAGAAATTTTGTTATATGTTAGCCCATTCAAAACTTTATATGTGGTAAATTGAAATGAAGAGTTACATGTGTAGCATAATGTTAAAGACATGGGCTTGACAAAGTCTAGTTCTGGAATTTTATTACTGCAGTGAATTCTTTGTCTTAGTTTTTTCATGAAATTTGTCAATTGCTCATTCCAATTCTAGCAATATGAAGATGGCTAGTCCTAAAATTGAATTCCAGTCTGTTGGATAAAAAATTAGGAGTTTTCTATAAGAATCAGAATTCTTGAATACTTAAGATATGATGGTACACTTTTGTGACAGCCGACCCAAAAAAAAAAAAAAAAAAAAAAAAAAAAGAAAGAAATTGCGATGAGTTGCTGTAAATTAGGAGGAAAAAACAGTTGAAGTGGGTTAAGATTTTGAGTTTGATAGATAGTTTTTTGAATGCCTCAAGTGTGATTTTGCTACTAGCAGGTATACCTTCGTTGTAGGCCATCCAAATAGTTGTGCTTCTTTAGGTATGCTAGTTTTATCCTAGAGCCTTGAATTAATTTTAAAAAACACTATGTTCGTCCAGGCATGCTCGCATAAACGGATAAACAACTTGTGTTTTTTGTGGGCAGGTCATGGTGATTTTTGGTGTAATTAAGAAACATTTGTGCTATATTTGCCCCTTGCTTAGTTGCTTTCTGATTACCTGATGCATATAAGACAAGCAAAAGGGAACACGAGAAGCAAAGTGATATTGTGGGTGGCAATAATATCGGTCAATGTCAATGGTTTTAACGTGGAAGGAACTTCAATAGATTGAGTATATTTGTCACTGTACACTTGTTGCTTTACTATGAAGCATTACCGAAAATACAAAAATTAGGTAATTTTCTCTTCACAAGCAGGATCATGGCCCAGAAGACACTTATGCTTAGCAGAACCTTCTTCAATGAGGAGCGTCTATGAGAGCATAAAGTTATTTCAACTGACCAACACCTCTTTCTAGTGAAATTTCTAACTCTTCATCAAAATTTTCTCAGGGTTATGTATGGAAATAAGGTAACCATCTTTTCACCTTGAAGTTCAAGAGGGTTTAGTTTGGCTTATATTATTGAGCCTATCCTCATCAGCAATGCCTGAGTGTCAAAAGTTGCTTCTGCTAGGCATTGAGGTCTAAACATGTTAATTGCTTCTACCAGCGCCAGTGGAATGCCTGCACAATGCAGATAGCTTATAGAATTTGCCTTGTGGTTGAAGCTTTTACAGTGGTTGGCATCTTTGCTTTTAAATTAATTTGGCTTCTGTCAGGTTCTTTGCTGCTGAATGTGCCATGAACTGCAAAATTTTGAACTCTACTCTCATTTCAAATGAAGCATACACGACACAATTCTGAACATTACATGTCTCCATTGTAAGAATGACCTGGCATTCTAATTGTTTTATTTATAGTTTCTAGTTTGATTTTCTTTCAGATTAAGGAGCCTATATTTGGAAAGAAATATCGCTCAGAGTGTGCACATCTTTGGAACAAAGCTGTGGACCAGACATTCCGACCTATGATCGAAGCTCTTAGCTCGCGCGGGTGGTAGATTTGTTTTTTAAGTAAAAGATTGTTGACCAATGTATGACTGTCTCTATTTCTTATAGGTTTCTACTTGTTTTGAAAGCAACGTGTATCTTAGACAGAAGTCTTTGCTTTCAAGTTTCAAAATTCCTGCATAATAGCCTATGATACTCGTAATTGTCTTTTATCTTTTATATGATACTCGTAATTGTCTTTTATATTTAATATTGAATGCGATTAATCTTCTGTTTATTCATTCCCATATTTTGATTTAGTTATTTTATGCAACATACCTCTTTCTTTTCTGTAACTTGTGGCCAGAAATTGTCTTCCCTTCGAAATCCCCAGTCTCTCTACTCTCCATGTATTCAAATGCCGGTGTACCGGCTTTGCATGGATTGCTATCTATTTCCTTTGTGGCTTTCTTTCTTTTTCTTATGGCTTGAAATGGAGAATAATTATGCAATGGAAATCAATGATTTAACAGATTTCATCTGTCTAATTATCACCTTGTTACAATAGATTTAAGGAATAATTCCTGCCACATCTTTGAGGCTCCTTTGTTTCAATCAGAATGCTTTAGCTTTAAAAAATCAATTTATACTTCTAGAGAGTGAATGATCCAAACTGATGGTTTTTTTTTTTTTTTTTTTTTTATTTCATGATCAATGATGGAAATGATGTTGAACTCAAAGAGTACGAATATGGAAAAGCAAATAGACAGAAACCTTTTGAAATTGCTGGGAAGGTAGATGATGATTTAGAAATTTTTGTGGTCCGATTGTATTTTGGCCAAATTTTAGAAGTGGTGAATGTTATATTACTCATTAGCTAATTTGCTAAGATCAAATTTGAATATTCGAACTTGTGAAAGATAATTTATCTTGTGATAAACCTTTTTCTATATGATAATAAGAGCCGATTTCCATAGTGAATTTCCAGCTGTTTCCCCATAAATGCGGGAAATAGGTGCAACAAGAAGAGGAAAAAATAATGATTAGCCAATATATCTTTTTGCAACCCCTCGGTCTGCATTATTAATTTTGCCTATGAAAAAATGGGAACAATAATAAAACCTTTTTTAGCAATGGGTGTGTTGCGGATAATCATTACCAATGAGAAAATTAAAATTGAAATGGTTCAACAAAGGAGTTAATATGAATGAGTTAAACTTGTCTTTAAAGAGATCTTGATAGTTAAACAACCGACCCCCAAGGTGTTGCCAGATTTGGAATCTTTTATATGATTATATCATAAAACATTCTATTATTGAATTATTAAATCCTCAACCCACCAACATAAATATTTGCCCTTATAATCATTAGATTATCTCAAAAAGGTTGATCAACAAAATTAATAACAAACCCATATAAGCAAAACAAAAAATAAATAACATATAAGAAGAAATTCTGAAATCCTGAAATATCATGAACCTATTCACCAACAAACCTAAAAAATACATTTAAAATAACCCCATCAAGTGTAAAGAAATGATCTCCAGGAGTTGAAAAGAGAAAGAAAATAGAAAACAAAAGGAGACGTGGCATAACGAAAATGGTATGGATCTTCTATCTTCCATTTTTTTTATTTCAATTTCTATCCGTATGATATAATTTTACCTCATTTAAAAAGGGATTATTCTTTATCTGCTTAGGTTTTTTTTTTTTTTTTTTTTTTTTTCTCCTTACTAACCTTTTAAAATGAGGTGGTAATATATCACTAGTTGGACAGGAATTGAGATAGAAAAATGGAATAGAAAATCAGGATCCTAACTAAAATGTGGCATGCTCTAAGCAAAGCGTATAAAATGTGGCATGCTCTAAGCAAAGCGTATATGACATTAAGCATCAGGTTGCTCAGGTTTTGGTGGACTCATTTTCGATCGACGAGTGACAAGGACATAGTAAGCACCCATTGCTATCACGACCACAAAACCAAAACCAAAAACAATCCCAGCAACCGCACCAGCTCCAACTCTGCTCCCGCCGTTCTGAGGAGCAGACACTTTGCTCTCATAAGCTTCGGTAGCTTCTACTTGTGCTGCTAAAGGCAATGGAGCACAACTTTTTCCACCGCATGGATTTTTGGTGTTTGGGTTTTGATTGGTTGGATTGAAAAAATCGTATGCTGATGGAGAAAAACTCACAGGGTTCTCATGGGCAAGCCCATGAGGTGCTCTGTCTTGTTGAGCTCTGGAGATAGAGAGAAAGGTTGGGGAGGAGAAGAAGAAGAGGAGCAAGAAAGGAAATAGTATTGAAGTGGTCATTTTTACCAACTTCTATTTGCAATTGCTTTTGGGCACTGATTTTTTGGAAGCTGAAAAAGTGATTGTAGTTTTGAGTGAAGTCTGTTGGGCTGCTTTTGGTGAGTTGGTGCGTTGGCTTTTATAGTGTTGAGGATGAGTGGTTGTTGCTTGGACCAGAATTTTTGGTGAAGAAAAAGAGGCTCGGGAGAGGGGAACAGAATGATGGAATGCATTACGCATATACTCTATGCCATCAATAAATCAAGACTATCTTATAGGTAAAAGGTCAAAAACAGTGTCAATTTTTTGTAATTTGTTATCTTCATAGGAAAAAGTTGGAAAACAGTCCTAAAAAGGTTCTCAATGGCATAACTTATCCAAAATTATATTCCAAGAAAAAAGGAAAATAAAAGCTCCGAGGAGCTTAGACACAGGTAAATTGTGTACTTACTATTTTAATTATCTAAAAATAAAAGCTCTGAGGAGCTTAAACACAGGTAAAGTGTGTTCTTACTATTTTAATTATCTAACTATTGCCTTCATTGATAATGATCAATCTTTGTGAGATACCAGTGGTGGAAAAGGAAGTCATGCAGTATTATTATTATTTTATGTACTGGTTTTTTAATTTTCCACCATTCAGAGAAAAATGCTTAAGAGCTGTTTAGAGTTTTATTACCATTATGAATTTTCTCTTTTTAAATCATGGTTTTCTCTCTATGAACTTGCGTGCCTTAATTATACACGCAAGGTGGGGACTGCAAAAAAGAAAAAAAGAAAAAAGAAAGTAGTGATTTCTTCATCAACCATCCACTAAATTGTTTAGCTTGGACGCTAATCATTTTCTTTCATTTTTGAAGTGTGTACAAGTAATACCATCTTGTACTTTTTACTCATTCTGTTTCCATGCAAAATACCATATAAATAATTAATACTCCTATTAACCACAAATATCTATAAGTCTTTTAATTTACACAATGTCCCTAAACGCTAAAAGCTTAAGTCCAATCTGAGTTCAATCAACCCTATCAATGGAAGAAAAAATAAAATATATTATAATAAAAAAATTTCATCCTTATGTTATATTTTATCATCCTATTTATTTCTTTTTACTTATTTATTTTTCCACAAAGGGACATGTGAAATTGGTTTAGAATATAAGTACATTGCAGACACGCGCGCATGTACTGAAAAACTTAAAAAAAAAATTTTTTTTTTGGGGTTAATCAAGAAAGATATTGAAATATGTTTAATATTATGGAAATGACAACCAAAAAGTTGAGAATATAAGCTTTATTTTATTGGGAAATCAATATAAAGTAATGGGGAGGCTGGGGAGAGCATGGTGTTTCTTAGCTTGAAGGCACAGCAATGTCCATAAAAACACAATGCATGATGTATGTAATTATAGTTGGGTTACTTTGTTCCACCAGTTCCTGGACATTATTACAGAGCCTCAAACGCATGCCACAACTCAAATTAATGCATCTAATACTGCAATCATGCCATGCCAAACTTTCTATAGTTTTTTCTATAATTTTTTCCCTTTTTTTTTTTTTTTTTTTTTTGTTTTCTTGTTCCAATTCTTATCTTCTTAGTGAATAAGGATTTTCTGTTCTATTTTTTTGTCTGATTAATATTAATATAACATCATCTCATTTAAAAATGATTACTCTTTTTTATGCTTAGATTATTTTGCCTCTTTGTTATTCTTTTTAATCTTAGGTGATATTACATTACTCCTCAGATATAATTAGAATATAAAAATATGATACACTCCAACACATTTATATTTTTATATCTGAGGAGTAATTATCTGTGGATTGTGGTGGGGACTAGTGAATGTTCAGTTTTTACCCTCAATTTCCCAGAGAAGCCCATTAAAACCAAGACACAAGATTCTTGCCTGTAGTAGTGGCGTTAATGGGCCTCTACAGGTTCACATGTTTTAAGCCATGAAACCTCCAAAATCACAAGACTTGTACATATGTGATCAAATTATCTCTGAGTTCCAATGTCTGCTCTAAATAGTGTGGATTTATGTGACTTTCATCTATCAACATTATTAGAGGTTATCAAATTTGTTTTTGAACTTCTCGATATCAAATAATATGTTAATATTTCATATATTTATATTTGTCACTTACTTTTATACAGAAAATTTTTATTTCTGTTTTGTTTTGACTTTGAAAATGTGGTCATTAAACCAGACTGTTAATTGTGGAATTGCAAACCTCATTGGGCCAACAGAAACGAGATGTATTTCATGCCAAGCCCATGAGGAATGTATAGGCCTTGCAAGAAGCCCACTGTTAATTGTGGAATTGCGAACCTCTCGACGTGTATGTATTGGGAATGAATCAGTGATCCCCATACCAAACCATAAGAAATTGGTTTTTTGCTTGATCAAAAATTTTTTTACACGATTAAATTTTTTTCAGTTATCATTGATCGAGAAATTATAAATTGTTAGGTATTACATTAATTATTAAACAATTTTAAAATATTCAATCATAAACTACTGAAATGTTTAGAATTTCATGATGGAACATTTTTAAAATCCTCGATACTTTAGGACTAGAAATATCTAAAAAATTTGATGGATAAAAGTTTGGTAGTATGAGGAGAAATTCTGATTTTCTAAGTAAAGATATCAAATAGTGAAATAGACTTAATTGTTAAGTCATTCATATTTATAAATAAAAAATTATAAATTCAAAATACCAGAACAGATGATATTATCGTAAATGTTAAAATGATGTATAATAATAAAAGTAAAACTCTCAAATGACCTTGGTCACGTTTAAAATTGGTTTCAGTGTTTCAAAACAGTTTTTCTTTTTTTTTTAAAAAAAAAAAGTCAACCATCTTTCTTTAATAATTATATATTTATATAATTAGTCTTTCTAGGGAGAGGAAAACTTAGGTACACTAGTGTTGTCATATTATCTTTTATCATTTTCATTAATCACATATTACACAAATTTAATCATCTATAATCAAATATGTATAATGACCTTACAATTGAATATCCATTTATAAATAAACATAAGTTCAATCATCTATAATTATATATGCAGATAAATTTTACAATTGAATATCTACTTATTAGAATGTTATATTACTTTATTTGTACGATAATTGTATATATGTTTTTGGCTTTACGAGGTTATTATGGTAATATTATAATAAATTCTTTAATTAGGATTGTTGAATTTGTTTAATTGAGCTAAATATATCTTTTAAATTAAATCAAAAAGTTTAAGTTCAAACATCTTATGAGAAAAATGCACCACGCCCATGCCGCTCTTCAACACTTCACGAACTCTTGGATCCTCATCCACTTAGGGGCACAAATTCAAGCAGCCAAACGATAAGGCTTTGGGGGAAAAAAAAAAATGATAAATCTCTAGTATAATATTATTAAGCCAACATAATAAAATATATATACATATATGATATATAAATCTTTATAATAAATATTTAGAATAATGTTATTAAGCTGACATGACAAGATATATATATATATATATATCATTATAATTTTAAAATTCTTTTTACAAATCAGATTAAGTGGGTCAGGAGATTAATTTGAAACAAAACTTTCCAATTATCCAAATAAAGCTATAACACCAACTTATTTCCAATTTTATTCACAAACTAATATAACAAATGATATCATGACATATTTTATTAATTTATATGGATTTTTTTGGATGATAGAAATCTATACATTCTTATTCTTTATAAGCCACCATTTGAACAAATAAAAAATATAAAATTACCTTATATCATATTTTTAACATCCAAAATGCCCTTAATTTATATCCTTCCCAACCAAGCCGAAAAAGCATGGTTTTTTACGAATTCCTTCATAACTCAAACACCATTCCATAAAATCTAATAGTTGCACTAGGACAACGAAATAAAAGAGTTTTGGGCAAAACTGCTGGTGAGAAAACTCCAACAAATTTTCTTTTCAATGGTCAAAATGCTTTTTGGTGAAACTGACATGAAAAATCTATCAATATTTGATCATAAGATTTTAGACGTCTTTGACTTTATTCATATGTATTTTTGAACATATTTATATTTGTTTAGTATTGTATTTTTAAATATTTTTCTAAAAAAATACTTTTATTCCATTCAAACATAAACTTTTAGATAATATTGAAACTTTTTAGTTGTATATTTTTTAATAATTGCAAAATATTCAATTTTAAACTAGGAAATAAATGATGAAATTTAGCAAACCATGATCCAAAAAACACATAAACGTAAGTAATCAAGAAAAGTATTATTCTAGTCCCACGCTATTGGTAAAAAAATAAAAAACAAAAAAAAAAAAAAGAAAAGAAACGAAGAAAATCGGAAAAAAAAAAAACAAAATAAAAATTTTAAAAAAATAATTGCAAAAAGAAAAAAAAAATAGATACATCTTGCTCTTTCATAATTTGTATAACCGTTTTGTATGCAATCTTAATTTACGGGGGAATTTTGACTTAGATGGAGAAATATTTGAGAAATAATAAAAATGTATAAAGAGTTTATTCAAAAAGATTTAATTATTAAATATTTTTAATAATAATTTTAAATAGAAATAAAAATATAAATTCATTATGAAACAGTATAAAATCTATTTAATAATACAACTAGAAACTCTCAAATTTATATTGAATTTTATTTATCCATTTAAGGGTTATTACATATTTAGTATATATTATATTTTCAATTATCAATATATTGAAACAAGCATGATTTTTTTTTTTTTTCTGAACGCACAACCATGAGAGTTGATAAACAAATTAGTAAACAAAGTTGGTGTTACCATCACTTTTTCTTCTTCTTTTTGTTTTTTTTTTTAATAATTTTTTCTCCCACAACCATATATTCACTTCTAAAATTTTAGCATAAAAAATAATAAAAATAAATATTTTCAATTAAAATTTATTACAATAATTGTTACTGACATTAACAAATAACAAAATTCAATCCAAAAACATCATTACAAAGGGAGAAATTAGTTCCCATGTTTTATGTTATTAAACCAGGTAATATTGGGAAAATTTTTACCAAATAATAACTGGACAAGAATATTACCAAACTAACATGCCTACTGATTTAGTGAGTTTCATTATTAGCCTTCCAACTTCTTTGTTCTAGCTTCAATTAAAAATAATAAAAAAAATTAAATGAAATAAAAACTATATTCTTTTAGCTCCGTTTTGAGTGCCCAACAAAGCCAATGGTTCGGGTTGAAAGGTCCCAAAATCCATTTGGAAAAAAGAAAAATAGTTAAAGCCATGAGGTAAAATTGCAATTCTTCATTGGGAATATTCTTTTACAAATATTCCAATTGGAACGTATGCATGATGTGGGTAAAAGGAAATTGGGCCGCTGGATTAGTCAATAAGAAACGATCGGTCCACGCTGGCTCTTGATCAATAATGCAGATTTAACAATAATTAGTGAACATTGTCATTCATCACTCATGATGAAAAAACTATGTATTACATTCACCAAAGAAAAAAATAGAAATACTTAGCTATTTGGTGCTAACCTCATACCATTTATATTGTATTAAATTTTGTTTTTTGTCCTATTACCATTGGTAACTATATTTTTGTATTTCCAAATTTCCCACTAAACCATTGCTATAAAAATAGAATAAAAAGAAGTTGTGGTTGAGAATTAATAAGGACATTCTTTATTATTATTATTTTATCTGAAAGCTTTTATCATTATTTTATAACGAAATGAGAATAATGTGTATAACGAATATTATTTAGAGCTGTATTTATATTTACATATACATATATACACACACACATATGTATATTTATATATGAAAATTAATATTATGTTATTGTCACAACTAACCGACCAAGCATATAAACTTGGTGGCTTTCCGATAAGACTTTGTATTAGTGCATGATTGATTACCTAAAATCTTCATACTATTTTATCTTCTCCTCCAAAGAGAGGACCCCAAACACACAGATTATAGAGAAAACCCAAATGATCAATATCTGAACATATTTCTCTTCCCTCCACAATTCCAATTTAGCAGAAAGTCCCACCTTCCCTTATCGATTAAGCCAAAAAACTTAATCAAATAACAGCAAATACTTCACCTACTAATTTTCCTAGAAAAGGGCAATAAAGCAATGAGGAGGGGACAAGATAAGGTAAATTAATACTTAAGCCAACCATATATAAACATGTACCTTTTAAAAAGCGAGGAATCCCAAGCCCTGTTGGCCTACAATGTATTCCTTTTCTTTTCTTTGTTTTTTTTAAATTTCCTTTTTGTTTAATTATACTGTCCCTTCAGCAACTACTACGAAAAGATAATGAAAAATATGCGTCATCCAACTCTTCGCTATTTTCTTATGCAACCAGCACCACAGAGATAGCCAAAGCACCTATTATTTTCTCTTAGATTTGTCAATAATTTCATGTACAACAACTATTAATTATAGTACTAAAGTATCTTATCGATACTCGTTAGTTGTTTAGTACGTTGTGGATAAGAATGCTTGAATAAAGCCACTAAATGGGTTTGTAAAATATTTGTCAAAAGTTAATTTATTATACCCACAATGATTTGAAAGCTGGAACTATATTAGAACCTTGAAGAAGGCACTTGTTTCAATAATATTAAATTATACACAAATACTATATATATAATTATTTTTTGGTGAATTATATATATATATATATATATATAGTGAGAGAGACAGATAGAGAGATCATAGCATTTTTCCATTTTATATCATATTATATGAGGTCATTTGTATCCACTCCACTATTCATTTTTCTACTTTAAAGTTAGAGAACCATAATTCAACTAAACAACCGTTCCTAATTAACGCTAGTGATGACTAGAAAAACCTTCCACATAATTCCATCCCTGTTTTTGTCAAGTAGCTTAAAATTGTTTGTTCATCTGTCTCAATCAAAGAGCTCTACATAAATTGAAAGGCAACATCAGAAGGAAATTAATTATACTTTAAGCAACTTATATAGTCTTTTTCATAGTTCTTTTTTCTTTTTTTCTTCTTTTTTTCCTCGCTGAGAATAAACAACAACTGGTCATAAAATGACCTGAACCTAATCGGTAAAAGTGGAAGATGCCTTTTGGATAATCATCTCAATTTTTACATATAAAGACTTAGCATCAATTAGGATGGTGATTAAGAGTACTAGAAAAGAACACACAACCCATTTTTTCACAAGCTTTACGCGGATGATAAACATTTATAAGACATACATAACACTCAGAGAGTTCAATTTAAAAATAAAAAGAAAATAAAACTAAAGAGGAAAAAAAAAAAAAAAAAGATAGTACAATTACGACAACAGCACATAAAAATACATCGAAAATTCAAAGAAAAGACAAGAGGGATACAAAAGACACCCCTGCCCACAGGCATGTTTATCTACAGTTCCATGGCCCTCCATGAGAGATCACAAAAGGCTATCAAATGCTCAAGGGACCCTCTCAGACAGACAGACACTCCTCAATGTTGTTATTCATTTTTTTTCCAGAAAAGACCCATCTGCATAATATTTTTTTGAAATCCACATATTAAAGCTTAAATTAATTAAGCATTGCTCCTGAAGGATCCCAGAGCTTTAATGGCCGATGCTCTTAGAATGAATTGGTGGTAGAATGCAGCAATGGCAGCTCCAACGAATGGTCCCACCCAGAAGATCCACTGTAATTAATCACCAAATCAAATTAATTCATAAATACACAACATACATCATATATCTATAAATTTTGTGTTGAATGTGTAGCATCGATTACATATAATTCCTGAATGCAATATATAATTTGTTGTAATAGTGTATGATTCCAAATTTATATTGCCCTGAGTTATATATAATTAAGTCATAAATGTCCACCATCCCAAATTATATATGTATAATTCATTCTACGATGACGGACAACTTCGTTTATTTCCCAATTACATGTAATTCAGGTAATAAATCCATCCCTAAATTACATATAATCTAAGGTCAGAAGGACGACGTTGTCCATGTATACAGATCACCCAATTCAATGTAATTCGGTGTAATAGATCTTATATATAAAGGCCGGTCAAGTGGATGACCTCCGCCAACATGGTAAAATCATTATAAAAGCCCACAAAAAAAAAAAAATACAAAAATAATAATAATAATAATAATAATAATAATAATAATAATAAGGTTTCAATGGAAAATGAAAAGAGCAAACATACTTGGTCATCCCAGGCCTTCTCTTTGTTATAGATAACAGCGGCTCCAAAACTCCTAGCAGGGTTGATGCCAGTTCCCGTGATTGGAATGGTGGCAAGGTGAACCATGAACACTGCAAATCCGATGGGAAGTGGTGCCAAAACCTTCATTCGAAAAAAAAAAAAAAAAAAAAGGGTTAATTTCAGACAGTAAAAACCCAAATCTCTGCTTTAAATATAAAAGGCTTTTATCGCCCAGATTTCCTATTACCAGTAATAGAATTTAACTTACAGGAACATGGGAGTCTCTTGCGTTTCTCTTAGGATCAGTAGCAGAGAAGACAGTATAGACAAGAACAAAGGTGCCAATAATCTCAGCACCCAATCCAGTACCCTTGTTGTATCCAGTGGCTAGTTCATTAGCTCCACCACCATACCTGTCGTAGTAAGACTTCTGGAAGGCCTTCACCAAACCGACACCACAGATAGCACCCAAGCACTGTGCAACCATGTACAACAACGCCCTGATTAGCGACACCTTGCGTCCCAAGAACAGTCCGAATGTCACAGCCGGGTTGATATGCCCTCCTGCCAAAATCGCTCACAAATCCAAGTTCAACAGCAAAGACAAAGAGAGAAAACAAGAAGAAGTGTTTGTGAAAATACTGTCAGAACAAAAAAATAATTAAGCAAATAAAACCTACCAGAGATACCGGCAGTGCAGTACACAAGGATGAAGATCATGCCACCAAAAGCCCAAGCGATGCCGAGAAAGCCAACGCCGCCACACACGTCGACGCCCATCTTGTTGGGATCAATCTGGCTCTTGTAGCCAATCACCGTTAGAACCGTGATGTAAAGGAAGAGAAGCGTGGCTATGAACTCCGCTATGAGAGCTCTGTGAAAGGACCACTGTGTCAGCTCTGCGAGGTCGAACAAAGGTGCCGGAGGAGGGTCGTGGTAGTCCTTGGCGGAGAATTCTCCCTCGACGACCTCCACGTCTTTCGTCATCTTCTTTCGCAGAAAGTGTTTGTGAAAATACCGAGAGAAAAGAGAGTGAAAGGAAAGTGAGACTGTGCCCTTTACACGAGGTGGAGTTTGGAGTTATTTTAATTTCAGTGAGTGAATGGAGAGCTGGAAGTGAAGGGGGTATTTATGGGGTCACAAAGAAAGAAATGGGACAAGTAATAATTAAAAGAGATTGTTTAATTTATTATGAAAATGATGATTATTTACACATTTAATATAATCTTAATATTTTTCTCGCCGCCCATATAGCTTGATTTCGCTTGCATGGGACCCTCCATGGCCTCCAACGGCTATTGAAACCTTTAATTTTCTAATCCAATTTTTATGTTCCATGTGTGATTTAGATCAACGGATATATTTCAATCCCCTAGAAAGCAAATGGTGTGCCTAAGTTGACATATAAGTAGAAGTCTATAATGGTTCATCTACCAAAAAAGAAAAGAGATAAGTAACGGCATAATAGTATTGCAATGGAATCCCAAGTCCCTTCGCCTTTCCGTTTCCTTTTCTTTTCTTGGGGGGTACTTGGGGCTTAAGAAGCATATACTTCGCCATTCTTTTATTTTTATTTTTATTTTTTGTGTCTCAAACCAGCTCAACTGCTTTAATCCTGAAAATCCTTTAATTTCATGACAAATGAAAAACAATATAATGCAAGTACAAAAGAAATAACTAGAAAAACAAAATTTTACTATTTTTCACATGTGTTGAAAAAAAAAGGTTATAATGTAGTGTCTCCATTTAATTTCTCAAATTTCCTTTATACAGGAATGGGCCACGTATATATTTTACACGGTAGGCTGAATTAATAGTTACAAATTCATGAAATATTTTTACAAAATATTTCATAATATAATGTGCCTGCTTCTATGATGGGAAAAGGTGTACTGGCGTTTTCTTCATCATTCACCTGAAAGAATTGGAAGTATTCCATCCACTAAATATTTTATGACAAGAGTCTATATCGACAAGAAAATGACCAAGCTTATGGCCATTATCCTATGTTATCTACAAAAATAAAAAAGAAAAAAAAGAAAAAGAAAAATTTAATACCAAATATAACAATTATTTTAGGGAATATTTTATATAAAAAGTGTTTGTCATATTGTTTAGGTGACGAAAGTTTGCCAGATGAGCTTATCTGGATTCTACTTCTACCTAATTTCAACATTTTTCGAGTTTTGAAACATATATGGTGGTTATCCATGGTCGTCATCGCAATTATGAGAGTTGCTTTTTGTTTTATTTTTCTAATTTTTTTTTTCGATAATAGTTTTTATGCTAATCATCAGTTTCCAACTAGACATGAGATTCCATCGCTATTATATTTTTCTCAATTGCTTAAGAGATTAGAATTAATTTTCAATATTCTAGTAAATTTTTTTAGAGCAATATCACGATTTTAAATTTTTAGTCAAGATGAGCTTTTAAATTATTAATTCTCTAATAACACATCAAGACGCTCCATATTAATTGAGAGTTGTATTAATTTCTTGCATTTGTGTGTTTTCTTTTTTGCTTCGAAGGTGTATAATTGTAGGAGTATATTTCAAGGATATGATAGAATATTCCTCAATATTTAACCAAAATTTCCAAGTGATTAGGCGCACATATGAAACATTATATTTGTTTTACCAGAAAAAATAAAAAATACATTTGTTAAGTCGTGATCACCAAAATTTAAATTACAGTGTAATAACATGATAATGATTAGCGTTACTTACACTTTAACAAGCTTAATTTTAAAGTTATGTAATTTAGTGTAATTCAGTGTTTGTTTCACAAAGTTTTTTAAAATTTTTTTTTTTAAAAAATAAAAATATTTGATAAAAATTAAAAAATATTTATTATTAAAAAAAATTTAATTATTTTTAAAAAATTTTAAATTTTATAATAGATTATATAAAAATTTAATGAGCATTTAATATAATTTTTTTAATTTATATAAAAATTTATTTAACATTTAATATAGATTTTTATATACAATCATATATTTTTATATTTTTTAATAAAATTTATTTTTTTAAAAAAATTTATTATACAAATTTCTACTCACTAAAATTCTATTTTTATAAATCGTACCTAACGTATCCTTAGATAATATCCTTTTACATGACTTTTAATTTGCAAATTTGGTGTAAATTGGAATAATTATTAACGACAGTTAATGAGCAGTCCAAGTACAACCCACATAACCTATTTTAATTATTGTGGTATTTTGACTTACAAACACACGATTTAACCTCTGATTTTTCAAATTTTATGATTTAAACCTCTAATTTTTCATATTATTGCAACTTCATCCAATTCAAGAATTGAACACGCATACTGCTAACGAGCCGTCAACATGAAACTCATTCATGTGACCCATTTCCTCTCCAGTAATTGAAACAGTGTTTAGAGAATTAATTTACAAATAAAAGAATACTTAGTGAAAAAAAATAATTAATAATCAATATTGCAAAAATGTATAAATAGATTTAAATTCTATTTGAAAACATTTTAGCAATAAAAATATATCTTTCAAGAAAAAAATTTTAATTAACAATTTAAATAAAAAAAAATTTTGGTGAATAATTTTAAATTGATATTTTTATTTTATATTAAAGTTTTCTAATATAATAAAATTAACCATAAAAGAATAAGAATAAATAATTACTATTTTCTTTTTCCTCGAGGAGTTTAGAAAAGGAAATTACTTTTTTTTATATAATTTCAAATAAATTATAAATATTTTATATTTTATTTCTTCTATTATTATTTTTTACCCAAATATGCTTTTATTGCTTTTTCATTGTTATTCTTTTATGGTTATTTTATTATATATTATAAATTTTAGGGTATAAACTTATTCAACAAAAAAAAACTTTTTAAATTATTAATTAATTAAATTTTTTCTAGGAAAAATATATTAGTTCTCGCTAAAATGTTTTTAAATTGAATTTAAACACATATATACATTTTGTACTATTGATTATTTAACTATTTTTAATAAGTATTATTTTATTTGAAAAATCAAAAGCCTAGATTACACTAATGAAATTGGACATTTAAATAGTACAAATCCAAAAATCAAAGACAGCAAAATACAATTAAAAAAGATCATGTGACTTATATATAGATAGTCTATTAATAATTTCTTTATAATTGGATCAATTCACACCAAATTTCAAAATTAAAAACCTAAATCTAGAATTTCAAATTTTAATGGTGTAAGCAAAAAAGACATTCAAATTATTATAATTATGAAATAATGAGAAGATTATAATAATTATATATATCGAGGACTGCGCATAGGTTTATATATCTTTTTTTTTCTTTTTTCTTTTTTTTTTTCTTTTTTGGGTAATAACATAGGTTTATATGTCTTATATTAGAAGGAAATCAGTCATACCCTTTAACTAACAATATAATTGCATACATATAATCACTTTGTGATATATATTGGTTACTCGTACTGTTGGATCATGCATATAAAATATATGAGGGACACATAATTTTTACATATTATATAGTCCAATTCAATCTGTGGATTACTAGGGCCATGTGAACAGAGATCAAAGATGGCACAGCAAATCTTTTATGCCGTTATTGCCAAAAAAAAAAAAAAAGATCTTTTGTACCATAAAACATATTAAAGGGTAAGTGACAACATGACATATAAAATAACACCTCGACATGCCAATAATGGCATTAAGAAACAATGAACCGTATAAAATCAAAGCAAGAAAAAATCAATTTAATTTGATTTTGTTTGTGAAAATCAATCTTTTTTAGGGTCCAATCATTTTTTTTCCCAATTATGTACAGTAAATACAAGTCTGTTTGTGATTAATCTAATCTGTCTTGATCGATTATGGCAACTGAACATGCAATTATAGACTCTCTAATTGAGTAGACCATCTTTTATATGCTTAAATAAAAAAATAATAAAAAGCAAATAAGAAAAAAGTCAGCAAAAATACAAAGGAACAAATGCAAACAGTGACATAAAGACAATGCGATGAAGTGGTAGCATAATGGAATTTCCAGATTACAGAACAGAAAAAATAAGCGAGTTGAAAGTGGCAGCCAAACCTCACCGATATATAAACTACATATATATATATATATACATATATATTTAAAATAAAATATATAATATATAGTTGTAAAATGAAGATGACATGGGAATAGACATTCAAGCCGCCCCACCTCCAAAATCTTTTAATTAAATGTCAATTAGTCATTTCCACAAAAGATTTGTAAGCCGAAATAGAATAGCTTTTTTCTTTGAATAAATGTTTGTGGCTTAGAGCAGAACCACGTGTCAAATAGCAAGCGTTGTGATGAAATCAGTAAAAAATAAATAAATAATTTATTAGGGGTATTGGCTTTTGCAAGATTGAGGGTGACTCCTCAATGGTCGGTGCCTCCTTGTGAACTATTTTAATCTTTTGATTTTTCTGAAGTGATAAGCTTGTGAATTATGATGGATAGCAACTCCACCACAAATTCATTTTTTAAAACCTCTAAAACAATTTTTAATTTAATAGAGAGACAGTAAAATTCTTATAAGGAATTGCCAAATGCCGTCTTAACCAAGTCTCTACTTTTTTCTTTTTTCTTTTTTTCTCATATATAAAAATAAAAAGAAGGATTAATCATCCTGAATTATTATATTTTTAATTGTCATATTACATTAGACCAATATTACAATTTTGTCTAAAAATAAAATATAACAGTTTTTCAATACTATGGAGTTTATATTAATTGTGTATGCTAAGTTTCATAAAAGTTATCATTCGAAAATGCATAATTAAAGGACTAAAAAGTAAACAATAATTTAAGAGACAATGTTAAGACTTTTTGTGGTTTATGGGTAAAGTTTAAAACATTTAAATGATTTAATAATAACCCAAAAAGAGAAGTGTCTCGTGTTTGTCTCCAGCTTTGTATTAGATACTACAGAAAATGAATAAGGGGAACTTAACAGGCCAATTTTGTGATTCATAAGATTATGAATTCCGATTGTTTTCCTTTTCTTGTCCACTTTTGCTTGGATTGTCGGAAAAGTTGGAAAAGTATTGGAACGTGGATGATTGATTATTTGTGGATAATATTACAATGTCAAATTATTTATTAATTTTTTAATAAATATGAAATCAGTATTGGGGTTATGAAGAGGGAAAATGTTTTAAAAAAAAAAAATACGATAGTAAACAAGAAATTAAATTACAATAAAAATGAGATTAAACGTACACATTCTGCTTATTATAGAATGAATATTTTTGTTTTGACTATGAAATAAATAATTTTGTTTTTAATATAAAAAAATATATATGTTTACTTAATTGAACATATTTATATATTTCATTGGTTGATATGTAGTAAACAGTTTAATTTTGTTCAGCTATTGTTTGAAAAACATTTAGCCCAAATCCAGAGCTAGGGATATTGGGGCTAATTCAAACCGTGATCTTTATGGTAAATTGTACGATTTACCACGTGCTTTACCAGTTTACCTAAATACAGTCATTTTTATACGAATTCGCTATAACATCTTTAAATTTTTTTCTTAAAAATGAATTAAGAAAACCTCTTTTAAAATAAAAGATAAATTTAAGCCCCCATCAGCCACCATTTGAGTTTGTCATGGACTTTCACAGCGGCCGACTGTTAAATCTTTAATAAAAATAAATAAATAAATAAATAATTATTAATTTAAGTTTGTTCAATTGAATTGGTATACCACTCAACAAAAAATCTAGTTAGATTGAGCAATGACGAAACCCACGTTGAGCGGAAGCACGTCCTGGCCCCACAATTATACCTTTTTTTTGTTTTTTTTTTTGTTTTTTTTTTTTTCATTTTACTTCTATACAATTATAATTATTTACTAATTGAACTATCCATCTATAAATTTTGCTATGAAAAAATGTCTATAAATTTTTAGTAATATAATACTTATCTTATTATTATTTTTAAATATAATATTTAATCACAGTTATAATTATACTTATTTAACACAGTTAATAAAAAAACAAAAATCAAGTAATTAAAAAAAAAAAATATATATATATATATATCTGCTCATTATAATGTTTATTTAGCTGCTTTTTTTTTTTTAGTTTTAATTAAAGAATGGTTGACTTGTCAATACTTTAATTTCAATTGCACCTTTGTTTTTCGTTTTTCTAATTTCCAATTCACTTTAGTTTATTATTCTCAACAAAACCATTTTTTCTTGTTTTGTTTCAAGAAGTATGTTTAATTTTCTTTTTCTTAAAGGTTTAACTAATTTATTGTGATTTCCAAAGCATTTTAACCAAAAGCATTGAAATTAGTTTTTCCTAAACATTTTTTTGAAGTCTTTTTTATTTTTATTTTTTTATATTTAACCATACTTAGCTTAGAAGATATTCTGATTATTTGGACTATGATATAATAAAAGGCTATGCATTTAATATATTTGTATCTCTCCAAAATAAAATTTAGACAATAATCTACTACCATCAAAAAGCGATGGTGCCCCTTGGAAGATTTTTCTAAGTCCACCGTTGATGTTGTAGGTTCAAGATATCAAAGATGGAAGAAAATTGTTGTAAATAATGAATAAACAAATAAATAAATAAATAAATAAATAAGCATGTCCATGATACTTCAGATAACTCAATAAACTGTAAAATATAAATTGTAGTTGGTAAAGGTCGCAATTCATGCTTTATAATTGCATTAAAAGTTAAAAACCATAACTATTAAATTTAAATAATACTCAATCTATATTAAATAAAAAAATAGTGGACTTAATATGGTAGATTTTTAAACTAAATTGCAACATTATAAAACTAAAAGGTAATACAATTAACCCTAAAATAAAATAGAACTGTATAAAACTTAATTAGAATTGAAAAATCCTCCAATGCTAATCCGGAACTTCTCCCCTCTCAGCCTTCATAAAAATGAGTTTGGATTATTTTATTATTATTATTATTACTATTTTATATCTTTGGTCCAAAGATTCAGATAATTATAAGCAGAAAATTCTATAACATATATATTTTTATGGTATAAATGTCCGTATTTTTTTATGATGAAGACATTTTCAAAACAGATGATTTTTTAAAAAATCGTTGTTCATATTATACACAAAGTATTTGTTATGATATGAACATTTTTAAAATTAATAATTTTTTCAAAAATTATCATGAATATTATCTATAAAGATTATATATAAAAATGATAATTTTTAAAAAAATCCACACCATAATAAAATACTATAGGATTTCATTATATATATATATATATATATTCATTACCTGACGTTTTCCTCGATTCCTTTTCATCCATACAATATGAATCTCAGATCTTAGGCGTTGTACATGTTGGCCCCTCACATGCTCAATCATTTATTGATATTTTTAAGTGAAAACGACTATGATTTGTACGATTCACCAAAGAGTTAAAAAAGTAAAAAAAAAAAAAAAAAACTTATGATTTGCATGGAAAGGCTCTTCAATTGATAACTAGGCTTTATACACCCAAAAAAACAAGAAATAAATAAATTCTTGGACACATGGAGAACTTTTTTTGTTTTAAGTTGGACGCATATGAATTCGAATTTTACCTTAAGCCTTCATCGAAAACACATTATGTTCTTACTTCCTTGGTTTAAAAAAATAAAAGAAAAAGAAACACATTATTACTTTTTAATTATTCTCCTTTTGTTTTATACTTTTTTTTTCTTTAATTTTATTACTCCTGTTGGATAACTCAATTAATGTTTTATGATTTTTAATAAACTTTGTTATCTAAAGGATGCAATTAATACTACACTACATCAAACTGAGGAATAGATGGCAGAATTAAATTGTCAAACTGCATTTCACTTATAGATCTTAAGAGAAAGAAAATCCTCATTTTTTTAAATTCCTACTAATTAGAGATTTTTTTTTTAATCTAATAAAATATCTAAAACAACTTAAAAAAATTTACAAAAAATCACAATAGTATCTTAAGAACAATTAAAACCACATTCTTCCTGAATAAGAACATTAAAATGTATCTAAAGGAGGAAAATAACAAAAGAACAGAGAGAGAGAGAGAGAGAGAATAAGAACAAAAAAGAAAATATAATTAGATAATATTCACATACAATAATTTACATATATATATATATATATATATATGTACATTTCCAAGAAAGCTTAACATCGTAAGAGAAAAATTCTCATCTCCTACTAAAACACTTATAAACTTTCTATACAGTCTAATCTTTCATTGTCATTTCTATACGAACTACTTATCCTCACATTCGCATACAAAAACCAAACACTAGAACACTTTTCAATAACACATATTACTCATCATGGTGGTCTTCATTCTCATCACATTCTTCTGCTCTCTCTTCTATAATCGTCTCCAATTTAGGAGAGTTTGAATACTTCAATGGAAAATCGATAAGCGAAGGTGCAACCTCAATCCAAGGCTTCATTGTAACCCTTGGGAATTCCTTTGCCATATTTTTCTCAAAATCGAAATAATTTACTCGGTATGTGAGGGTGAAGATTTCAAACATGAGAAGTGTGTCTCTCTTCCTGATCCACCTATTATGTTTCCAGATCGAGAAAGAGAGAGTAGAAAATGGGAAATGAGAGAGCCAAATGCAACACTTTGTTTTGGAAATGGATAGAAAATACAATAATATGAAAATTTTTGGGTTGAGAAAGTTTGATGGCAAAGGGGAGCTATATATAGGGGTGATAGTAAGGGCTATGGAGAAAGAATGAACGGTAGCGAATCGTTGGGAAAAGTCAAAGCTAGTTTTTGACGGATGTATAAAACCCACGTGTACGTATAGAACATTTGAGTGGTCAATGTCCATCTGCTTTCTTGGTATGTTACATAACATAACATTATTTAGAGATTTTTTTTCGGAAGATTCCAAAAATAGGGACACGTTGGTATTTTTGTGAAACCACTGATTCTGATTGCGTAAGGAAAAGCCGCTAATCAATCCTACCACTAATTATTGCTGGGAACCCAATAAGCACGTAACCCACCAAAAGAAAACAAGTACGATAAAAAATAATAATAATAATAATAAATGACGGAATTTGGCTTTATGGCAAATATAGCTAAAATTTTTATACGGCTATAGGCTTTAATATTATAGGGGTGCCCAATAGGGATTCACCTCAACCCAAGATCCTTACGCATTTGATGGGAATTAGAAATGGCAATTTGCCCAGCAAGGCCTGATATCCACAATGCACTACTTCTAATGGGATGATTTTTTTTCAAAAAATTGAAATTGTGTGACAGATTCAAGACAAAAGTTTAAAATCTAAATCGGAAATGGATTAGGGACGGGGAATAAATATCCTTTCCTGAACCCGGTATATGTATATATATATATATATTTTTAAATTTTTTCTAGTTTTATTTATAGATTTTTTTTTTCTTTCAAGCTCCAACACTAAACTTTCAATTTTGGCTATCGATATTAACGTACTTTATCGTATTTTTGTTACATTTTAATCATTTTATTTCTATTTTATTCATAAAAAAATTATATAAAATTTTCAAAAAAAAATTATATAAATGATAAAAAAAAAAGAAAAAAAACCGTCTCTTTCGATTCTCGATTGGAGAATTTCCGTTCCCATCCTATTTATAAAGAAACGGAAAAAACCACAGAAACAAAATAGAAAATTCCCAACAAAAAAAGAAATGGAATTTTAAAAACCGATCCCATCCCATCCCGTTGACATTTCTAATGGGAATAATGGAAAATAAGAAAGATCAATTGAAGTAGGTTTGAAAAATGGAAGATATCAAAAACTAAATTTATTCACGCTTTTCTTTGGTATATAAAAACCAAAAAAAAAAAAAAAAAAAAATGTCAGTCGCAATTATTTAGAGAGGATTTGGTTTTCGTTAACACATTCGTAGTAAACGATTTCACTTTACAATCCATCTAATCTTAAGAGACTTTGTTTTACATCACAAACCCTCTTCTCTCCTTCCTTAAAGTTTTCATCCTTCCATTTTAACCTCCGACCAAACACATTGTGATATGCAAATATATTTGTTAGGTACGAGAGGATGAGGGATAGGAGGGTAGAAAAAATGTCCATCCCCTGTTTAGTAGGAGATGGAAAAGAATTTAAGTTTAATGTAGCATCCATCTGGATCAAGTAAAAGCAATCGCTCCAAAAGTGGAAGGGCTAAAGAAGTGAAAGAAATATTAGTTATGCAGACTTACATATATTTACCATTTAATCATTAACTACTTCATTCCTAGGATGAAAGTTTAATCAGGAAATACCAAGCTTTATTTTCCATTTTACACCTTGCATACCAAACAAAATAATGTTCACATATTTCCTTTCCATTCGACCACACCAATCCAAACAATATGAGTAATAAAATAAGCTATTCCCTTCCTCTCAGTTTTCCACCCCTCCTATGCTTATCAAATCCTCTTTTATCCCCACCAAACAAAGCCTCAAAAAATGCAAAGTACTTCCAGATAATTATTTAGGACCATGAGTATACAATGGTACTAGGTCTACTCAAAGATGAAATATTGACTCAATGCTTCAACAGAAGCTTTACATGCAAAACCCAGATCTTTCACAGAAAGAGACAACACTTGGTGCTTCATTCACCTGCCACTGCAACATAAAAAAAACCATCCATAGCCAGTCCATTCTAAAAGCTGATTGTGACAATCAAGCATTATTTGCATTACCTCCTCACAATACAAGTTCTATAATCACTTGACTCAACCTAAGCATATCACCTTAGCCAGCAAACTACAGCCTCTACAATATATAATTTCAATATCCAGCAGCGTCTATTTTATCATCTAATTGGCTATAAGGCAATTCAGCTCTACCATATACTTCCTTTTCCATCACATACAAACTTGGCAAACAAGCTAAGTAAAAAGCCTCCACGTATAGGTTCCTAATACCATGCAAATGAAATCTAAGACAAGCTATTCGACTAATAAAAAATGATGCCCTCAAATACAGGTTGTTTTCTTGATAAAAATGAAAATACTACAAAGCCGTATAGCTATGGCCACTAAATGCAGTAATTTATGATTACCAAGAGACTCCATAAGGTAATATAGGTTTTGAAATATAAAACAAGCAAACTATGGAATATTTGAAACCAGGAGAACAATTTGAATGCAAAGAAGCAAGGGATTCGGATAATTGAAAGCAAATAGCCAAAGTGCAACCATAGTAAAGAATTCCCCCGATCCATCGTATGGAAAATTTTGTAAGATTGAAAATGGAAAGGAACACATATCCAGAAATGCACCAAAACAAACAAACAGCATACCAAACATTGCGATGAAAAAAGAGAACTTTCCGGTTTGCAACGAAACAAAGAAAGACACATAAATAAATTTTGGGAAGATAAATTATATGATATGTGAAACAGGGGGCAACTGCACAAGAAGTCCATAATACTCTCCCCCTACTTACGAACTAAGGGAAACAAAACTTCAATACCTAAGTAAAAGGACCAAAGCAATAAACTGAAACCTGACTCCTGCAAACCTGAAACCCATAATTGCATTGATGCTAATTGTTGCTAATTGTAAAACATTAATAAAACTACATGCATCAAAATGTAACTAAAATTATAAAACAAACGAATCCCAGTGCAGGACAAAAACTAAGAAAAATATATATCAAAAACATAAGTAGCTTGGAAGTCTTCTACTTTGTTTAGACAAAAAAGAACCGAGAACATTTTCCATGATAACTCATCCTACTACTATGCTTGAGAACACATAATTATACACTAAAGAAAATACATTTACTATTAGATATAATAGCTACCCAGATGCTCACAAATACCCACCCGCAATCTGCTCATTCACATAGACAAACAGCAAAATATTACCCACAAAGAAACAAACGAATCAACAAACGAATCAAACGCGAACACCCAAAATTAATTGGTAAGATTCAATACATAAGTAGGCAAAAAAAGCACAAAACAGAATAAACTGCGACCTCAACCACACAATGGCATTGAAAGTGGTAAGGAACATGCACCAAATCAAACAAGCAAAACAGCATGCCAAAATATCAAAAAAGAAGAAAACTTTATTTTTTCCGTGTAACCGAAAAACCAAATATCAAACAGGGGACAACTTCACAGGAAGTCCTAGGTATTCACTGCTCACAGTATGCTAAAGGTCTCTCTACCAAGGATAACAGTACACCAACACAAAATAATTAAGGGAAACAAAAATTCAAAACATAAGTAAGCAAACAAACCGAAATACAGAATAAGTTGCAAGGTAAACCCCACAATCGCATTGAATGCTGATCGTAAAGGTAAAACATTATTAAAACTAGCTGGACCAACTTAAAATTAAATTATTTAACAACCAAATCCCAGTGCAAAACAAAATCTGACCAAAAAACATATTGAAAACATAAGTTACTTAGAACGGCAGCTTCTAACACGTTTGGTCAGTAAGAAATAAAATCATTTTCCACTAGAATTCTACTTCTACTACGTTCCAGCAACACAATAACGTTTACTATTTAGATCATCTAATCAAACTAGTCGATAAAAAACAAAAAAAAAAAGGGCAAAATTCCACATGGGCATCATTAAACTAGTCGATAAAAGTAATTCCAGATCATCTAATTAACTTCAAAATGATAAATAAAAACATGTCCAAGCAAGTTCCCAAAATCTCCAATTATCCAAATAGCACAAAACCAATCATCTAAGCAATTCAAAAAGTTACAATAAAAAATAATTTAAAAAAAAAAACACTTAGACTTCCGCCCGAAGACAGGAGCTCAAGCTCAGTCCAAGGGGATTTCAACATCACCGTCCGTAATTTCCTGCTGCAAATCCTTCGGGTCCTTGCCGTCGACCGTACACCCAACGGAGACGCACGTGCCAAGGATCTCCTTGACTGTTCCAGTGAGGTCCTTAGCCATGGACCTGGGTCTCATCACCTTGGCGATCTCAATCACGTCGTCCAGCGAGATGTTCCCATTGTGCTTGATATTCTTCGTCTTCTTCCTGTCTCTCTCTGGTTCCTTCAGTGCCTTAATGACCAAAGCGGCGGCTGAGGGCACCACAGCCACCTTAGCCTGTCGGTTCTGGACCGTGAGCTTGACGGTGACTCGGAGACCCTTCCAGTCTTTTGCCGTCTCTTTGGCTATATCTTCTCCGATCTTCTTGGGGGAGAGACCCAGCGGACCGATCTTCGGAGCGAGAGAACTCGCCGCACCGACCTCGCCGCCAGTGACACGGACATATACGTCCACAACCTGCGAGGGATCGAACTTCGGCGGCATTGTTGGTGCGAGAGAGAGAGAGAGAGAGAGAGTTAGGGTTTCCAAGAAGGCGATAAACCAGTGCGGAAATGGTAGTTATATGCTAGGGTTTTGCAGTGTGACAGTGATGTAGTAAAATACCTGTTTTATCCTGGCAAGGTGGGCTTTTTGGAAAATTAGGGCCCGAAGAAGAATAAACCTCTCTCAAGGCCCATTTGAAGGCAGGCTTAAACAAAAGTTATTAAATTATTGTATTTTATATTTTATTTTTTTAAATAAAAATAATATAGATGGCAAAAAGATGTACTTACGAATTCGAATTATAAAAAAGAAAAATTTTTGGATAAATTGTAATTTAGATAAATTATTAAAAAAAATTAATAATAATATAGAGAGTTAAATTCACATTTATTTGAATATTTATTGTTATTTTCAATAAATATACAATTCGATGGCTCTAACTTTTTTTAATTAATGACCTGCATTAACAGCATAAAGGGAATACGAAAAACAGTGGAAATAATGAGAGGAAAGTAGTGTAAAAGAGCATAATATCAAATTATAATGTTTTGTAGAAAATAATAATAACAAAGAATATAAATAATATTGAACTTATCTAAAACACTCACCAAGAAAAAAGCGTGTATAATTATTTTCTTTTTCAATTAAAAGCATACATTTGAAAAACTTTTCTAATTGTGTTTAATTTGGGATGTGCAATAAATTCTAACCATTACTACATAATGATAACAAAAATTTGACATAACCAAATTATTTATAACTAAGTAGAAAAAGAAATAAAAACTAATTCGATGCCAATAGGAGGTACTGGATTTTAGTTTTTAAATTTTGTTGGTTTATTGTTTTTCTTTTAAAGTTTATAGTTATTTGTGGTATCTTACAAAATCTAGTAATCACTAGCGCTATTCAGTAACAAATGTTAGTCGAATAAAAATTAAAAATAGAAACCGACCTGCTACCAAACAGCAGTTGCCAATAGGGCAATATATTTGTGGTTTAAAGCAGTCACAGCCTTTGTGCATTTGACTTGGGAGCGGACAAATCATATTCCATAACACCATTTCAAAGCAGAGAGGCCCAGCTCTATAGGGCCCCTTAGCCTAACAAAATCATGGCATGGGCCAATAGAGAGAAGCAAGATGTCCTCTTGGGCTTAGCCACTAATTTTCTTAGGAAACAAGCTCCTTGCTTTTACAAATTTGAAATTTGGTCTAATATCTTTTTTTTGAAGGATTTTAATGGGATATTTAAGTAATGGTAAAGTTAGTAAAAATTTAAAATTTTTTAGAAAAGTAAAATTTTTTCATGTTTGAATAATTTTTAAGAAAAATAATTTATGGGTTCTAGTGGAAAATAAATCTCGTAATGTGAGAAACTGACAGGGAAAGTGGATCCTTCTAAATAGTTGTCATTCTAAAATTCCCTGAGAAACTTATATTATGTATTTTTTAAATACAATTTTATCCTTTAATTTTAATATATAAATTTATTTAATTACTATAAGTCCTATTTTCCTCTATAATTAACCAAACATAATAAAAAAAATTCTAAGAAAACTTATACTCAAGAAACTGAATCGCAAGAATCAATTTTGTTCAATATTTTTCCTTTTACCAAACACTCCATAAGGATATTTACAAATTCTATTCTAAATTTTTTTCTTTAACCTTCTTATTTTTCAATATTTCTAAATTACCCTTTTCAAATCTCACGAAGCTCTTTCGTTGGAAACCCTTGGTGGGTTCTTTTACGATTTTCTCTTTTTCTTCTTCTTCGATCCTCCTTCTCCTCCTCCTTCTCTTTATTTTCACTCCTTATTCGGTACCTTAATTCTTCTTCTTCTTCGGATTTCAGAAACAAATAAGTTTGATATCCTTAACAATCTTCTTTTCCTACTACTATCCAGTTTAGTAAAATGAAAATTTGCATTGGATTTTCTTTACCTTTCTTTTTTCTGCCTATATTTTTGCAATTGGTGCTGTAGAACATTGCCGCGCCCAACCCACTGAACGAATTTCAAGTGACATTAGAATTTTTCCCCCTTTTTTTTTTCTTAATTCTATTTCCATTTGTTAATTTAATTGACTTGGCTTTTTGTTTTTCTTCAAAATTTTATTTTTACCTTTTGGACTCAATTAAATTCTCAATTTGGTTTTCATTCATGGAAAGAAGGAAAATGAAAGGGTGCAGGGACTTGGATTGTGGCATGGGTTCTCGAAGAAAAAAAAAAAAAAAAAGAACACACAAGTCATTTTCAATTTTAATTAGGGACAAAATAAATATAGATGGGTAAATAAAATAAAATTGAAAAAGGTATAGATATATTTCATCGAGCCCTATAAATGAGGGATAATGGGCTAAATTCTCCTTAACAAATTAATAGCATGGGCCACTAGAGAGAAACGAGATGTCACTCTTAGGCTTTTTTATTTATTTATTTTTTCAAACAAATACCTAATTTATAAATTATTTAGAATCTCTTGTTATATTTCATAATTCGAATCCGTGCTTTCATAGGCATAGATTGAAACGCTTTGGTAATGTTCTCTTAGGTTGAGCCACTAATTTTCTTAGGAAAATTGCTCCTTCTTTTTACATGGCCTTTTTGCCCTTCCGCTTCTTCCACCCTATTTTATATATATTTTTAAATAAAATAATGATATAGATATTAAAATATTTATATAATTTGTTTATTAAATAATATATATTAAAATATTATTAATTGATATATTTATATAATATAAATTTAAAAAGTAAGTTGTTAAATGGATAAGTAAATTAAAAAAATAAACTAATTAAATATTATTGAATCATATATAATATTATGTTGTAAATAAATTTAATAAACATTTTGATAATTCTAGTATTATTATTAAAATATCCTTCTTCTTCGTTAGATGTTTAGTACAATCTAGTTAAACAATGTTAACATTATTCACTACATATCAACCAAATAATATTAAATTGTTCAACTAAACATATTTTTAGTATAAAAAATTTAATTACTTTTTACAGTATAAAAAAAAATATTTAACCTATACAAGTAAAGTATAATTTTTTCATAAATTTCATTGTTTTAAATAAATTTATATTTAAAGAAGAATGTTTAATCAACAAATATTCAAATCTTAAAAACATTTATTAAAAAAATAAAATAAAATAAAATTATATTTAAAACAATTAAATATTTCATGCGTATAAATTATATTATATGAATGGATGGTTATAATTATATATTTATACTGTAAAAAAATAAAGGTAGAAAATACATTTAATTTTTATTATCTGAACATGTTTATATTGTTTTAATATATATGGAACAAATTAATTATATATTAAATAAATTAATATGGTTATATTGATATGTTTTAAATAATTTAACATTATTTAGTTAGAATCTACTAAACATCTAATAAAGAAGAGTAGTCTAGGAAATTCACATAAAATGCACTTGCATGAAGTAAAAATGATCATATACAAATAAATAAAAAAAACCAACACCCTAGGAAAAATTACAAAAATATTTTTCATTTGTTTTCTTTTACTCATGTTTTAATTTACCCCAATTTTTCTTTTTTTCTTTTTTTACAAATTTTTTTATTTTTTAAAGCTATGGTAGAAAAAAATTGTTTAGGTTTTTTAAACTACGGTATCTTATGATGACATAGGCCATATATTTATTACAAAAAAGGATTAAATATAATTTTGTTGGAAATGAAATTAGTGTCATTAATCATGTCTATTTTGTTAAATCTTCCACACAATGAAGGCGACGTTACTATCTTATCTAAACATAATGTTGATTAAATATTCCTTTCAAAGAACAAAAATGTTTTAAAGCCTGCGCATTAGATAAGACGCGTGTCTTTACTAACTTTCTAACATCATTAAAATAATAATAATAAATAAATAAATAATAATAATTGAAAAAAAAAAAAAGGATTTTTGTCGCTATTATCTCGTATGGTTTCAATATTTTTCCATTATCTTTTTAGCCGTCAAAAAGCTCATGTCCGATTGCACATGAGTACATTCCCCTTTACTAAACAAGGCTCTTGCACAATGAAAATTATATTTTGTTAATACAATTTAGTACATAAAAAAAAAAAAAAATCAAAATGTGAAGGTTTTGGATTGGTAATGCACTTTTTTTTGTTTGGTATTACGTAGCTTTTCAAAAAAACAAAAATAAAAAATTAGTTGTATTGAATTAAGAATTAGTTGCAGAAAGAATCAATCAAATTTTTGGTAACTATGTGTTTCAAATTTATTGTATGGTTAAAATCAACATTTAAATATTTTATAAATATATTGTTTAATTGTTATAACTATATATATATATATATATATTGTTTGAAAAGGACATTGATAATTATTATATGCTTAGTATTATTAAAACAATAATAATAATATTGTAAATCTTTTTCTTATTTTTATGAGTACATGTAATATTATTAAATATCTTTATTAACAAAATAACTTTTTATTCATTACAACTATATAAAATGTAAATATATATATATATATATATATATTTACATATATACATACTTAATATATCAAAGCTCATTTACTATAAAACTATAAATTCGGAAAAAAATATTAACTTTATCAACAAGGGTAAAAATTGGTATTTTATTGATAGTCAATGAAAAAAAGTTAAAATAAGAATCTAAGAAGCTACTATTGCTTTTCAAAATAAATTTATAATGCATTTAGATTTTTGGAGAATTAAATTTTTTTTTTAATTTAACCAAATAGCTAAGTTAGCTTTTGATTATTTAATAATAAATTTTGAGGCTCCAAAAGCAATTCAAAGCGGGGCCTTGCAAACTTAAAAATTATGTTGGGATAATTTGACACCACATGGGATAAAATACAAAAATATTGAAATAATAGAGATTATGGTGCCAAAAAACCTAAATAGAAATAAAAAAAACAGACCAACAAAACAAAAACAAAAACAAAAACAAAATTATTTTTTTTATCATACAAAATCAAAAAGTTTTTTATTTTTTATTTTTTTTTATCATACAAAATCAAAAACTTATGAGACCAGGCTGACCAGCTATTTAATAAGAAACCCACATCCCAAACACTCTAAAGTTCTACCATGCTGAAGCTTACATAAATCTTTATAATATCTAGCAATGTTTTTTATGCAAAACTAATCAATAATACCAAGTACCATGTCTCTTAGTAATAATTTAGTTGACAATAACAGTTGGTACTAATATTTAAATTTTAGGTTTAATGTCAATAAATTCTCACTTCTCCAATTTGGCACCACCCAAACGACATTTCATTTTTAAATCAATGTTAAACTTGTCTACCTGTCAAGATTGTTAGCCACCCAATTTACATGCATAATTTTATTTGCCCCACATCAACAAAAAAGGGGGGAAAAAAAAAAAGAATAATGCATGTAACCTTTAAGTAGCGTCAATAATCATATTCAACATAAATCCAACAACATTTTAATAAGGATAATTTAGTGGTAAAGACATTTTTTTTGGAATAAAAATCAAGAATTTTAAAAAAAAATGCAAATCAAACCATTGATAATATTATTTGTTACACAGAATTATCTATGTAATTGTTATATATAAAATAAAAATAAAAACAAAAAACCCCACAACAACACGCCCACAAAACGCGCCTCTTGATGAGTCTAAATCGAACCAAAATAAAAGCCTAATCAGCAAACATAAGGCACACTAATTGAAGACACATAAAAACTTTGCTTGGGTCAGGGCGCAAATGACAGGCCAGAGATGAGAAGGAAGATAATGTAAAAAAGATAAGAAGATAAGCATGCATCTGAAGGGTCGTCATTTCAAGTTCCAAAACAAAAGAAAATCCCATTAAAACCCCCAAAATAATGATGATAGAGAGGAAAAGAGAGAAGCTTCAAAGTTGCAAGCTACTACCCACTAATGTCAAGGAAAAATCACAATCCCCATTTCTCATCCTCATTTGGAAAAGTCATTGTCCAAAAGGGAATAAGGTATTATATAAGGGGTAGCTTGGGTTACCATACCTCTTATGCATGCGTCTAGGGGCCCACAATTCTTATTCATCAAACTTATGTTGTGAAAGTGATTAGCCTATTGGGTATTGGCCAACCTTTCCTCCCTCCTTTCCTTTCTTAAGATAGAGACCTGTGTTTTTTTTTTGTTTAGTTGCTTGTCTTTTTCATTGATATTACTCGCTCACAAAGTGTAGGAGTTGAGACATATTAGGGTTCTTTTGAGGGTGACTTGGGTTTGAATCTAATTTCCCTTCCCCCATTCAATTATTGATTGGGGATTCTTTCCCAAAGAAGGTTACTTATTTGTTTCACTAGTTTACTCTTTTTTCTTTTTTCTTTTTATGCCATTTTAGTCTTTTGGCTCATCAGTTATGTAATTGCAGCTCATGCATGTCTGTAACTGGGGTGATTAGTTCTGAGCTCATTCCTAATTCTCTTGTTGAGATTGTTTTGCAGGACAATGGTCTTTTAGACATCTCCTAATTCTGGCAATTAGTGCTGTTTCTTTTGGTTTATAATAAAACCTATATTTTCAGAGGAAAAAAAAAAAAAAAGAAGAAGAAAGGAGGTTTTTGGTGGTATAAAATTACTTCTTGCGTAGGAAAATTTGAAAAATTATTTTTATGAAAAAGAGGATAAATCCTATTGATGTTTGACCAACCCCAATAGGCTTTTTTTTTGTTTTTCATAAAATTATAATAATAATAAAAAAAATCTAATAGTATACTTAGATAAAGAGTTTTGCTATTTATTATTGTCAGTAATAGTTATCAATAAAGTATATTGTTGATTGAAAATTATTAATTAGTTGCATATTTTTATTTGTTATTTTTTAATTTAAAAATTCAAGATGGAAATTTTTTTGGGCAAAATCTAAAATGGAAAATTAAGGAAATATAAATAGCTAATTAAATTGTTAAATGAATATATGGATCACCAATGATGACACGTAATAATTTAGTTAGATAAAACAATAAAAGATTGATTGGCTTGGTTAATAATTTGAAAATAAAGTTTGATTGGCTTTGGTTAATAATTTGAAACTAATTTTTTATAATTTTATTGTATTTTTAAAAATGGATTGTATTTTAGTGAATTTATAATTTAAAAGTATATTTAATCTATATAATGGAAAATAAAATTTCTAAATTAATATTGAAATGTTCACGTAAAACTTATCTTTGAATAATATAATTATATATTTCTATAGGCTCTTTTTTTTTTTTTTTTTTTTTGTTGGGTAGGCTTACATGTAAACAATCCTTTCTATATAGAGTTTAAATTTGGATTTAAACTACAATTTTTTTTTTCTCAAGCTTTAAATGGTGAAAAACATTGAACTAAAAGAAAAAGGAAAAATGTCATTTCAACCTTTATCCTAAATACAGTTAGATTCTATATTTTTTTAAAAATTAATATTTAAACCCTATTTATCAGTTTTTTTAATTATATTTCCATAATATTATTTAACTATAAAATATTAATTTTTAACATTTTTATAGCATTTTAAGACTAAAAATTAATTATAAAAACAAAAAAATTAATCTATTTTGATAAATATAGAAAACTAAAAAAGAAGTTAACAATTATTTTTTAAAAAATACAAGATTTAAATGTAATCAAGGTAAATTTTAAATTAAGATATCTTATGCCTTCTTATTCCTATCCTCATTGAGTAATATATTCTTTATCTCAACTTAAAAAATAGTTATTTTTTTCTATTGGTTTATTTTATATATTTGTTAATATTTTTTAAATGTGGTTTCATCTTATTATCGGTGAACAATGACGAAGACAAGAAATAGAAGTTAAGAACTATTAATTTTAGAAACAATTCCACTAAGACTCCCACATGATTCACGTTGAGTTTGCTCGAAACCTGAAACTTCCAGAAAAAGTGCAATAAATAGGTCTTTGGGTTAAATTTATACACACACACATATAGCCTATACATATATATATATATATATATAGCCAATAAGAAATTAATTCTAAATTTACCAGGCCAAAAAAAAAAATGATTCTAAATTCTGTTGGTGATCGAGATTTGAGATTTGAATTCACAATATATTTTTCAATATTATTTTTAAAAGTGTATTCAATTTAAAATTTAATAAATTTAAAATAAATTATAAACATTTAATGGATTGTTATAAAATTTTATAAACTTTATAAAAAATTTATAAGGATCTAACGAAAACTTTGAGGTTTAGGTTGAATTTCATATTAATAATTTTATTTTTAAAAAATTTTTTCAAATCCATTAAAATCTATTATTTTTTTAAAATCAATATTTTTTAAATACATGTAAATTTTAAAGAATTTTATAAAGTTCTAATTGAGTACAACTGGAGTTTAATATATTTTTTTAAAATCCATTAAAATTTGAGTTGAATATTTTTGAATTTGTATAGAGTCTTTTAAAAATTTAAATCGAATATCTCTAAACTTCTAAGTATTTTTAAAATTCTCCAAATTTTAAATTGAATAATCCCCTTAAAAATTTTGAAACTTTATTTAAGAAATATCTTAAATAAAATTTATTTATTTATTTATTTAAGGATGGATATATTCAATTTAGAATTTGAAAGATTTTAAAAGTTTTTAAAAGTTTAGAGGTATTCGATTTAGACTTTAAAATAATACAAATGAGTCTCATGATATTCAATTAAGATTTTAATAGATTTTATAAAAGTCCATTAAAATTCAGATGTATTCAATTAAGAATTTGTAAAATTCTTTTAAAATCTATAGGTATTTAAAAAGTTATTGATTTTAAAATATTTTAAAAAATGATAGATTTTAATGGATTTAAAAGGATTTTAAAAATAAAATTGTTAACAAAATTATCAATATAAAATTCAAACTTTACCTTAAAAATTTTGTTGGATTTTTTATAAATTCTTTAAGAGGCTATGAAATTCCATAACAATCTATCAAATCCTTTGAAATCGAGAACTAATTTTAAATCCATCAAATTCTAAATTGAATAAATCTCCTTAAATATATGTTGTCCTTTTAAAGCAATTCAAATGACAATAACTATAAATGTTGGTTTGCTTGAAACTAAAATCTTCTTCCCATTTATTTAAAAAAAAAAAAAGGTGGTTAGATATAAGTTTTTAATAGAAAAAATTATTATCTAAATTATGTACTTATTTTATCAACTTAATCATTTAATAATTGATGTGATGTCAAGTATGAATTAGGAACAAACATTTATCATTGTTAAGAATATGTTGGAAGTGATTTTTAAAAATTATTTTAATTGAATTTTTTAAAATTATCTAATTGATGCATCTTTTAAAATTATCAAATAGATGGTTTTTCAATAACAAAATTATTAAAAAAATAATTTTATATTTAATATCTAAACATATATATAAAGCATTAAGTGATTTTAGCTTTTTACCCCTAAGTAGGCACTAACTAAATTTGTTCCTATGCATCATTACCATATTAAATTAAAGAATATGACAGCTTTTAAATTACAATTCAAACGGAACCTAGATACAATTATAAACCATGATTCCACCTTTCACTCTTTCCACAAAACGCACTAAGCCAATGGAAAATAGATAAGTCTCCACTCATGTATTTCACAAGTTTAATTAAAAAACATTTTTCCAACCAAATAACCATCCAAAAGTGATTAGACACGTAAAAGTGATTTACAGATTAGATTAGCTTTTGAAAAAAAATAAACTTTTTAAGTTTAAAGAGTTTCTTTTTGGTACAAATTTTACCTCCACTAACCAAAACCAAAATAATGAATGACTTCCAAAAAAGAGATGTGCTTTTAGATAAAAATGCAAAGTTGAACTACAATTACTTTATGTGAGAAGAAAAAATAAAGAGACACAAAAAAAAAAAAAAAAAAAAAAAGTTGTGTCAAGTGGCAAGAGATGCCTGAATTTGTTAATGGAATGTCATCTTTTTAACTATAAAATTGGTTCCTCTTTAAAGAACCAGATGGGATGGAGCTAGCTGGTTGTTGTTTAGGCATACACTATATTAGTTGTAATCAAATAAACAATTTGTCATAGAATCATCATTATTGGGGTTTTAATATTTTTTTAATTATCAATGTTTTTTTAATTATCATTGTTTTTTTAATTAACATTGTTGGATTACTAAATTACAAATATGGCACTAAAGCAGGATGTCATCATTTAAAGCAATCACAAAATGGATTTTGATGCAACCTCCAAACTTCTCATCCATCCGAAACAATTACTATACCGTCTAGCGACTCTTTCTCTTGGATTTGTAATTTATATATATATATATATATATTTTATGATTTTACTCCAACAATTTGAAAATTATTTTAACTACCCAAGCAAGTATTAGAGGATAATTATTTACCAATATAATTCATCTGCACCAGATTTTATTTTACGGATCTTGTGTGACACATGACCTTTAACGAAATGATATTAAAAATAAAAAAAATGTCAGATCCCATAGCAAATTACAGATCAAATTTAGTAAATCTTAAATTGAATCCTAGAGAATAACTTAATAATAAAGCCCATGCTGTTTTGAAATAATATTTGAAGTTCAAATCCTATCATCTTTAGTATAAATAAATTATTTTCAATCCATAATTTTAAATATTATTAAATGGCGATTTTAATAAAACATAACACTAGAATTTTATATGCTCATAAATGGCTCAACTTCACACCTATTACAATCTCATATATCAACTAATATTGTTGAGATTTGGGAACAAAGAAATTATCCTTAAACTATTTTTGTGTCACATATTCTTACATGATTCTGCAAATAATATGTATGATTTTTCATTTGTGCATTATTATTATATATGATTTTTCATTTGTGCATTATTATTATATATATGATTTTTCATTTGTGCATTATTATTATAACGTACTTGAAGATTTATTAGCTTTTGGTTGATTATATAGAGAACACAGAATATTATGGCATATAAGAGAACAAAGAATATTATGGCATATAATTGAGAATATTATGAAACACACCCATTATAGGGGAAAATAAAAATAAATAATAATAAAATTAGAGAAAAAAAAAAGTTGCCATGTCGTTGTTAAAATTTGATCATTTATACCACATTACCCACCACTTTTATATTCCCACCAAGAAAAAAAACCAAAATCTTCCAAAATTTTTCATATATTTATCATCACATTCATTCCCACGAATCACTTTTTGTTGAATTTTTGACTAATTTAATCAACTTCAGGGAATAAATTGACTATTAATAAATTCCTTATGATAATTATACCCCCAAGAAATTATATTTGCGAGTAAACAAAAAAAAAATAGAAAAACAAAAAGAAAAAAGGATTGGACCGACTGAATAATATTTTTTGAATTTTTATTATTTATTTTTATCTTTTTAGAATAATATCGCTTTCACAACTAAAGCATGAAAAAAAAAAAAAAAAAAAGTTTCCAACCGAAAATTCATAAACACCACGCCAATCGCGAACGAGATTTTCATTCCCGATGATAAATTGAAAGAGATTTTGGGTGTGTCGCGGTTGAGAGGACAAGAGAAAGCCAAAGGAAACCAGCTGGCAACAGACGCTCTAGATCGGAGTGCGGGGCCCACTTCACGTGCCAGCATACCCCCTTACGCTACTTGATACAGTTCTCCGCCACGTTTCACATCTTAATGTACCTCAACACGTGTCTGGATCCTCGAACGTCTAAACTGGACCACTTTTGTCCTCTTTTACATAAACCAGGTCAGGTTAACACCCCCCTTCCCACACTCTCTCTCTCTCTCCACCTTTCATGTCACGACAAATTTCACTATCTCTGCCCTCTGTGGTATAAATCGTTTCTCGTCAGAGACAAATTCGTACTCCCCAAACTACCCTCGTTCCTGCTTTTATCACTTAGCTTTATGTTTTTGGATTCACTACCCCTACGTGGCGTTCATCCACAGCTCCTACCATTACGCTATTGATCAAAACCAATGGCACTCGCGACCAGTCCTTTTAAATAAATAAATTAGAATAATAATATTTTTTAATTTACCAAAAGAAATTATTTTAAATAAATAAATCACATGTACTCTTTGCAAATAAATAATTTATTTTTTGGTAAAAATGGTCAATTATTTATAGATGGATTAAGATGATATTATACTACAAAATTTTATAAAATCAAACATTTATATATAGTTTTCAAATTAGATTCAGACTATTTAAATAAGTCCAAATAAATTCAACTGTTGTTATTAAAGATTCTAACTTATTATTAGACTATTTAAATAAATCCAAATAAATTCAACTGTTGTTATTAAAGATGTATTCCTGGAGTACACCTTCAAGTTCGATCAAATCTGGAAAAGAAAAATTTGGGTATACATGTATAAATAAAGATCACCGGCCCACTGATTTTGCGTACAGCTCACTATTAACAATAATACGTTATAAAATAATTGGGTTTTTCTTGTGTTGAAACTTTATTTTTATCCGGATTGTCCTTTAACAAATTAAACAGTTATTAATGAAAAATTATTTAAATAAAATAAGATTAGAATGGATTATTGACTTTATCTTTTTCTTTTTCTTTTTTTGTTTTCAACCAACCAAAAGCAAAAAAAAAAAAAAAAAAAAAAAAATATTTCTTTAGGGAAAAAAAAAATGAAAAGGAAAAGGCACATAGGTTTTCTTTTTGTTTTCCTTTTTCTAGTCTTCAGTTACAGAAGATAAACAAGTTCGTTTGTCAATTTTTTCAAACTTAAAATAGAAGTTTTTTTTTTTTTTTTGGGTTGATTCTAGTTATTAATTTACCGTTGTGTTCTACAATCTGTTGGCCTGTTACGATTCACTTTTTCGCCACGTGTAAGATGCTTGTTGCCATCGTATTCAACTTGGTCCAATGAAGCTCTTTCAAAATCTACCGTGCGCCGCATCAAATCCGGCCACCCGGGTATTATTGAAGCGTTTAAAACTGATAAAATAAAATATGATGTGGCATTTGCATGAAAATCGTAAGGTGTTTTTCGTAATTTCAAGGGATTGAAGTCGAAGAGAAGGGTAGCCTTATCCATTTTCCCAAACCCAAACTCTTTATAAGCAGATGAAAATCGTTCAGTTCTTAGAACTAAAAACCAAACCCCAACCCCCTAATACACAGAAAAAGACTCGCTGAGAGGGAGATTTAAAACTTTTACTTACCCTTCCAATTTATTTGAAACCCTTAACCCTCTTAAATGGCGACGAGTAAGAGCTACTTCGCTCGGCAAAACTACCGGTTTCTTCCCGGCGATCGAGACAACCACCACCACCCGTCGGTCATTACCGACTCCGCATTCGAACTCGACGAATCGGACATTTACAACTCGGCGCGGTCCAACTCACCCGAGTGCCGCAGACCCGTTCCGAGTTCTCGTGTCGTCTCGAAGAAGTCTTCGTCAAAGCGAGCACCGGACTCCAGTGACCGGACCGGTGCGACTCCGTCATCGCTTCCGGTCAACATTCCGGACTGGTCCAAGATCCTTAGGGACGAGTACAGGGACAATCGGAGGCGGGACAGCATCGACGTCAACGATGATATAGACGATGACGATGACTGCGAGGGAGGTGTGAGGGTCCCACCCCACGAGTTATTGGCGAGGCAGATGGCCAGGACGAGGATCGCTTCTTTCTCTGTTCACGAAGGGATTGGACGCACTCTCAAAGGGAGAGATCTCAATAGGGTTCGAAATGCAATTTGGGAGAAAACGGGTTTCCAGGATTAAAAAACAGAAACCAGAAAAAAAAAAAATTCAAATAACAGTGAGATTTTACAGAATATATTTTGTTAGAAAAAAAAAAATTAATCCTTCGTAGCAGTAGGCCTTTGTTTTTCTCGAATTTTGTGTGCTTCTAAATTTTCTTTTTTTTTTTTTCAATTTTTGGGAAATTTTAGTTTTACGTTACGTATTTTAGGCGACAGATATTGTAATGGAGAGGAAAATATTTTTGCGAGTGTAATTCTCTAACTTTTGAGAAGGGTTTGTATTCGAATTTGCTGATAATTTTTTCTGCGATTATTAGTTTATAATAACATTTTGTTATTATTTTCTTTCGTTTTATTATTATTATTATAATATATATATTTTTCATTTCTGAGTCCTGAGAGTCTGAGGTGGAGAATTAAAAAGTTGAAAATGGTTGAAGAAGGGAAGCAGTGGGGGCCATTTTGGTAATTTAAGTTGGGGAAGAAGTATTGGTATTGGCAAATGATTGGTGAAGTTTTGAGGGTTTTGATGTGGTGGGGTTGGTGCCAAAAAATAAAAATAAAAAAACGAAAACGGCCCGTAGGCCTACAAATCAGCAATATCGACGTTTTGTAGAAAAATATGTATATGATAAAATAAGTATAATATGTCGTATCTACCTTTGCGGATTTTCAAAGTAAATAATATATAGTGGTTGATTTAACCTTTTTTTCAATTTTTTTTTTTTTTTCATTAAGAAGCTGACATGAAATGTCTTTTTCCATAAATTGAAATTGATCAGAGTTATTACCCTATCAAAACTTATAAAATGATGGTCACTGATGAAATCCTATGATTTAAACCATTTAAATGCTTTTGAATTTTTAAAACTAAAAGGCTATATGGGAAACAAATACTCTTAAATATTAGCCAATTACATATTATTATGTTAGGTAGAATTGATGAATTTCTGAATCACAAGTAGTATTTATATTTTGTTTTGATATTTTTACAGTAATTTTCAGTTAAAATTTTAAATATAGACTTAAATAATATATTAATTAAATTAATTTTTTAAATAATATTTATAAGTATATAAATATAAGAACATATTAAATTTTTTCTTAAGAAAAATTATATAAATATAATAATATATTACAATTTTATAAAAAATAATTTTAATAATTAATAAATAGAGTTTTAGACTTATATGATTTAAAAATTAAAAAAAAATTCTAATATTAAAAAAGTTAATTGTATATATTATTTATTTATTTATTTGTACACTTACACTTAAATATTGGTTACACGGTTAAAAACATTACAGTAAAAAAAGGACAATCTATTGTGGCATGCGACTTCATTATCACTTTGATTGATAGCTTTTTTATTTCTTACACAGCAACTAAACCATAGTGAATGAATGATGCGGCTTGCACAATAACATAATATTTCCCAACCATAAAGTTTTCACATATTTACCATATCAAAATATATAAGGTGGGATGTGGCAATTATGAATTTTGTCGTTTTTGTTATTCTAAATTAGAAGCGACGTATGTGGCTTTTATCTTTTTCCTGCTGCTTACACAAAATAAGGTTTCTGGAGTCATTTCCGTTTGCAGTGTCCTTTTTTTTGTTGGGAAATTATTTAGTAGCAATTTGGAACTGGAAGTGAGTATTGCTCAGAGAGGTTGCAAATCTTGGTTATGGGACAGGGCTTTGCTTTAGTGGATGGTTTGCACAACAATGCTTTATCCGTATCCAAATAAATGAATAATTTATATATCAAGAATCTGTTCTTTAATTCAAGTTATATTATTTAAGTAGACAATGTGGACAACAATCTCAGCATCGGATCTGGTAACTGATAGATTTGTATAATGGTTGAGTGGATAATTGAATATGGTTTTGTTTATCTGCTTACCAACTTAATTTATTTTTTGTTAAAAAAAAGTATAAGGGATTTTTTTTTTTTGGTTTTTTTTATACTTCCAAAAAGTAAATGGGACTTATATGCAAAAGTAGTAATAAAAATTGTAAATGAATAAAATAAATACAAATTCTAAACGAATAAAACAAATATTTTTTTCTCTAATATAATTTTTTTTTATCATTTATAATAATTATCCTACACAAAAAAATATTCATATACATGCAGAAGTGGTTTATCAACTGAGTAAATTCTTTAATATAATTGATAAAATATCATGTTAGTAATTGAATGGGATTTTTATATTTTCAAACATTGTACTTTACTCTCTATGTGAAACCTAGTAAAAAATACTCTATTTTAATTTTTTATTATTTACAATAATTATCCTAAAAAAAAAAAAATTCATGTACATACAAAGTAGTTTATCAAGTCAATTTTTTAATATAATTGATAAAATATCATATTACTAATTGAATTGGAAGTTTATATTTTCGAAAATTGTGCTTTACCCTCTGTGTGAAGCCTAGTAAAAAACACTTCATTTTAAGTTAAAATTACTAATTTGTCGTTTTCCAAGATAAAAAGTGGTATCATCCGAAATCATGATTTAATCAAAATTTATTCAGTCTCTAACATGCATACTTGTCCAATTTCACTTTATAAAATTAAAATTTCAAAATCATATACTTGTCTAATTTCACTTTATAAAATTAAAATTTCAAAATCATATATTATGTTAAGCTTTCATTTGTTTTGTGTTAAAATTGATGAGAATCTAAGATAAGATTATTTGCGATTGTTTGTGAAAATTCAGTTCTTGTATGTTTGAGTAATTTCAATAAAAGTTTTAACTTTTAATTATATTTAAATCCTGCACTTTTTAATTATTAACCAACCACTAGGAAGAAGAATTGATTTTATGGAATCTAATTTTCTAGGAATCATTTCTTTCAAACTTTACTGCAAAATAAACAGGATTTCAAAAAATTCTATAGGATGTTAAGAGAATAATGCTTTTTTTCTCTTTTTTTTTTTTTTTTTTCAAATAGAGATTAATGGGATTATTTTTTTTTTAGGAAGAAGTTTAATGGTTTCTTATATAAATAATGATGCATATATGTTTTGATCGCATGTTTAATTCTCGCTAACTATATTCTATAGTAATTATTCTTATTATATAGTATTTTCACAAATATTAATAATGCATATAGCAATTATTTAAAACAAGTTATGGGGAAATAATTTATTTTCCCCATTGATTCATACAATTATTGGTGATTATCCAAAACAACTATACATTTCGTTTAGTAAATCCAGCAATATATATATATATATATATTTGATAAAATTATTTATTAATTAATATAAAATAATTATTACAATTACATTATATTTTATAAATATCATCTCAATACTAGAATTCTTAGATAATTAAAAATTATTGGTTTCTTATTTGTTTTCATTTTGAGATATGAAATGCAAAAGTAATTATTAAAAATGTATCTCCTTTATAATTTTTCATAAAGTTATTAATATATCAATTAAAAGTTATTATTTTTTATTTTTATTTTTATTTGCTTAATGTTATTAATTTAAATATTTTTAATATCAATTTATATAATATTGTATTTCTATATTATTATTTTATATTATTATTTTTTATTTTTATATAATCAACTATTAACTTGAAACTATGAGATTTTAATCAATCCATTTTATACAAAATATATAGCAAATATATATATATGTATTTTTTTTATCAATAAATAGAATCTATTAACGTTATTCAATTTAATTCATTCTATTTTATTTATATCATTAAGTATTTAAAATATAATTAAAAAGTAAAATAAAATTATCACTAAAATTAATGTAGTAAAATAATTAACTAAACATCATAATATTTATAATTTTTTTATAAAAAAAAAATTTGAAAATTTTATAGATATTTTAAAAATTTTTATGGAAATTTTCAAAATTTCAAATATATATTAGGATTTTTTTAATCAAATTGGTAAGTATTTTATCTAGATATTTCAATGAAAATTTTTATAAAAATTTTGATAAAATTTTGATGAATATTATAAAAATTTTATTCATTTCTATTTGTAACTTAAATTTTTTTTTAATCTCTAAAAAAAATTTTAAAACAATTTCGATAGAAATTTGAGATTTTTAAAACGTTTCTTGCGGTAATTAAGTCAATTATTTATTTATTTATTTTATGACAATGAATCTCAGTTGGTTGGTAAGATGTTATTTGTAATATAATATTTTTTGTTACTGTATCTCCCATTATAATTCGGGCAAGCTAGAAAATGAAAAAACAATTATATATTTTTAAACAATTATACTGGTCGCCTAGTGTGTATACATATATATATATATATATTTTTTTTTTAATTTATCTTGTATTATATTAACATAATTAAAATTTTTGCCTTCGGCTTACTTCTTTTGAGAGTACCAAGAAAGGTTAAAGCTTAAATACAAAAAGGAAAAGTTAAAGCTTAAGACCAGATTTTTGAATTTTTTATTTACAAATTGAAGAAAATAATCATTATAAAATTACAAACTTTTTTCAGTTTCAGTTCGGAAAACCAAAACTTTTCAAACTTTTCAAAGTCCTACGGTTATAATTCATAAAGAAAAAAGGAAAAGAAAAACAAAATAAAACATAACTTGTCATTTAAAAAGTATTAATTACTAAATTACAATTGTTTTTATGACTTTATTTTTTCTAAAAAATATAAAGAAATTAAAAAAAAAAAAAAAAAACAAGAGTTAGAACACTGTTTTCGACAGGAGTAGCAAGGCTCCTCGAAGTTGTCGACTGAGGAATGGGACCGTGTTTACAACAGGGTAAAACCGTCATATCAAAATTAAGTTTTCTCTGAAAATGACTAATGGACAATTCAGGACGCAAATACGAATTATTTATCAATAAAAAAGAGAGGATAGTTTTGTCATAACGGGAATGTTAGAGGAAAAAGATATTCCTCGCCATCGCCGACCAATAGAAATCGGAGTTAAAGAAAAAAACAAAGGAAGGAGGTGCAACGCCGGTATTCACAAAAAGTTCAAAAAAAAAAAAATAAATAAAGAAGAAGAAAAGAAAATGAGGAAAAAAAGGTAAAGATTAGAAGAATAGAGGCCGTTAGATCTGGTTCAGAGGGGCCCTAAGATAGAGTCAGTTGGTTGACTATTTTGTTTTATGATATACAACCAGCCATTTGGCGTTTTATTTAATGAGTTCGCCCGTCGTTTTCGTGCTCCTGTAATTTTCTAAACTTTACTTGCAACATGGGAATACGCAACGCAAACTGTTTTTTTGTGAGTTATGGACCTCACCTCTAGACTCACAGAAGTTTTGTGAAGCTACGGCTTTAATGTCAACGTGTCACAATCTGTAGCGAAACAGCGTGCCATTCTTGTTGTCACTGCGTTTTGCTTTAGTCTCATAATTGCACCAATGGAGACGTTTTGAGGTCCGGTTTTCACTCATTTTTGTTTTTTTTTTTTTTTTTCTTTTTTACTCAGCCTGAATCGTCCGCTTTTGATCTAGCAACTTAAATTTATCAAAATAATATATATATATATATTTCTTTTTGCTGGTTTTGATTACGTATGAAATTATATTTTTTTTTTTTTTGGGACTGGATTTTAAAAGAGTTTTTTTTTTTTTTCCTCCTCATCGTTCCGCTGTAGGTAAGGTATAATAGTTATTAATTGTTGGTATTTTCCTTTTTTATTTTTTTAAACTAAAAATCTTATATGGAAAAATAAATTCATAGTGGTGGCGATTTTTACTTCTTTTTTTTTTTTTTTTATTCATTACAATGGTAGTGAATTAAATTTTCATACTATCATTTGAGTCTTTTATTTATTATAAAATACACCTTACCTTTCCTAAGATTTCATGTTTTAGGCACTTTACCATTTAAATTGTTTTAAATTACCATATTGCGACATGATTTGATTGTTCTTGTGTCTTTTGGTCTAATTTGTAACATAGGCGTTAAAAAGCCCAATACAAATTCACATTTGCAGCGCACACTTAAAAGAAATAATGAAAAAGAGTAATATTAGAATACCAAATAAATATATAAAAATATCTATTAAATATCATGTGTTAATATTTTATGAATTAATATAGTATCATAAACTAATTCTTGATAAATAGATTTTTAAAAAAATATATGTAATTAATTATAAATTAATCAAATATTATACATGACATTTGTTATATTTATTCTTATTTAATATTTTTAATATTATTCATTTTTATTTATAAACTAATAACTATATAATTTTTTTAAAAAAATTATTCTTTCTTAAAGATGTCATAAGTTAAAATATATAGTTATTATGTAATTATTGGTGCATTATGAATAATAGTAATGTATTTTAGTTTTTATAATTTTTGAAAATTTTATACCAACTTCTAAGTCACCCCACTATTTCCAATTTCTAACTTTGCACCTGTTAATATATATATATATGACGGATCTTCAACATGGTCAATTTGTTCAACTGGTTTGATTTGGTTTTCAATCGCATTGTGTTTTACACACTTTGTGCTCGTTTGTAGTGGGGTGCAACTGTAACGGCAGTAGTTACTAGAGGTGAATTTCATAATCATGTTACATGTTCTAACTTACTCTATGTTTTCTAATAATATTTTCTAACGTTTATATATATCTTTTTTTATGACATAAATATATATATATATATATATTTTAAATAGTATTAATTTCCTTTTTATATTTTAAGTTTAAAATAGGATAAATTTCTTTGTAGCAACACATTAATATTTTGAAAATATTTGGTAATGCTCTTTAGATTTTTTTAATAAGTTATTTAAAAGTATTTAAGTAATTTTTTATGGTCCACCTAATGGCAATGTGTATATATATATATATATATATTATCGTGTTTGATTAATCCCAATGGTTATAAGAAGGTAATTTTTTTTATGGAATAAAAGATTCATTATTTGAGAAACTTTTAGAAAAATATATTTAATTTTGTTTTCGGCAAGATATTTTTAAATTACTTATTTTCTAAGTATTTTTGTTTTCTATCAAAGTTGTCATTATTATTTATCTAAAAACCAATTTTATTAACAACATTAGTGATAATCTACATTTATATTATTTAGTTTTTTAAAAAGTCTCCAAATTTTATTTTATGTGAAATCAAAAAATTTATTTTAACTAAACCCAAATTTTACTTCTTATAGAATAACCCAAAACCTGTATATATAATAAAACAAGAAACCAAAACTTAAAACAGCTTCAATTTCTGATTTCTTTCCCGCTGCACCACTGCCATTGCCGTTCTTCGTCGCCGTTTGCCGCTCACTGTCGTCGTTTACGGTTAGCCTTCGTTGCTAGCCGTCTCTGTCTGTTTTGGTATTTTTGTTATTTCTCTGTGTAGAAAAAGCTTGCAGCATCAATTCAAATGAAGAATAAACTGACGAAAAGCATCTTTCTGTTTAATACATTTCATTGTTGTTGTTATTGTTGCTGTTTTGTCATTTTTTATTTCTATTTATTTGAAATTATGCTAAAAATGGTTCATGTGAAATTTACTGCCATGTAGTTGTGATCCAATGGCGTCTGTGATAACTCTACTGCTCCTTTTACTGACAACTTTGTCTTCTGATGAGCATGAGTGGTGTGGTGAATAATTATATTTATATAGCTCTCCACTATTGTAATAGAAATAATAGGGATTTGTATTCTCCATTTCATCTATTTGTCTTATCATGTTTGATTAGCATAATTGCTAACGTTAATTGGTGGGTTGTGCGGGGGAAAGTGTCATAAATATTATAGTTGTTTTTGCCTTCTTCCCTTTTGATATTTTACTTAATTTAGATTGGTAGGCTTAGGAAAATGGACTTGATTCACATCTGTAAGTTGTTGGGGATAATTTATCACTATGGTTGCTCAATTTCTTTTGCAGCTTTGAAGATTTTAAATTTAACGACAACAACCCCATTTGGAACACATTTAATTAGTACTTAGTATTAATTAAATTTCAAACGTGACAGAAAAAAATAGTAGACTATGCGAAACAGATTCCACAAATTATGGATTCAATCATCCAACAATCACCATGAGAGAAAAATTGTCATTCAGAGTGATCAGATGCTAAATTCAATTAGAAACTAGATAAACCTCTTTGTTTTGATATCAATTGGAGTTGCATATTAAAAATCAATGCGATGAAGTTTGCTTTTGGCTACAAAACTATTTTCCTATATGAATATATATTATGCTGAGTGCTTGTTAGCATCAAATTTTGCAGACTCAATTCATCTTAATAATGTGGGAATTGAGTAGCAGGTGAAAAGGTTGAGTCCTATCTATCATTGGAATTTCCCAGCTCTGAAAAGATTTTTGCGCAAATTATGTTCACTAATTAAAGATATGTTTTGATATAAATAGGTGAAAGATTAACCATTTCTGATTTCACGCGCTAATTGATCACAAAAACTGTATGGGTTATGTACGGAGACAGTAGTAATATTAATTAAAATGTAAACGAAGCAAAGAGGGAGAGACACAAAATCTGAACAATAAGAGACTAGTTAGAGCAGAAAAATCTTTAATAGTGGACATGCAAAGATTTGGGACAGAGAGGCTAGCAGTTGCAGTACAACTGCCTCCTGCTTATGTAGAGCTTCATACTATATAATATTTGGTTCAGCCATGGGCAAGTGCCCAAGAAGACGAGAAAATAGATCTTTATTTTTATTTTTTCTGATTTTGAGTTATTTTCTGGTCTTGGTTTGTAACATTAACATCTTATCTTTCCTTTGTTTCATTTCCAAACACCATAGACTTGTTTATAAGCCTTTTCTAGGTTTCTATTTCTTTTATCGTTGAAGATAATAACTACATTAATCATCATGTATATTCATGGGGTTGTATATATGCCTCTTTTACATGCTATGTTTGAACAAATGATAAGTGGATTTTATTTGTATTTATAAAGTAAAATGGCAAAAGCAAAAAAAAAAAAAAAAAAGGAAAAAAAAGGAAAGTAACCTTCTTGATTGTGAAATAATTTTGTGGTGAATTGAAAGCTGCAATATTGGACGAAAGCAAAAATTTGATCTGCATTTAAAACTGGAGGCACTTCAAATCCCTCGCGAGCTTTGCAAAGTAGCCACTCAAATACTAAACGGGTATGTCCTTGTATATGTGAAGAATTACAATTTTCCATGATATATGCTTTTTTGTTTTAATTTTGATTTATATATTCTATTTTTCAACCCTGCAGATGTTTATTTGTGCTGCCATTTTACGTCCAGCTATTTGCTCGACAATGCCCGCATTAAACCCATTACGGAAGACCCAACTTGTGAAATGAACCACTACATGGTATTACCTGAAAGCGTTCAAACCTTTGGCAAAAAAATTCTGAACTTCTTAGTTTTTTGAGTTACTGGTGAAGAAAAATAATATGAAAATGTTTTAGCCGAAACTTCTCAAGTGTTTTATATAGCAAATGGTCTCTTCTAAATAATGCATCGTTTAAATGGCAAGCTTTTCTTTCACAAAAACGTGTACCTTTTTACGTGAGGCGGATTTATCTGAAATCCCTGAACCAAAACTCAATGAATGGAGGGGATTATGCAAGATCAAGTTGGTTCCCTATACGTTGACTCTTGGATACTCATTGGGGTGCAGGTCAGTTTGGTTCTCATTTGATTTCTTTCTCACTGATGACTTTTACTTAAACCTCAAGGAAAGGCTATTGAACTAAGTGGCACTATGAATTCTTTAACTCGTACGTCGACAGATAGATGTCAAGTTTCTGACTAGTCATATTTATTGCAGATCATATTTTGAAGTAGATTCTGCCTCCTGGAGTTGAGGTTTCTTGGTCTTTCGAAACCATAGTTAAGTATTCAAGTTGTTTTACTTGCTTCGCTTTTGCTTCTTACTTTTATGGCAAATTTTAGTGTTTCATATAGTTTCTTTTACTCTCTCCTATGTTGCTTTAAAATCACAAATTATTGCACCCAATTTGAGTATTTATGGATGGTGAATTCATGTTATTAGTTGATACTCATGCAGGTAATATTGCCCATCTGAACATACATGATGAATTACTTCCAGACGAGGCTGTTATTTCAAAAGTTATCTATGATGTATGTTCCATTTACTTCTTTCCTTATTTTAAACTTTCTTTCTGTTTGTTTTATGCTGTAAAAATAAATGGAATGTGCTCTAACTTGTTTATGTTGTTTGCCATTCGAACATCTTCCTTTTTCTTTTTTTTTTCCCCCTTTCAAGTTGCTCTGGAGATATTATTGTCATGTATTTTGTTCATAACTCACCTTTTGATGAGCAAAAAAATAGTTTGATAACTCACCCTTTTGACATCTAAATTTACATTTGTGGTTAGCTTGAATTTGAATCTTTATATGGCAGAAATATTATCCAAGGATCAAAATTGTTGTAAACATAGTTGGAAGTATTACAAACAAGTTCACTGTGCCAAAATTTGAAGTTCTAGCTGGGGGAATTGATATGGTTACAGAGATAAAGAAACATGGGTCTGCTTTCAAGCTTGATTACAGCTTGGTGTATTGGAATTCCAAAATTGAGCATGAACAAAGAAGGTTGGTTTCTCAGTTTCAAGTAGAAGAGATCATTTGTGATATGTTTGCTGGTATTGGTCCTTCTGCTATTGCTGCAGCACTGAAAGGATGCATAGTATATGCAAATGACCTAAATTCAGAAAGCATTCATTATCTGAATGTTATTGCAGAAACTAACAAGGTTTATGATTGTTTTTGTGGATACAATACTGATGCAAGAGAATTAATGTCCCAAAGAATGAAAGTACTAGAATGTGGGATAGAATTGAATTCCAATGTCTCTACACCAACCTCAAGCAATGTGGCAAGCAGGTGAATTTGGAATCAAAATTAGAAAAGGCTAACTGGTAATGTTGATGGGACAATTATTTCTGTTGATGATAGGAAAAAAGGAAGAAAAAAATAAGAGAATGTGTGGCTCTGACTCTAAGATTTCTAACATAAAGGCTTGGGAGCATATTGATCATGTAGTAATGAACGTCCCTGCTTCTGTCCTTCATTTTCTTGGTACAGATACCTTTTGCATGGCTTTTTGTGGATTATTTCATCGTTTTATTCTATTATCCAACATGCAATTATTCCTATTCTAGGAGAATCATATGAACAATGTTGACTATGGGTCGTTCGGTAATTATTCCTTTTTCAGTTTCCAGTTGACTTTAATTGATTTAGGTTGAACCAAGCATGCTAATTGGCCCCTGCACTCACCGTTGCTTTCTGGTTCAGATGTTGTTTAATTATTCTTTTTAAACACATTTATACCCATTCATTCATCTACAACGCAAACATGAATCTTTGGTTGTTACTTGATCTTATTTTCTTGTGATTCATAAACTAGCCATCTAAATCTAGACAAATTTCTCATTTGAAATTTCTTCCCTGATAGGTTTTGCCTGATTGAGAGAGTTGTAGGATTGGTGAGAAAGTTTTGGATATGATTTCTTTGAGTGCTTTCTATTTTTACCATCAGATGCATTGAAGGGCCTAATCCAGAGGAAATACTAGAGGGGATCTGGGACCTCTTCCATGGATTCACTACTATTGCTTCATACCCAGGAATATATTATTTCAGTAAGCTATTTGCATGGATTATACTGGCCTTTTTATTATTGAACTTATTTATAAAAACACCAATAATTTTTACCACTAACTTTATTATAGTGATGTTTTAGGGCTGTCCATCTGTACAAAATCTAAATTGCTCTCTAATAATTTATGCAGGTGGTCAAGTTTGCCTTCCCAGATACAAGATCCAATAAGAGGGTCAGGGATGTTTGCTCAAAACAAGGTATCAGACGGCTAAAAACAACTTTTTTTCTTTCCTTTTCGTAATCTTAGTGTAGTGTATATGCATGTTTGCTAGTTGCTTTCAAAATTGTCCGTATTGGGCTCATCATAGTGTAGGCAATGTATTGTTTAAGATTCTGTCTGCCAGAAGCATGATTTAGTGGTAATGTCTGTAGTAGCATCAATCATCCTGCTTCTGGATCAATCATGACCTCATTCTATTGGAGTGATAATTTTACAGTTTCTTTTGGTGGATTTATGTTCCAGAAGTAATCTCAACAGTTGATCAAGAGCCTTAATTAGCTAGCTAATAAAGTAACAAAACTCATTAACTAATTGTTTAGAAACAAGTGTGGCCCAATTGTTGCGCCCAAAAGGCAATTACGAAACCCTAAGAGGCTAGGGTTTGGAGTCTATAAATAGACTGGTTTCTAAATAGCCTTCATATAGAGTTTCTTCAGTTTTAGTTTCCAGATACCGAAAATCGTAAACCAAAATAGAAAAATAAAATGTTTGAGCCTTTTTGTTTCTAGTAATTAGGTGTGCCCACACACAGTTATGTCGTAGCTAGAACAGCTTAAAAGGTCTTACGTAAAAGGTTAGTAAAATTTAATGGATGGTGACACTAGTTTATCACATGATTTATTCAATCTTGATTAGTCCTCCACTATATGTATGATTTCAACAATTGTTATCAGAGCCTTAATTGAATCGGTGTGTGATAAATATGTATATGTGATGTATATTAGATATATGACACCTAGGATTTTATTATTCATGTTATTTATAATTTTTATATTATGAATGAATGATTTGTTTTCGGCTTTATTCCTTAGTAGATTTTTGCTTGCATTTTTTTTGGGATGTAACAAGGAGGCTAATCATAAAATTGAGTCTCCTCTTTGATTGGTTTATTTTTTCTTGCAATTTTTATTTGAAATTTTATATGTAAATTTGGATTTATTGGAAAAATATGTAAAAGTACCCGAGAAAAACTATATACATGTTGCTGTATATCATTTTTTGTGCCAATTGAAGTTGCAATTTGACGAACCAACACCAGAAGCAGATCTAGGACACTGAGAAAGATTGGTGGGGGGAGGAACATCACCGGAGGCCGTCGCACGCTCCCACATGTGCCACCCAAAGTGCTGCGAGTGGGCTTCACGCACCTAAGCACATGTGGCTTCGTAATTGGACCATTTTTGGTTAGTTAGTTTTTCTTGTGGTGGTCTACCTCCCTGTAAAATTTCGTAATGATCTGAGTTTTATGTGGTGGCTGGTGACGATTTTGGTGCTCAGGTTCAATATGGGACATGTTAAGGTTTTGTGTTTTTTGGGCTAAAAACCCTAGAAGCCAATTTTAACTTGGCCCATACCTTATAGGTTTGCAAGACCTGAAGAAAAGAAGAAGTATGGGCTAGATATTAAGTTGCACTTGTAATTTTCTTTTCTAGGAAACCATGGATTAGGACTATTAATTATTCTATATTTATAATTGTTTAAGTCATATGGACATATCATGTAATATGTGCTTAACATGCCATTTAGAATAGGTGGTGTCATATAATTGCACCATTTGATATATACATGTGCATAATAATATTTGTTTTACTAGATATATTATTATGGAAAACCCTAATTAATTAATGTAAAATATTGAATGAGTAAAGGTTAAAATTAATTCAATTAATTTAAAACTTATAAGCTCCATTAAGGGTCTAATAATAAAATGGCTATGTCCCCAAAGGATAAACATAACTGGATTTTATTGGATTGGACCTAAATTAATTTCAAAATCTTAATTAGTTTGTATGACCAAATGTCAATTATGCTTAGATATTAAGAGAATTTTGAAATTAAATTAATGGTTAACACATTCAATTTTAATAATAGTAATAATCCTCCCAACGAGGCTCTGTCAATATTATTAAAAACCCAAAGAATATTGGAACAATGGTTGATTTTTCTAAAATCAAATTTGAGTGTTATATGTTAATGTTATTTAAGAAGGTTTTGTCTAAGGAGGTAGGTTTTTACAGAGTCTGAGATTCACCTCACTTTTCCTGGGAGCTGACTTGGTAGGATACTATATATATCATGTTCAAAATGGTAGATTTTGCTAAAATCAATTTTGAATGGTGTGTTTGTGTTATCTAAGAAGGCTCTGTTTAAGGAGGTAGGTTTTTAAGCAATCTTTGACCCATCTTACATTTTCTAGAAGCTGACTTGTTAGGACACTCTGCATATCATGTTCAAAATTTAGTTTATTATAAATGTCTTGCGTAACGTAAATATTTGTAATAGAAACTAAATTATTGTTACAATAAACATTAATAATAAGTAGTTTAAGAGAACTATATATTTGTATGTTTGTTGTGTTGATTGCGTGTTAATATATGTGTATTTTAAATTTCAGAAAATGACATCTTTTAATCCTCTAGCTATAATTTTGATTCAAAATCCATTGGATTCAATAACTACGACCTATGGAAAACTAATCTTTACATTGTCTTTGGTTTTGAGAGAATAAAATTTATTACAACTACTCCGAAACTCAAGGAGCTCCCTGCTAATGCTTCAGAGAAAACTAAGAAGCAATTTGCAGATTGGCAACTGGCGAATACGATAGCTCAGTGTTATACTCTTACCAGTGTTGCAGAACATCTACACAAACAAATTGATGATCTGGAATGTGTATCAGAAATAGTTCATACTCTAGATGGGATGTTTGTCAAAAGTAGTAGTATTGCTAGACAAATAGCCATAGGGGCACTAAAGATGATGGGACACATCAGTACTACGGAAGTGATGGAGGCTAAAATGGAACAAGAGATGAAGATTGACACGATCTTAGAATCTTTACCGGAAAGCTTCAGTCAATTCAAAATGAACTATAATATGAACAAACTGAAGTTTACTCCTGTTGACCGATGCACGAGCTTTAAAAGTGCTCAAAGGTCTTTCGTGAAGCAGGAAAGTATTTATCATGCTGAAAGTTCCTCAAAACCTAAAGGTAAACCTAAGAGTGGAAAGAAAAACAAGAAGCATAAGGAAATAGGTCTAGCTATCAAACCAGCTGCAATGAAGAAGCTGAAAGGTAAATGCATCAAGTGCAGACAGAAATGTCACTGGAAGAAATATTGCACTAAATCAGGTATGGGTAGTCTAAATGTTGTTGAGGCTTGTTTAGTGGAGAATTACAATGATAAATGGATCATTAATTTAAGAGCCACTTACCATGTTTATTATTCTTTGTAATGGTTCAAAAAAAGTAGTCCACTCAATAAAGGATAAAGAAGCTTGACGTTGGAAAATGGGGAATACCTATAATGGCAATAGGTTTTAGTGAAGTTATGTTTTGATAATAAAAATTTATGTTTATTAGACTATTTGTTTGTTTTTTGTTTCTGTTAGTTGTTTAGTTGAATATGGTTTAACAGTGCAGTTTAATTCTTCAGTTTCAATAAAGAGTAATAATACTTTTATTTGTCTGGATTATTGATGAATGGTCTATATTAAGGGATATGGACAACTAGGCATTCCAAACTTTATCAAAGTTGACAAACTGCACCCTAAATTTTTTTTCCTGGCATTCTACACCCCAAACTTCCTTTTTGCTTGCACTATTGGTTTATCTGTTAAAAATACATAACGGAATGATTACATGTCATGCATGTGCTTGTCAAGCAAGGTTAAATCATGTAATTTTACAACTTTTAGGCTCTTTTTGGAACTTAGAAAATGTGGAGGAAAAAATTAAGGGGAAAAGAAGAAAAAAAAAAGACGTAGGAAATGATGTTTGATTGTTAATAAAAACACATGGGGAAAAAATGGGTAAATCTGAATTTCTTTAGAAAAACTCTATAAAAAGAAGCTCATCATTGCTAAAATTGAGTTTTCTTTTCCAAAAACATCAGTTAGAGAGAGAGGAGATAGATAGAGAGAGTTACAGAGAAAGAGAGAGTACAAAAAAAAAAAAAAAGAGGACAGAGATAGAGAAAGAGGAGAAAGAGAGAGAGAGAGAGAGACAGAGATGTGATAATTACAAGTTAAATTTACATACATATACTGCCATGATTAGTGGATCATCAACAGGCATTCTAAAACTGGAACTTCAGTTCAGAATCCTTCTCCTTCTTCTTCTTTATCTTTTCCATCCTTCCACATCCATGTTTGTTCTTTTCCATTCCTCACCTTTTTCACTTCCATGTGCTCTTTTAAACCTAAAACCCCTTCTTTTTCTTCTTTTTCTTCTTCCAAACCATCACTTTTAGTAACACCAATAATCTCAAAGCTATGATGAATAAATTCTGGAATGGAACCTTAATTCGTAAATTAAGAACAGTGAAATTACTTGATCTAACCTTGCTTCATGAGCATATATATGACACATCATCATTTTGTTATGCATTTTTAACAGATGAACCAACGATGCAAGGAAAAAAGAAGTTTGGGATGCAGAATGCTAGGAAAAAAAAGTTTAGGATGCAATGTGTCAACCTTAATGAAGTTTAGGGTGCTTGGCTGTAAATATCCCTAATATTAATGCCATTAAAAATACTGATGATGAGCAAGTTCCCTTATCTAAGAAAAGGAACGATTCAAATGAAACATATCTGTGACATTTACGATTATGTCATATTAATTCTAGCAGAATTCATAGTTTAGTTAAAAGTGGAATTTTAAATTTCTTAATCTTTGAACATATACCTGTATGTGAATCATATTTAGAAGGTAAAATGACAAAAAGGTCCTTCAAGACCAAAGGAAATCGTGCTACCATACAATTGGAATTGGTACATACTGATGTATATGGAACAAGGAGCATTCAAGCTACATACGGGTATGAGTATTTCATCGTATTTACTGATAACTACTCAAGATACGGTTATGTTTACCTAATGAGCCATAAATCTGAAGTTTTTGATAAATTTCGAAAGTATAAAGCTAAGGCATAAAATCAATTAGGTGTCCATATCAAGCAGCTTTGGTTTGACAGAAGCGGTGAATATTTGTCTAGAGAGTTCAGGTTTTACTTGGCTGAAGAGGGGATAATTTCTCAATTATCATCTCTTGGAATGCCCCAACAAAATGGAGTCTCTGAAAAGGGAAATAGAATCCTTTTAGATATGGTGATGTTGATGCTTATTTATTCATCATAACCTAAATCGTTCTGGGGATATGCCTTAGAAACAACTGTATATATATTAAACTTGGTTTCATCTAAATCTGTTTCAAAGATACTTACAAAATTATGGAAATGGCACAAGCCTACCTTGAACCATATTAAAATTTTGGGTGCTCCAGCACATGTTTTGGTACAGAAACAACAAAAGTTGGAATCTCATACAGAAATGTGTATGTTTATTGGCTCCCCTAAGAGAACAAGATGTGAAATATTTTATAATCCAAAAGAAAAGAAGGTAATAGTGAGTACTCATGCCATTTTATTAGAAGAGGATTATATGAATAATTTTAAACCTAAGAGTAAAATGGCTCTTGAAAAACTTGACTTAGTTTGAAATCCACCAAAAACTCCTGGTTTTCCACCCCTGTTTCCTATCAATGTTCAAAGAGGAGAAAATGTACAACTTGTATCCGAAGGTGAGCAAACACAAGAAACAACTCAGGACCAAATTCAAGAAACTCAAGAACAAGAACATAATGAAGAGATTGGTGATCCATTTGAACCACAAAACTTAGATCCTCCTGTACATGTACAACAACCAATGCAGCAAACTTGTACTGGGAGAATGATACATATACTTACATGGTATGCCTTGACAGGAGAGACTTATCAAGTCGTTTTGGATAATCTTGATGACGACCTTACCACATACGAAAAGGCATTAGAGGATGTTGATGTGCAAGAATGGAAAAAAGCAATGGACTGTGAGATGGAATCTATAGGTTCAAACTCAATATGGTTTATTGTAGAAGCTTTTAGAGGGGTAAAACCTATTGGGTTCAAATAGATCTACAAGAGAAAGAGAGGACCAAATGGGAAAGTTGGAACCTTCAAAGCTAGATTGGTGGCAAAAAGTTATACATAGAAAAAAGGCATAAATCATGATGAAACTTTTTCACTTAAATCTATCCAGATTCTCTTAGCTATAGCAGCAGCTCTCGATTATGAGATTTAACAAATGGATGTCAAAACAGATTTTTTAAATGGAGAGCTAGAAGAGGACATCTATATGCAGCAACTGAAGGGATTCATAGGAAAAGGTTAAGAACACATTGTTAGCAAGTTTCCTTGGTCTATTTATGGACTTAAGCAAGCATCTAGGTCATGCAATATCAGGTTTAATCAAGTTATCAAATCATATGGTTTTAAGAAAAGCCCTGATGAATCATGTGAGTATAAAAATATTCAAGGTATAGTGGTACTCTTTCTGGTTCTTTATGTAGATGACATTCTGTTAATTTGAAATAATGTGAAAGTGTTATTAGACATAAAAAGTTATTGAAAGAGCAGTTTGATATGAAGGACTTGGGTGAGGCTAACTATATTCTAGGAATCAAACTTTTACGAGATCGGAAGAGTAAAGTGTTAGCTCTATCCCAAGCTTCCTACATTGACAAAATAATGACCAGGTTTGGCATGGAAAATTACAAAAGGGGACTTCTACCCTTCAGACGTGGAATTCATCTTTTTAAAGAGCAATCACCAAAAACTCTTGAAGAGAAAGAACCCATGAGTAAGAAACCTTATAGTTTGGCTGTTGGTAGTCTCATGTATGCAATATTATGTACCAGGCTAGATATCTGGTATGCAGTGAAAGTCATAAGCTAGTACCAATCAGATCCCGGAGTAGAACACTGGATTGCAGTGAAGCATATACTCAAGTATTTAAAGAGAATGAGGGATTATATTTTGGTGTATTCTAGTGGGAGTCTTGAAACTCTTGGTTATACAGATTCTGATTTTTAAGGGGATATTGACTTTAATAAATTAATATAAGGATATGTGTTTACCCAAAATGGAGGAGCCATTTGTTGGAGGAGTGTTAAATAAACTTGTGTTGATAACTCCACAACTGAAGCTAAATATATGGCTGCATCTAAAGCTGCAAAGGAAGCTGTATGGCTTAATAAATTCCTTTTAGATCTTCATGTGATACCAAGTGCAAATTGGCCCATTACCTTTTATTGTAATAATAATGGGGCTGTAGCATAGTCCAAAGAACCTAGGTGTTACAAAAAGTAGGAACACATATTAAGAAAGTACCACGATTCGTGATTTCATTGATAGAGGAGATACAGTGGTTACTAAAATAGTATCTGAGAAGAACTTAGCAGATACTTTTACTAAAACTCTTCCTAAACATGTATTTAAGAAGAATTTAAATTGTGGAGTCTTCAAAGGATCCCAAGTTTACTTTAGAGTAAGTGAGAGTTGGTAACATTTATGCTCTAGGAGCAAGACTAATTGTATTTTCATTTTCTGATTTAATGGTATGAATTTCTTGAGTTCTTATGCATGCTTTGTTTTACGTACAAGGTCCAGATTAATTATGCAGTATATGATCATATGGATATGTCCATAGAAGACATGATTATAAGTTCTCATAATTAATAAATTATCTCACAGTTAATAAATAAAGTTGGGCGCTTTATTTAGACTGTAATATTCCATGAAATAATTTGTCTTGTTTATTATCGAATATTAGAATGAATTGTGTTGTATTCTTTCTGAGAGGATCAGGAGAGATTTAATTAAAGATAATATTCTGTGAAAATGAATTAAATCTCAAACAATATTAGTTGTGTTATTTTTTCTTAATCCAAAGTATATTATAAATAGGTAGTTGAGTGATTATTATTCTCTGAGTTACCAATAAGTGAGGTTTATTTTAAAAGACCAATATCTTGATAATATGGGAATAATGATTATTTGATTACCATAGTTTATGAACTATACGAAATGAAATTTGTATGAAATATCATTCTGATATGTTTCAGTACTCGGAAATAAGAAGTCATTGGCCAATGGAATAGATTCATTAGAGAAACTAATAAATCAAGAGAATAAATAATTAGTTGATTGACAGAAAAATTATCAATTAATTATTGATATTTTACAAAAGAAAAATACATTTAATATATACATTATTAATTTTGGTGTTCACATTTGGGCTTTTAGTGGAGAAGCACCGGATAAGATCACGGTTCCAAACTTGCTCCTAAGCAAGTGGGAGATTGTTGGATTTATGTTCTAAAAGCAATCTAACCGTTGATCAAGAGCTTTAATTAATAACGGCCATTGGATCCCCAAGCTAACTAATAAAGTAACAGACCCCATTAACTAATTGTTTAGAGACAAGTGTGGCCCATCTATTGGGCCCAAGGTAATTAGGAAACCTTGAGAGGCTAAGGTTTGGAATCTATAAATAGCCTGCTTTCTAAAGAACCTTTATATAGAGTTTTTGCAGTTTTAGTTTTCAGATACTGAAAACCTCAGTGGTAAATAAAAACAGAAAAATAAAACCTTTAAGCCTTCTTGTTTCTAGTAATTAGGTGTGCCCACACATAGTTTTGTTGTAACTAGAATAGCTTGAAAGGTCCTGCATAAAAGGTAGTAAAATTTAATAGATAATGACACTAGTTTATCACATGCTTTATTTAATCTCGATCAAGCTTCCGCTGTATGCATGATTCCAACATCTTTGTCTACCAGCTCCAATTTGATTGGTTTTGCTTCTACTTACTTGGCTTACTGGTTGAGAAAACAAGAAATTTAAAGGAAAAACCAACTGCCTCTGCACAGTGTTGCAGCAAATGAAAGCAATACTCATATCACACAGCCATCCTTCATTTTATAAATATATTGAATAAAATAATTTATTATTTGCTCTAAAATTATAAGGGTTAATTATATTTTTGGGCCCCCTAATTTGCCCCAGTTTAAATTGATTGCCTCAAGTTTTAAAATTTTCAATTGAGTGCCTTTATTTTCTCTTTGGTTTCAATTTAGACTCTATTTTCAATTTTTTCAATTAAGATTATCAATTTTAGGTTTTCTTTCATATGGATAAAATCTAATGAAAATTTTCCTCAAAATAAATGTTTCTATTATAAATCCAAAATATTATATATTAAAAATATTTATAACAAAAAAGAAATTCTACCATAAAAGTTACTTATACAATGCCCAAATTGAAAGAAAACTAAATTAAGGATTTCAATCGAAAAAAAAAAAGAAAAATAAAATGAAGGTCTAAATTTAAACCAAAATGAAAATTGAGGCATACGATTGAAAAAATTGGAACTTGGGGCACTCAAATGAAATTGGAGGCAAACTAAATGGCTGAAAAGTGTAGTTAAGAATTTTTGGCTTAACGATGGCCAGCAAGATGAAATTATGTTTTGTATTTTTTGTAGTTATTATTATTATTATTTAAATATTGTAGCGATTTTTTTCTTATCAAAATGTTAGGATTAAAACATTAAAAATGATCATGTGAAAATCATATGACATTAAATGATGTGGAATTAATATTTGTTCATTAGATTAAATAGTTTAGAAATAAATGGTTAAAATTGAAAATCAAACTTAGAAAAAGATTAAGAAAAAAAAAAATAGAGGATCCTGGTCCGAGTTGGGAATCGAACAACTTAATAACTCACTAAGTGTTTTCATGAAATTGCCTATGAATTGACCTTAGATTGATTTTGGCAACTTGGGAAAAATTAAACTTATATGTTAGTTGCATCAAACAAGCAAGAGTTATAATAGTATGGAGCATCTTTAATTCAGTAAACATCTTAGATACAATATTGCTAAAGTAACTGCAAAGGTATGGTGAATAGTATTCCATATTGAACTGGCGTGATAAGATGATTAAAATAATATTAAAATGTAGCTTCGTTAAGTTCATGAAAGATAAGGTTTTAATTGAATACGTGGAGTTTTCATGGGAATTGATACGAACCTAAGTCGACTTGCTCCTAAACCTGTATTATATTAGCTTAGATCTTAATTATGTTCAAAGCCTAATGGAAACCTTAACACCTAATCAACTTGTGATTAGAAACCTTGGTATATGATGAAAACGCCACAATAGGTGATGAATGTCCTATTGATAAGTCAAACTAAAACACTTGATTTCTATTAAGTATTTTAGGTATTAAAAAAGAACAAAGAGAATTCTTTCTCACAAATATTTTTCTGTATGAATAATGTACTAAATTTTATTGAGAAAATAAGCCTTTAAATAGGCTAAGGTTCCCAAAACAAAACCCTAAAACACTAGGTTAAAATCGGCCATAGTGATAAGGAAATAATGGTGTTGGCCGAATTTCAATCCTTTCCTAATTTAATTTGGATTAATTAATTTTTTTATTTTAAATTAGGCATTAATTATTTAAAATTAAAATAATAAAATATCAACTTTCCTAAGTTAATTGGTTCAGCAAATAAACAAATAAAAACCAAAATAAAAGATATTTTCCTAAAACAAAAAGTTAAACTCAAATTAGGAAACTAGTTGACTAATTAACAACTAAGCTGTATTTATGTATTTATCCAATCACCAGCTAGTTTAGGCTCCAAATCAGCTTTCATATGCCATGTAGGATGCTAAATATGATTAATAATGATTTTTATGCGTTGTCCCTTGATTGGAATAAGTCAAACTTACTTGAATAGTAAAAGAAGTCAAAATCAGCACCAAAATGAGCATTTCGGCCAAAAAGAAAGTTTATGCGCACAAACTGAATTTGGATGCTTTTGGTTCTACCTTGATATGATTCCATGGTATCTTGGTGGTATCAATTGAGTTCATAAAGTGTTGAATCTGTTCCTCTTTGCTCAGAGTCCACAAATGCACCAAAATAATTACGTGGGTCCATCTCAACCTTCACCACTTGGATGCATAAAACGGGCTTTGGATCTTTGAGTATTGTCATACCCTTTTGAGATCGAATCACTCCTAGGATGGAGCTAACAAGATTGTCCTTGAATCTCCTAGATTGTGCCCTAATGATTGGCCCCGTCTTCATTTATATAGGATCAGCACCTAAACGAGTATTCGGTTGTACGGGTACAGACGGATTCTCATCATTCTCCTCATCTTGAAAAGGATTTGCCCTAAAATCAAAATCATCACCTATGGTAAATGTAGATAAATCAACAAAATTAAATGTAGCACTAACATTATACTCACCTGGTACGTCAAGCGTGTAGGCATTTTTATTGATCCACTTTAAGACTTGAAAAGGTCCATCCCCTTGAGGCATAAGCTTTGACTTTCATTGCTCTGAGAACCTCTCTTTCCTTAGATGCAACCAAACCCAATCTCTTAGGTCAAATACTATCACAACAAATACTAGAAATACAAGCTCATTTCCACAAAAATCACACCTTTTAATATTAGCAAACAATCTTTCTTTCCTAAATATTTCTAAAACTGACCTAAGATGTCCTACATGATCATCTAGGTTTCAACTATATACAAAAATATCATAAAAATAAACAACCATAAATTTTCCAATGAATGGATGCATAATATGATTCATTAACCTCATAAAAATGCTAGGTACATTAGTTAAACTAAAAGACATTAATAACCACTGAGAGAATCTATATTTAGTTTTAAATGTGGTTTTCCATTCATCATCCTTTTTCATCATAATTTGATGATATTTACTCCTAAGGTCAATTTTAGTAAACATGCATGCACATGTAATTCATCAAGTATATCATCTAACCTAGGAATTAGATGCCTATATTTAATAGTTATATTATTAATAGCCTTATAATCAACACACGTACTCCATGATCCATCTTTGTAGGGCACTAATAAAAAAGGGCAACACATGGACTCATGCTCTTACGAATAAAACCCTTGTCAGGTAATTCACTTACTTGCCTTTGTAGCTCCTTTGTCTCCTCGGGATTACTCCTATATGCAGGCCTATTAGTTATTGCAGCTCTCGATACAAAATCAATTTGATGTTCAATCCCTCGAATAGGTGGTAAAACATTAGGAAGTTCCTCCAGAAAGACATCATTGAATTCCTGCAAAAGAAAAGAAATAGAACTTTGCAATTCAAACTCTTCAAGGTTAGCTTGATCATGTAGATAAACATCTTTATAAATCATGACCAGAAATAGTTTATTATTCAAAATTGCCTTTTTAATCTCACCTAAACTGAGATAAAAAATTTTCTTTTTCTTTTCTTTTCTCTCTTTTTCTTTGTGACTCACGGCCACCTCACCTTCTCTCATGCTTTTGGCTTTTTCACTATTTTCCAACCTCTTAGCTTGGTCATCCTTGTTCCACTCAATTTTAGTTTTAGAAGACTTACCTTGGATGGATGAATCGGCCTTACCTACTTCCTTAATTGGTGAAGCCATGGGTGCCACACTTGCCCTCTCTTTAACTTTTGGCCTCCTTTCTTTGTTACATTTGAAGTTGGTCTCTAAACACTTTCTTTGGAGTTAATGGCTCTAGCTTAATATTCTTTCCTTAAATTTAAAACAATAGCATTCTCTCTTCCATAGTGTATTGTGTCTTTATCAAATTATCATGGCCTCCCCAATAAAATATGGCCAGCATGCATAGGAGCAACATCACATAATGCAACATCTACATATTTATTTTTCAATGCTGAATTTTACCTTGGCTTGTTTGTTTACTTTCATTTTAACTATCATTAAGCCATTATAATCTATATGGTTTGGGATATTTAATGGTTGTTAATCCTAATTTCTCAACTACTACATTACTAATTATATTAGCACAATTTTCACTATCAATTATTATACTATAAATTTTACCTTGGATTTCACATCGAGTGTGGAAGATATTTTCTCTTTGAACTTGGTCATAGTTGAGAGTCTTGGCTTCTTCAACATCAATTTCTTCCTCATCAAGTTCGGCTTCTCTTTCACTCTCTTCACTTTTGGATTCTAACTTTCTATTGTCTTTCAGTGCTATTATTCTTCGATTTAGACATTGATTGGCAACATGCCCTTGACCCTGGCACTTAAAATAAACCATGTCACAGGTTCTAGAAGGTTTAGGATCAAATTTACCTTCAAACTTTGTTGTTTGTGCAAGTTCGGCCTTAACCTCTTTTCTTGGCCAATTAGTGCTCTCATCTCCTTACTTCGATTGTCCTTGCTTCATAGGTGAGATTGCTTCTCCAAACACTTAAATTAATCGTCCTGCTGTTAGAAACACCTCTAAAATGTGAGCTGGTACCCCTCCTCTTAAATTGATTTTCAATCTTGATGGCCACATAAAGCATCTCTTCCAATTCTACATATTGAATGGTTAGCTATCTCATGACTCAAACCACACAAAAACTGTGCCATAGTTGCCTCTCGATCCTCATTCATACTTAACCTTATGATGAGCATCTCCATCTTTTTGTAGTAGTCCTCCATGGTTCTACTTCTTTGTATTAATGGTTGAAACTTTTGATGCAGCAACCTATGATAGTGAGTCGGCACAAATTTCTTTCTCATGGCTTCTTTCATTTGTCGCCAAGTAGTAATAGGTTCGTCTCCAACTCTTCTTCAGGTACTTTATTCATTAATCCACCATTAGAGTGCATAATTTTCAAATTCCAAATCGCCCAATTTCACCTTCTTTGCCATGGAATAATTATGGCAATCAAATATCATCTCCATACACTCCTTCCACTCTAAGTATGCCTCTGGATCACTTTTCCCAAAAAATTGTGGGGATATTCACATTAACATTTCCAAGGTCATCATCCTCATCTCTAACTTGTCTCCCATGGTTATGCCTTCCTTGGAATGCAAATATATCATGAAACTCCTCCTTTAGATTGTCTCCAAAATTATCTTCCGTAAATCCTACCTTAGGACGTCCATGGCCTCCTCCACCTTGTCTTCAGCCTCTATTGAAATCCACTCTAGGATTTGGCCCACCTTGTGAATTCTTAAATCTGTCCATTCTTTGATCTAGGTGATCAAAACAAGCATTCATCCTTTGGAGTTGTTCCAAGATCGCCATTATGTCGGTAGGTTCACCTCCACTTCCCCGTGCTTGAGAATCACCCTTTAACCCAACAGATTCTTCTTCATTAATTCTTCATGAGCCATCTCCTCTTCTCATTCTTGAATATGCCATGTTAGTATAAATAATGCAAAAATCCTTACCAAAATCACTCCCTCACGTGTTTCACTCAAATAAGGCCTCGACACTTATGTTTGCATACTAGTTTCGATTTTTAACCTTCTTTTAAGCTCACACTCTCTTGCCTTTTTTCACTAAAAAAATTATTTCAAAGTTCTAATTAAACGCACACCAAAATAGTAACTAGATCATAAGTATGTCTTAATTAACTTATCAACAAAACAGCAACTAAAACAAACAAATACCAAGTGATTCTACAAAACCTAGTTTCGGCCTAACTAACCAAAAATAAAGTAAATCAACAAGTAGTTTTCGAAATTAATAAGGAACAGAGTAGAATATTAAGAAATCAAAAATTTAAGGATAAACGTTAGAAAATAAATTCAAACAACGAACAAGAACAATTTTGATCAAGATATGGAAAAGTTGTTGATTGTAGTTCCTGTAATTTTGAGTTTTTGTTTCAAATTCTTTACTAATTTAAATCCAAACAATTTCGCACTCAAAATTCAAATTTCTGGCAGCCAATATTGAATGAAATAGCAGCAACTCATAAAATTCCCAAGCAAACAATATTCAAACCTTTCAAACTTCAAAATCGGCCTTTTGGGCAGTAATTTTTTTTTTATTGGCCTTTCTTCTTTTTTTTTTTTTTTTTAATTACTCACAAAATATAAACATAGCTCCAGTAGTAAGAATTAACACCAAAATTGCAATTCCAACACCAAAAATTCCACCAAACCCGAGACCAATTTTCAACAAAAAAATTTGCAACAATTTGTAGATTTATATACAATATGTTCTCAAACTCCTTTTTTTTTTTTTTTTTGAATATATGTATGCAACTAATTTAAGATTAAAATAGCAAATAAAAATCCTCAATGACCCAAATTACTAAGAACTAATATGCAAACAACCAACAAACTAGGAAGCAAAAATTTAGATAAAATAAAGAACAAATTTGGCTATGAAGAAAAATCTGTGTGTCTTTTTTTTTTCTTTTTTTTTTTAATGCAGGACGTGAAGAAGATAGAAGCAACCTTAACCTAATGTAAAAATTACAGATTGATGCAAAACAAAATAAAGAGAATAAGATAAATCAAACCTGAACAAAATTCGGTTCTGATACCAAATGATACGAACCTAGGTCGACTTGTTCCTAAACCCATATTATATTAGCTCGAATCTTTATTATGTTCAAATTCTAATGAAAACTTTAGTCCCTAATCAACTTGTGATTAGAAGCCTTGGTATATGATGAAGACGCCACAATCGGTGATGGATGTCCTATTGATAAGTCAAACTAAAACACTTGATTTAAATGTTTAAGGTGTTCAAAGAAAACAAAGAGAATTTTTTTCTCACAAATTTTTTTCTGTATGAATTATGTAATAAATTGTATTGAGAAAATAAGCTTTTAAATAGGCTAAGGTTCACAAAACAAAACCCTAAAACACTATGTTAAAACAGGCCATAGTGATAAGGAAACATTGGTGTTGGCCGAATTTTAATCATTTAATAATCTAATTTGGATTAATTAATTCCTTTATTTTGAATTAAGAATTAATTAATTTACAATTGCAATAATAAAATATCAACTTTACTACGTTAGTTTTTTTTGCAAATAAACAAATAAAAACCAAAATAAAAGATAATTTCCTAAAAGAAAAAGTCAAATTCAAATTAGAAAACTAGTTGACAAATAAGCTATCTTTATCAAATTACCAGCTAGTTTAAGTTCCAAATTAGCTCCTATATGCCAAGTAGGATGCCATATAGAATTAATAATGATTTCCATACGTTGCCTCTTGATTGGAATAAGTCAAACTTGCTTGAACAGCAAAAGAAGTCAAAGCCAACACCAAAATGAGCATTTTCGGCCAAAAAGAAAGTTTATACACACAAACTGAATTTGGATGCTTTTGCTTCTGCCTTGATATGATTCCATGGCCTTTGGGTGATATCAATTGAGTTCATAAGTGTTGATTCATTCCTTACTATCCGAAGTCTGCAAATGCACCAAAACAATTACTAGGGTTCATCTCAGCCTTTACCACCTGGATGCATAAAACAGGCTTCGAATCGTTGAGTGTTGTCATGCCGTCTTGAGATTAAATCACTCCTTGGATGAAGCTAATCAGATTGTTCTTGAATCTCTTAATTTGTACCCTAGTGATTGGTCCCATCTTCATTTGTATAGAATCAGCACCCCAGCGGGTAGTCGGTTATACCGATACGGGCAAATTCTCATGAGAAATAAATGATTGTGCAGCCAATCACCTTTTAGCAGTATTTGTTATAGGAGAAGGCTATAGAATTATAATATGGGTTAAATATCACACTGACCTTTATTCAATTTCAAAAAGTGCCGTGTAATTTGAAACAATTTAAAAATATCTTGCTGTTAATGAATTTCTATTAGATTTAACGGGATTAAAGTAAAATGATAATTGAGTATTCTTAAAAAACTGAAAAATTGAAATTTAATATTATATGCATGGAAAATCGTGCAAATATAAATATAGTAATAGTAAAAATAATAATAGAAATAAAAAAGCTATTTTGGCCAAATAAATATTTTGTATATAAAATGAATTTTAAAAAAAAGTTCCTCTTCTAATACTACCCAAGAAGAAAAAGAAAAAAGAAGAGGAGAAGGTTTAAAAGGCAAAAAAATAAAGAAGACCACATAATGGATTTGTAACAAAAGAAAATACATATATGCTATCATCAAAGTATATAAAACTTGGAACATACCACTGCACTATAAGCAGTTGCCTTCATGCCACACCCATATAGATACTTTATGGTGTTTAAATCGTACACATAATTGACCAGACGTAACTGTAGAAAGTGCTCAGATTGTTAAAGAACAATTATCTAATTATTTAATCAAATACTGTTTGTTATGACATTATTTTGGAGCCCATTAAATAAAAAAAATCAAATGTTGTTACGAATTAAGGCTTAAATGAGAGCACCTAAGCCCAGGTTTACCTATTGAATAATACCTCACGTGACGTAAAAGAAAGATAGAGCATGTGGATTTAATATATATTCCATTCACACCAAAGATTACCCTTGTCATGTGTCGAAAATCCATGAGGTAGGGTTAATAACCCAAGAATCTACAGCCTTCATTTGACCTAAAATATATAATATGCATTTCCTAAAGTAAGTTCTCTTTACACATAAGTCCCTCTATATTCTCTTAACTCTCTTTCTTCCTCTCTCTTTCTCTAGGGTTCATCTCCTGCATAACAAAAAATAAAATAGCCACCTTAACACCATGGAAAAGCTATTGGATAAGGGAGGGAGGTTTCTTTGGACATTCCCTGACTTGGGCATAGGAGGGTGCACATCGACAACCTTGTCGATGCCCCTTTAACCTCGTGTTTTTGTTTTGTAGAGGTGAATTTGAACACTATAAAGGAATAAGAGTTGTCATGGATGTGGTGTGAAAATCAGGCAACAATAGTGGTGTTGTCAGGTGAATAATTGAATATCTTATTTTTTGAAACATTTTCTAGTTACTTTGGGTGTTTTTGTTCTTTGTTCATTTCCATTCCACTTTGGGTTGTTCTATATATTATTCATCTCCATGTTACTTGGGTCATTGCTTTCATTATTTACTTCCGTGCTTTTTCTTGAAGTTTTGTCTATTTAAAATCTCTTCGTCATTTTAGCTCGTCATCTAGAGCTTTAACTCCTTGAATATTTTGCTACCTTTCAAGCTTGTTAATCCTTAGCAGTCCCAATCTTAGCTTTTAAACACTTTTTAAACCTTTATTTTCCATTCAAACTTTCTGATTTGTATGGAAAATCTATTGTGAAATTTTTATTGTCCTGAAAGATTGATTTGTCTTGCTAAACACCTAAAAAAAGAAAATCCAACTCGTAACTTGGACAATGAACTGTTGTGGAACGAGTGAGCCATCCATTAGCCCATCTCGTGACAAATAAGTCATGGGAGTACCTTCTAAGAAACCTAAGGATAACTCAACTGTAATGCCCCATTCTCTCACATTACTGATATTATCCTCCATTTACCCACCACACTCCAGACAATATGGGATTTTTTATTCAAACTTCTCAGAAGGTTACCCATCCTAAGATTACTTCCACTAAAGGATGCTTAACTTTATAATTCTTATGAACCCTGAAGCCAATCGCTCTTAAAAGACCACAGTATTAAGAGAATGTATAGTTTACATTTGAACCATTACAGTTCCACAGCCAAGCGATCAAGGATTGGACATCAGGTGGCCTTGCCAGTAAAGTAGCCTGCTAGTGCCTCGCACCTATTCACACTTACCATGGCAGCATCATACTAGTTCACTCCTGATTGTTACAATCCATCCCCTTTGGGGTGTGTTCAGTTGCTGGGAGTCACTAGGATAGGATAGGATAACAGCTTGGAAGGTGCTTGGTGAAGCAAAATTTAAATCGGACTCACCGAGATAATTTAGTCCAACATATCAAAATAGTGAAAAAAAAATGGGGGGATTAGTTTGACCCATCTTTGCTGTGGGTCAATGCCAGATTAAAGTCATCTTATCTTCATCTTTACTTCACTCTTTGCTCGATGCCGCCATTGAAACTCTTGCACTCTCTCTGTTCCAGTTCTAGGTATGATCTAGGAAGTAAAAATTTCTTCAAAATTTATGGAATTGTAACTTACCCATATATATTTATGTATTTTATCATTGATATAAACTTCTTCAATCTACACTTTATTTTGTCCTTTGTCCTTCCATCATCATTTTTTTGTCTTTTTTTTTTCTTTTTTTTCTTTTTTTTTTATGGTGTGAGAGTACAAATGCAAGCCCATTTTCCAAAAAACAAAACTTAGAAATTTCATAAAAAAAAATCCAAACTAAAAAAAAAAGGGAAAAATTGGAGAATAAATCAAAACCTAGAAAGAAGAAAACTTGCAGATCAGCTCGGAGGAGCGAGAGATGGGTTTCTTCTTGTCCATGTCCTTTCACCCACCAATTCAAACAATAAATAAATAAATAAATAAAAGAAAAAAAATTAAAGCAACAAAAATAAAAATCTGCAAAGATTTCAGTTTTATTTTCCGAGTACAAACGAAGAACCACACTTTCTAGTCGTGCTTAGTTTCTTAGTCCACTAATATGCAGGCCTTAAGTGTTTGAAATTGAAAAAGAAAGAAAAAGAAATGCTCTCTTTGAAACTTGTGCAATGAATCCATCATATTTTGCATTCTTTTTAATATATATATATATATATGTATAGTTTGCATCATATTCAATTTTGATTATTAGTTTGCTGTTAATATATATATATTGCATCATATTCATTCTTCTTCATATCTATATATATATATATATATTTTGCATCATATTCCATTTTGACTATTAGTTTGCCTTTAATATATATATCCATCATATTCATCTATTTTAAATAGTTGCATAATTGCACCTGCTAATTAATTTTATTTGCTTTTCTTCTTTTGAATGCCTTAGATATGGATTGGAGAAAGATTGTTGCATTCTTATTACTTGCTAATGGCATAGAATTAGAATCCTTTTATATATGTTTTATGATATATACATATATGCATCATGGTATTATAGAAACAATGTTGATGTTAGGAATCAAATACTCCTAAGGAGAGATATACATATATCTTTTCTGAATAGTTTGTTGGACAATAACTTAGGATGGATAGGAGAACATTTGTTATGTTATGTGAGTTGTTACGTTATGATGGACATATTAAAATGGATGGAATGGTTACATTGGAGGAGCAAGTGTGCATATTTTTGCACATACTTGTTCATCATGTAAAAAACCATATAATTGTCACTAGATTCTATAGATCTGAGGAGATGGTTAGTGGGTACTTCATTTCAATATTGAATGGTACAATTGCGTGGAATTTTACTAAGACATCCAGATCTTGTATCGGATAATTGTATGAATGATAGATGGAAAATGTTTAAGGTATGTTTATAGATTAGTTTAAGCTTATGAGATTATACTTAGCTTATTTGCAACTTTCTCTTACTTTGGTAATTTTATTTATGGTATAAAATTGTTTGGGAGCATTAGATAGAACTTATATTAAAGTGAATGTACCTGAAATAAATAAACCAAGATATCTAATAAGGAAGGGTGAGATTGCCACGAATGTTCTAGGTGTATGTAACCGAAATATGAAATTTATATTCATATTATCTGGTTGGGAAGGATCAGCCTCGGATGCAAGCGTATTACGAGATGCAAGAAATAGGCCAAATGGATTAAGAGTACTTATTGGTAAGATTGGTTTTAAAACATTAATTTTTAGTCATGATACCTAATTACATAAAATAGTAGGAATTAATTTTGAATTTTTAGGTTGTTATTACCTAGTGGATACTGGATATATTAATGGTGAAGGATTTGTTGTACCATATAAAAGAGTAAGATATCACCTTTCATAATGGAGAGATGGTTGTGCACCTCTAAATCATGAAGAATATTTCACATGGAGCATACATCTGTAAAGAACACCATAGAAAGATGCTTTGGAGTTCTAAAAAAGTGTTGGGGAATTTTAAGAATCCATTTTATAAAAACACAAATTAAGATTGTTACAGCATGCTGTCTTATACATCACCTAATCAGAAGAGAGATGCTGGTTGATCCTGTGGAAGAGGAGTTCAATAATAATGAAGACAATGAAAATGAAATAAATGATGACATTATTAGATCAATTACTTCTTCAGATCATTGAACGATGTGGAGAGATAAGTTAGCTAAACAAATATTTGATGAGTGGAGAAATAGTCATGGAAGTTAGTTGATTATTGTAATGCAATTTGTAGCTATCATTGCGTATGTACTATTTTGGATTATGTTATGTTTTAACAATACTTTTATAAAATTAAATACTTAAATTTTATATTATTGTGTTTTTATGTTTTGTTTAGTGTGGGAATAATGTTAAAGTTTATGTTATATTTATTGTGTTTTTATGTAGTGGTTAATGTTATGACAATTTAATTGGTATAGTTGAATTGAAATGGAAATTGGAGGTATTAGTAGTGATTACAGTAAGAATGTTAATAGGCATACATGGAGTAAGATTGAAGAAGAAGCTTTGCTAAATATTTTAGAAGATGTTGTAGCTCATGGACAAAGATGTGACATCCGAACATTTAGAGCTGGAACAATAGGTATGATTGAGAGACAATTGTCTTAAATGTGTCCTCAATTGGATTTGAAAGCTACTTCAAATATCGAGTCAAAGCGAAAAAGTGGAAGAAACAATATAGTATAGTATTTTATATGCTGAACAAGAGTGACTTTGGATGGAATGACTCGCTTAAATGTGTGGAGGTTGATAGTGATGAAGCTTGGAACTCATATGTGTAGATTTTAAATTTTTATGGCATTTACTTTGTTAAATTAGATTACTAGTTATACACAATAAATGTTTTCCTTTTCTTATTGTAGACTAACAAAAATGTTGAGGCTTGCAAACATATTTGGAAAGGACCATACAACTAGAATTGGAGCATAAACGGTTCATGAAATAGTTGATGATATCCTTATGGAGGATCAACATGAACACATTGAGGTCGATGTTGCCCCTTCTCCAATGTTTATGAATCAAACTATATGTAATGAACCTAGTACACAATCCTAAGCAAGAAGTAAGAATAAATCTATATTAGATAAGTCGAATGACCTTGCAAAAGGATTTGGTGAGGTAGCATCTTGATTGTTCAATCAATTAGTGGAGAAGTTTGATAAATCTGAGGTTAATTATTCAAAATACTTAGTTGAGGAACTTAAAAGATTGGGGTTCTCTGTTATTAATTATTTTAAAATTTCAAAGGTAATGAGATCGGACCCATCAAATGTGGAGGTTTTCAAGATCATTGAAACTGATATGGAGAAGATTGAATTTACTACTAGATTTTTACATAATTAAATGAGTCATGTAATGGATTATATACTTATGTTTATGCTTGATGGGATGGCATCTATGAACATTTTATTTAAAACTATTGGACATTTGTTATATATTAGTGGATGTTGGTTAATTATTATGTATTTGGAGACATATTTATGATTCTATGTTATGTTTTATTATATTATCATGTATTTGAATGAGTAAGATATATTTTTCTTTTAACTATTTTATCATGTTATGATATAGTATATTATTATTTATTATTACATGCAGGAATATTGAATAGCAAAGAAAGTAGCTTATGTTGTGTTTAAAGGTAGACAACCAGGAATATATAATTCATGGTCTGAATGTTATCAGCAAATAAATGGATTTAAATATATTTTATATCAAGCATATCATATAATTAAAGAAGCTGAAATTGCATATGTTGACTATGTTGAATGATTGATGAGGAACCTCATTGAGTCAAAACCAATGAATGAACTTATATAAGCTACCATCACATATTCACGTGCTCACTTAAACAACGAGTGGATTAATAGTTTCATATTAGGTTGTCTAATTGTAGTATTATTAATGGGTGTATTTAGTTATTGGTTGTTTAAATAAATTATTTAAATAAAATCCAACATATAATACATATGTATGATGTGGAGATGGATATAATGTTAAGTTGTTTATATTTTAAATTTCTAACTTATCATGTTATAATTTAATTTTAATTTTTAAACAATATATTAGCATAATTTGTGAGTATAAATAAAAATTAAAATTTACATTTGTCAATATAAAGTTAAATTTTTTATTTTAAAACAATATATTAATATAATTTGTGGGTACAAGAAAATATTAAAATTTTATATGTAAATATAAATATACAAATTTAAAATTTTAATTAAATATAAATCAATGATTTACTTTTTTCATTTTTAAACATAATTATTTTAAATAATTACAAAATAATCAATTCCAGTCCAATCCTGCACCAAACATGGGATAACTAGTCAGATCCAGTCCAGAGCTATGTCAAACATAGGACTGGACTATTTCTATCATGACTGATCCAAACATGTCCTGCGTACTAAATGGACCCTTGAGGTTCTCAACATTCTCACTGGCACACTTCTTACCAGGTACAGACTTTGATACCATTTGTAAGTTGTAATGTCTCACTCTCTTGCACAATTAATATTGTCCCCATTTACCCATGCACTCTAGATAGTACGAAGTTTTTTATTCATACTTCACAAGAGGTCATCACATTCTAAGATTACTTTCATCTGGAGTATGTTTAACTCTAAGATTCTTACAAACTTGAAGCTAATCACTCTGAAAATGTCTCATTTATTAAAAGGGTGTATACTTTACATTTGAACCATTACCGTTTCATACCCAAACGATGTAGAATTAGATACCAGATAGCATTTTCCAATAAGGTAGTTTAACAGTGCTTTGCACCCATCCACATTACCCTGACAGCATCACTCTGGTTCATCCCTAGTCATCACATCAACCTAGCAACCTCTTTAGCAAGCATGGATGGAACCATTGGTAGACCTAATGTAACACCCCGTCCCAAATCGCACCGGAATCCGTGCACGTTGACCGAGGTTGACTGTTGACCGTTGACTAAATGGGTCAAAAGTTGACTTTTTGACTCGGTGAGAATTTTGAGTTGACTAGGGTACCGTGGCGAAGTGCACGATGCCACGAGTTCGTAGACTGGTAGCACGTCGAAAACGGAGCTACGGTTTGGAAGTTATGGACGAAACAAGTTGCGGTCCAAACTGTCCAAGGAGTGCCGAGGTTGACTTTTTGTTTATGGGGAATTGAGCTTTGACTCATGCATGGTTGTGAAGTGCTCGTCGATACGAATTCACAGACTAGCGGCACGCTCAAAACGGACATCCGGTTAAAAAGTTATGGACGTTTGAAGTTTACCGGATACCGTATTATTTTAATATTTTTTGGGTCAGTGAACAGTGAAATGCCACGTGTCAACTTCTGATTGGTCCACGCGGCATGAACAGTGTCACGCAGGGTTTTAATTTTGAAAAACTCTCGGGGAAGAGAGAGAAAGAGAGAGAAGAGAGAGAAAGAGAGAGAGGAGAGAGAAAGAGAGAGAGAGAGCCACCGCCGGCCACCGGAGTTTTCCACTGTTCCGGCCGAGTTACTGTACACGTGCCGGACAGAAAGCTTGCCCACCTCATTTCCGGCAAAACCTCCAAGTTTCACGGTGAACGGCCGCCGAACGCGCCCGGATCGGACGTCCGAAGTTTGGCGGCGATTTTTCCCCTCCACCGCCGGCCACCGCGAATCGGCACTGTTCCGGCCATTTTCCGGCCACACGCGCCTGACAGCCTTGATCCTCTCCTCAAGTCCGGCCTACCCACCAAAAATCACGGCCATCGGACCACCGACGCGCCGGGATCGGAGCGTTTTCCGGCGAGGGGTCGAAAATCTTCAAACGGTGATTTCTCCGCCGTCCGACCTCCGTTTTGCTCACCGTCAGTCCCGTTGGATTGCTCTCCTCACGATCTACAAATCTGCAAAATTTCACAGCAAACGGCCACCGTCGGAAAATACTGTTCCGGTGACGGTTGCCGGTGACGTGGCGGCCCGCCGGAAATTATTGTTCCGGCGAGTACCCGAAAATTCCGGCCAGCTCCAGTCCGCAATGTTCGACCTCCTGAACCCAAATCCGACTTCCGTTTCCGCCAATTCGCGACGGTTTGGGAGAATTGCGGAGTCGAAACTCGAAAAGCTTTCCGGCGAGATTCCGACCCCGTCGGGTTCGATCACCGGAAAGTAAGACCGAATCCGTGATCCTCATCACGCGAGCTTCGATTCGGTATATAACTCATAACCCTTAGATGTCGCTTGGTGTTCGCTCCCCGGGTATCTATTTGGGAATTACCCGAATAAAATATTAATATTTTTGGTTTGTGCACTGTGGTTGTTTAGGTGCACGCGCGAGTAGTGGAGTTGATCCCGAGGAGGATCTTAGTTGATTTGCGCTCTCCAGGTGAGTGACCCACCTTCAAAAATTATTTTGGGCAATTAATTAAATTTAATTGGTATTTAATTTAGTATTTAAATTATGCTCATGTGGTGTGGTTTAATTATGATTTTAATGCGGTTTAGTTTAAATTATTTGTTATGCATGAGCAAGGTATGTTTCGGTATTAATTTCACGTGGTTTCAAATGTGATTTCTCGGGCATAATTAGGTTAAATATTTTATGAAAATATTTGGTTAAATTTTATAAATTATGCCCGCGGTATTTTTATGGTTGCATTTTGTATTTCGAGAAAAATTGTGGTTTGTTGTTATCGCTGTTTCGTACCGGGTGATTGGATAAAATATGTGGGATGGTGTTTTGTGAAATTTTGGTATACTTCCCACGGTGGTTTTTGGAAAAACGGTACGGTTGGTTGTTTATGTTTATTTTTAGCGCACTCATACAGTATTGGTGTTCTGGTGTATGGTGTATGGACACGTGGTTTAGCACGCGGTTATTATATGGTTTAGCGTGCGGTTATTACTTCACCCGTGAGTTGCCATTGGACCGTGGGCAGGCAAGGTTATTGTTGCGCACAGCCGCCCCTCTCCTTGGCCGGGTGATGGTTTTTAGCAGTCGGTACTGTCGGGACGCCGAAGTGACAACTGCAGGTTTCTCTCTTTAACCTCCCGCCAGTCGGTGCTCGGGACGCTGGGTATCGGAGGGCATCACCGGTATATGGTGTGGTGCGTCAGGTGTAATTGTCGGTGTAATTGCAAATAATGGTTTAAACCCCAAAGGTGTTCAAAATTTATTTATTATAATTTATTATATTTTTATTCTATATTTGGGGTATGTATTTATTTAATTGTTGTTGTTAAATTATTTAATCCCTTGGTTTTTGGGAGGTATGCACATTGGGTTTTGCGAAAAGGTTTTAAAAAGGGAACATTTCAAACGGAGCGATTGGTGAGAGTTTTGAGGGAAATCATTATTTTCCAAAGGTTATTATTATTTATTATTAATTGTTGGTATTTGTTCCACTCCTTAATTGTTATTATTTTATTATTATTATTAAAAGGTGTTCAGTAGTTCGGGTTACTCACGGAGATGATTAGCATCTCACACTCTTAAATTCCGTTCCCTTAGGTGCAAGTGGTGGTAGACGTTCTTCCGGAGCGAACCAAGTTTTCCGCTGCTGTTGTGTTTCGAGAAGTTTCTTTGTACTCTTTCATTTCAGTGTATTATTTCTTTTCAGCCTTGTTGTATTTCTGTTGTTTAGCACTTCTTAAAGCTCTGTATACTATTGGAATACTTCTGTTTTATTTATGCACTGGACTGTTGTTGCTTTGAGAAGTGCTGGAATTTGTGGAATCAGTTTGTAGTTTGTGGGAGGAATAAGGGGATGTTTTTAGAATTGTGTTTTCAGTACAGGTAAATTGTGGTAAGTAAATCCCTTAGGGGAGGCTCTGTTGGATTTTCCTTTGGAGGGTCCGGTAGGGTTTCCCTGGGATCAGGGCTGTCTAGGGTTCCGGGGAAGGAATTCTGGACGGGTCCTGACAGTTGGTATCAGAGCATAGGTTCTTGTAATCCTAAGGGACTGTGCATTGCTGTACAGCCCATCCGTAAATTCCTTCCTTTCGTAATCGTGCTTAAGTGTCCCTGTTTCTAAACTCTTGTTTGTTTCCTCATAATCTACTACGATGAGTCGGCGGGACACACGTAGGACTCGGGAACGCTCTGCTGAGAGTTCCGGAAGTCGTTCTAGCCTTAGAAATCTGGTCTCTCAACTAACTAGAGCCTTAGGGGGTTCAAGCTCTAGTAATCGATCTGTGGATCAAGCTCGACGTTTAGGAGCCGTGGAGTTCGATGGGAGCCAAGGCCCAGCAGCAGCCTTGAAGTGGCTATCCAGCATGGAGAAAATCTTGGAAGAGGGGATGCAGTGCCCCGATGAAGATATGGTGAGGATTTCTAGGTTCATGTTAGAGGGAGACGCCCGGAAGTGGTGGCAGATGGAGAAGACCCGCAGAAGGCATACGTGGGATCAGTTCAAGATTGCCTTCTCTACTGAGTTTTGTCCTCCTGCCTATCGTGAGGCAAGAAGGAGAGAGTTCGAGGAACTGCGACAGGGGAACATGACAGTGACCGAGTACGAGAGGAGATTCCGGGAACTATCAGAATTCTGCATGCACCTGATTCCTGATGATCACACGAAGAAGATGAGGTTCATAGATGGATTGAAAGAGAGCATCGGCTACACCCTTTCTGGATCAGTACATCCCACCTATCAGTCCGCCAGGGATGCAGCGCTCGAGCTAGAGAGACAGGAGGAGATACACAGACCCTCAAGGCGCAGATTATTCGAAGGTTCGTATAGCGGAGTACCTCAACAGGGGGCAACTAAAAGAAGCCATAGTTCAGACTCAGACAATGATGGGTTAAGCCCACGAGGCAGATTCCAGAGGAGAGATAGTTATCGCATGCCCCAGCCAGCTCGCCATTCGATCAGTGTGGATACAAGCTCGTATCAGCAGTCACGCATTGGTTCTCCGCGGATTTGTCCACTTTGTAGGGGGAATCATTCTGGGCAGTGTCAGATGGATGGTTTATGCTTTCGGTGTGGGCAGCCAGGCCACATAAGGAGGGATTGCCCTTATGGTAGCGGCAGTGTGCTAGGAGCAGGTCGACGGACACAGCATACGGGAGTATTTCCAGGACAGAGTTCCCAGGGGAGTCAGCCAGTAGGAGTTTCTTCGGGATCAGTCCAGCCGTCTGCAGGATCGAGTCGAGGTAGAGGAAGGAGACCCCAACAGACAAGTCAAGGCCGGGTGTTTGCTATGACGCAGCAGGGAGCCAGGACTACGCCCGACGATTTCACAGGTACTTTGAATATTTTTGGTAATGACACATGTGTACTTATAGACCCGGGAGCAACACATTCGTTCATCTCAAGAGAGTCTGTCGTTCGGGTCGGTATGACCCCTACTCCTTTAGAATGTCTGCTAGAAATAGCCACTCCTGTAGGAGAATCCTTGTGGCCTAGCCAGTTAATCAAGGAATGTTTCTTCTGCATCGAAGATCAAGTGATGGAAGCGGATCTGATCCTGTTGGATCTATTCGGACTTGAAGTAAGTTTGGGCATGGATTGGTTGGTAAGGAACCACTTAGTCGAGGAAGCGACGTAGGAGCCCGAAGCGCAAGTGCGTGATCAGAACCCTTATCTGTTCTAGTGACGCGCGGAAATTTTGAGGACGAAATTTTTGTAAGGGGGGAAGGCTGTAACACCCCGTCCCAAATCGCACCGGAATCCGTGCACGTTGACCGAGGTTGACTGTTGACCGTTGACTAAATGGGTCAAAAGTTGACTTTTTGACTCGGTGAGAATTTTGAGTTGACTAGGGTACCGTGGCGAAGTGCACGATGCCACGAGTTCGTAGACTGGTAGCACGTCGAAAACGGAGCTACGGTTTGGAAGTTATGGACGAAACAAGTTGCGGTCCAAACTGTCCAAGGAGTGCCGAGGTTGACTTTTTGTTTATGGGGAATTGAGCTTTGACTCATGCATGGTTGTGAAGTGCTCGTCGATACGAATTCACAGACTAGCGGCACGCTCAAAACGGACATCCGGTTAAAAAGTTATGGACGTTTGAAGTTTACCGGATACCGTATTATTTTAATATTTTTTGGGTCAGTGAACAGTGAAATGCCACGTGTCAACTTCTGATTGGTCCACGCGGCATGAACAGTGTCACGCAGGGTTTTAATTTTGAAAAACTCTCGGGGAAGAGAGAGAAAGAGAGAGAAGAGAGAGAAAGAGAGAGAGGAGAGAGAAAGAGAGAGAGAGAGCCACCGCCGGCCACCGGAGTTTTCCACTGTTCCGGCCGAGTTACTGTACACGCGCCGGACAGAAAGCTTGCCCACCTCATTTCCGGCAAAACCTCCAAGTTTCACGGTGAACGGCCGCCGGACGCGCCCGGATCGGACGTCCGAAGTTTGGCGGCGATTTTTCCCCTCCACCGCCGGCCACCGCGAATCGGCACTGTTCCGGCCATTTTCCGGCCACACGCGCCTGACAGCCTTGATCCTCTCCTCAAGTCCGGCCTACCCACCAAAAATCACGGCCATCGGACCACCGACGCGCCGGGATCGGAGCGTTTTCCGGCGAGGGGTCGAAAATCTTCAAACGGTGATTTCTCCGCCGTCCGACCTCCGTTTTGCTCACCGTCAGTCCCGTTGGATTGCTCTCCTCACGATCTACAAATCTGCAAAATTTCACAGCAAACGGCCACCGTCGGAAAATACTGTTCCGGTGACGGTTGCCGGTGACGTGGCGGCCCGCCGGAAATTACTGTTCCGGCGAGTACCCGAAAATTCCGGCCAGCTCCAGTCCGCAATGTTCGACCTCCTGAACCCAAATCCGATTTCCGTTTCCGCCAATTCGCGACGGTTTGGGAGAATTGCGGAGTCGAAACTCGAAAAGCTTTCCGGCGAGATTCCAACCCCGTCGGGTTCGATCACCGGAAAGTAAGACCGAATCCGTGATCCTCATCACGCGAGCTTCGATTCGGTATATAACTCGTAACCCTTAGATGTCGCTTGGTGTTCGCTCCCCGGGTATCTATTTGGGAATTACCCGAATAAAATATTAATATTTTTGGTTTGTGCACTGTGGTTGTTTAGGTGCACGCGCGAGTAGTGGAGTTGATCCCGAGGAGGATCTTAGTTGATTTGCGCTCTCCAGGTGAGTGACCCACCTTCAAAAATTATTTTGGGCAATTAATTAAATTTAATTGGTATTTAATTTAGTATTTAAATTATGCTCATGTGGTGTGGTTTAATTATGATTTTAATGCGGTTTAGTTTAAATTATTTGTTATGCATGAGCAAGGTATGTTTCGGTATTAATTTCACGTGGTTTCAAATGTGATTTCTCGGGCATAATTAGGTTAAATATTTTATGAAAATATTTGGTTAAATTTTATAAATTATGCCCGCGGTATTTTTATGGTTGCATTTTGTATTTCGAGAAAAATTGTGGTTTGTTGTTATCGCTGTTTCGTACCGGGTGATTGGATAAAATATGTGGGATGGTGTTTTGTGAAATTTTGGTATACTTCCCACGGTGGTTTTTGGAAAAACGGTACGGTTGGTTGTTTATGTTTATTTTTAGCGCACTCATACAGTATTGGTGTTCTGGTGTATGGTGTATGGACACGTGGTTTAGCACGCGGTTATTATATGGTTTAGCGTGCGGTTATTACTTCACCCGTGAGTTGCCATTGGACCGTGGGCAGGCAAGGTTATTGTTGCGCACAGCCGCCCCCCTCCTTGGCCGGGTGATGGTTTTTAGCAGTCGGTACTGTCGGGACGCCGAAGTGACCACTGCAGGTTTCTCTCTTTAACCTCCCGCCAGTCGGTGCTCGGGACGCTGGGTATCGGAGGGCATCACCGGTATATGGTGTGGTGCGTCAGGTGTAATTGTCGGTGTAATTGCAAATAATGGTTTAAACCCCAAAGGTGTTCAAAATTTATTTATTATAATTTATTATATTTTTATTCTATATTTGGGGTATGTATTTATTTAATTGTTGTTGTTAAATTATTTAATCCCTTGGTTTTTGGGAGGTATGCACATTGGGTTTTGCGAAAAGGTTTTAAAAAGGGAACATTTCAAACGGAGCGATTGGTGAGAGTTTTGAGGGAAATCATTATTTTCCAAAGGTTATTATTATTTATTATTAATTGTTGGTATTTGTTCCACTCCTTAATTGTTATTATTTTATTATTATTATTAAAAGGTGTTCAGTAGTTCGGGTTACTCACGGAGATGATTAGCATCTCACACTCTTAAATTCCGTTCCCTTAGGTGCAAGTGGTGGTAGACGTTCTTCCGGAGCGAACCAAGTTTTCCGCTGCTGTTGTGTTTCGAGAAGTTTCTTTGTACTCTTTCATTTCAGTGTATTATTTCTTTTCAGCCTTGTTGTATTTCTGTTGTTTAGCACTTCTTAAAGCTCTGTATACTATTGGAATACTTCTGTTTTATTTATGCACTGGACTGTTGTTGCTTTGAGAAGTGCTGGAATTTGTGGAATCAGTTTGTAGTTTGTGGGAGGAATAAGGGGATGTTTTTAGAATTGTGTTTTCAGTACAGGTAAATTGTGGTAAGTAAATCCCTTAGGGGAGGCTCTGTCGGATTTTCCTTTGGAGGGTCCGGTAGGGTTTCCCTGGGATCAGGGCTGTCTAGGGTTCCGGGGAAGGAATTCTGGACGGGTCCTGACACCTAAAGTGACCAAGCACAACCCCCCTCCCCCCGGGGCCACCCTCTACCCCCAACTTTTTTGGATTTTTTTAATAATTTTTTATATAATATAAAATTGAACATAATTTTATGTATGCCCCGTCCCATAATTTTTAAACTTATTTCAATATATTTATTCAACCTTAATCAATTTCAATATTTACCTAATTAGTTTATAAATCTATAAATACTAGATGTTATCTTTTTGACATAATCCTAATCAATCTAAACTAAACTTATATACTAAAACAGAAAATTAAGCCTTATTCCTTCCATCATAATAAACAAATATTATACTACTCTACAAGATGCAATAATAAGACAAAAACATATTAGAATTGGTTCTCAAGGAAACAAGGTAAATTTTTTTTTTTCAATTAATGATTTATAAATCTAATCATATGTATTTAGATGTTTATGCATGAATTTTCTTTTCCTTTTTTTTTTTTTTTCCTCTAAGTATCATATAAGCATATGGAGATGGATAGAAGGTATTAAAGGGGTGTTGGAAAATAAAACTACTTAATTTACCAATGCTAATATGTAATTTCTTCACCTGTAGCTTTTAATCCAAACGAGTAGCTTCTTCACTTAAAATAAAAAATAATAAATAAAAAGCCTTACTATTATAGCAGTAAAAAATTCGAATATATAAAAAATAAACAAATTAATATTTGTTGTTATTGTAATTTTTTATGATATATATTTTTTGTTACAATTATTATAGATGTGTAGCATTTATTAATATATACATATATATATATATATATATATGTGTGTGTGTGTGTGTGTGTGTGTGTGTGTGTGTGTGTGTGTTTTTGTAAATTTATATATATATATATATGGGCAAGTTGACTACTATTGATTGGTTTTTCAAACAAAAAATTTGTACTAATTCAGAAGTTAAGACATCACTACCAATTTCCAATGATAATGTAGAGTCTGAGATACAATGAAAAAAGTCTCTAAGGATTGAAGTCAACGATATTGATACTAGTATTTTAGAGTGGAATATAGGATTATGTCAACAAATATAGAATTATCTTGTAAATTGATAGCATGAAATTCGACAAGCATATATTAAGGTGGGTCCATACTAGCTTAAGCTTTCAAAATATCCCCAATTTGGATCAGAAAATCATTTTCAAAGCTTTAAATATTCATGGTTCAAGTTATTTCCTTCGTGGTTAGAAAATTCTCAAAGTAAAGATGCTGCTTTTTATCTACCATGCTTTCTTTTTAATAAGATATTTGGATAATATGCATAAAATGCTTTTACTATTGATGGATTTTGAGATTGGAAGAAAGTTAGAGATGGAAAAAATTATTTTTTCTCAATTCATGTATGAAAAGATCCAAATTCACCTCATAAAAATTGCGGAGAAATTATGTGAAGACTTGACGAATCAACCACAACATATAGAACATAATTATACTTCTCAGAAAATTGCAAACAATCGACTACGACTTTAAGTAATGATTGAAATAGTTTGATTGGTTGCATTTCAAGGTTGTGCTTTTAGAGGTAATGATGAGAGCCAAAATTATGAATTTTTCTTTAAATGTTAGATTTACTGGCTTCATATAATGAAAAAATTGCAGAAGTTATATTAGATAAAGCTCCAAAAAATTCAACTTATACATCAGCAAAGATCCAGAAAGAAATTTTACATGTTCTATCAGTTAAAGTGAGAAGGCCATTTGTGTAGAAATTAGAGATGCAAAATTTTGCATAATAGTTGATGAATCTCAAGATGACTCAAAAAGGGTGAAAATAGCCATAGTTTTGAGATTTGTTGATAAAGATAGTTTTATTTGAGAACCTTTTTTTAGTCTTGTTCATGTATCTAATAATGCAACATTAACATTAAAGGAAGGAATAGATTCTGCATTGTCTCATCATAATCTGGATATTCAAAATATTCATGGCCAAGGATACGAAGGAGCGAGTAATATGCAAGGTGAGTGGAATGGATATTGTTGGAGCTTCATACAGGCATAATTATGAACTTAAACTTGCTTAAGCTGCTGAAGTTAAGCATATGATTGCAATTGATGAGACTCAAACTGGAAAAGGACTAAATCATATTGGTACCTTGCAATGGGCTGGAGATACTCCTTGAGTTCTCATTTTAAATCTCTTACTAGCTTGATAAAATTGTTTAGTTTGACATGTTTAGTTTTAATTGTTGGAGCTTCATACAAGCATAATTATGAACTTAAACTTGCTTAAGTTGTTGAAGTTAAGCAAATGATTGCAATTGATGAGATTCAAACTGGAAAAGGACTAAATCAGATTGGTATCTTACAATGGGCTGGAAATACTCTTTGAGTTCTCATTTTAAATCTCTTATTAGCTTGATAAAAATGTTTAGTTCGATATGTTTAGTTTTAATTAATATTACAAGGAGAAGTAGACTCAACTTATGAGGCATTTACTTCATAAAAATTTATCTTTATATTGCATCTCATAAAAGAAATTATGGGGATTGCTAATTTACTTTGTCAAGCTCTGTAGTATTAGTCTCACAATATTATAAATGCCATGAACTTAGTTTCATCAACTAAATCAAACACTTATCCAAAATTTGAGAAATGATGGATGGAATGATTTAGTTGTGGAAGTCAATTCATTTCGTAAAGCATGGAATATCAATGTTCCAAAGATGAATGATTGTTATATTGCTAAGAGAAGTTAAGCCCGTAATCAAGAAGATGGATTTACAATTGAGCAATATTATCGAGTTGATATTTATATTGTTGCAATAGATTCTCAGTTACAAGAATTAAATAGTCTATTTAATGAGCATACTGTAAAGTTACTTAGTCTTAGTTCTGCTTTAGATCCTTATAAGTCTACTAAATCTTTCAAAATTGACGACATTTGTGAGTTAGTGGACAATTTTTATTTAGAATATTTTGCTAACCATGAAAAGATACATTTAAAAATGTAATTGCAACATTACAAGTGTAATGTAGCTTAAAATCCAAAATTCAAAAATTTATTAACTGTATCTAAGCTATTATAGTGGATGGTAAGGACTAGAAAGTAGATAATATTCCCACTTATTTGTAAAGTACTTGAACTTATGCTTACTCTTCTAGTTTCTACTTCAACCACAGAACAATCATTCTCAGCCATGAGTATTGTCAAAACTAGACTTCGTAACAAAATGGAGGCTAACATTCTTAGTGACTCGTTGATTTTGTATATTGAAAGGGAAATTATAGAAAAGTTTAGCACTGATACAATCATAGATGATTTTTTTGATTTGAAAGAATGTAGCTTTATTTTGATTTGTGAATAAGTTTTTTTTTCTTAGTATTGGTATGCATTATAAAATGGAAAGATTTCAATAGAGTGACTTAATATATATATATATATATATTTGTTTTTATTACTAAATTAATTTTTTTATTATTATTCTTATTATTATTTTGTATTAGAAGTTATGTTAATTTTGCGCCCCCCCCCCCCCCCTGACAATCCTTGTTCTGTCCCTATCAACAAGTTATACCACCTCTAGCTAGGTGTCACAGCGAAAAATATGTTGCACTTCATTTGGAGCTGTCTAGGCTATTTGATTTGGATAATTAGTTTACATAATTCATGGGGATTATGAGCGCTTATATGCAGTACTAGGAGCCACGATTTGAGGCTGTCACACTCTATTAAAGTAGCCCAGTGCTCGTATATTCTCCACGGCCTCAAATCAAGTTTAAGGTCCATGGAAAAAGGGAAGTATGAGGTAGTTAGCAGACCAATGATACAGTCCAATTTCAAGGATCTTGAGCTTGTAACAAGGTGGTTAGATAGCATGATAGAGGTTGGTCCACTTCATGGAGAGAGTGTTCAATGGAAATTTGATGAAAATAACCCGAATCCGTACCAACAACAACATGCTGCGGTGCTGATCCTATACAACTGAAGACCTGGCCAATTACTAGAGCTCAAACTAAGAGGTTCATACAAAGAGTTATTAAATCTCAAGAAGGTGTAATGATAATAGAAGATTCTAAGCCCGTGTTAAGCATCCAAGTTGTAAAGGTAGAAATGGACCTGGAAAGTTGTTTTAGTGTGTTTGAGGACTCCAGGCAGCAAGGTTCAGGTTTGTTATCTTATGAGAACATGATTAAGCTCACAAAAGGACCATGAAATCAAGATAAGATAGAAGCAAGGGCATCCAAGTTCATCATTTGCGTCCAAACTTCCACATTGGCCTAATTGAGCATGTTAGGCACTGGGAAGGAGTTATCTTGAAATCCAAGCAAGTTTTGATCATTCCAATCAATGGCAATGTATGGGGACCAGTTTTAATCCGACTAGGCATCCTATATGGCATATTGGATCTGATTTGGAACCTAAACTAGATGGTGACTGGACAAAAATAGCTTATTTAGAAAACTAGTCAACTACTTTCCAAATCTGAAATTTGACTTTTGTTTTAGGAAATAATATTTTATTTTTAGTTTTTATTTAATTATTTGCTGGACAAATTTATTTAGGAAGGTTGATATTTCAATATTTTTATTGTAAATTAATTAATTCCTATTTCAAAATTAAGAAATTAATTAATCCAAATTAGTTTAAGAAAGGACTTGGAAAATTCAGCCATTACCTATTATGATATATGTTGGCCTAATTTGACATAATTACTTTAGAATTTTATTTTTGTCACTTAAACCTATTTAAGGGTTTATTTCTCAATAATATTCAGATCATTATTCATACAGAAAATTATTTGTAAGAAAGATTTCTCTTTGTTTTCTTAAAACAAATAGAACTCCATTAGAGAACTAGTGCTCTAACTTAACTTATCAATAAAACATTCTATAACCTATTGTGGTGTCTTTGATATACCAAGGTTTCTAATCACAAGTTGATTAGGGGTCAAGGTGGCCATTAGAATCTAAACTTAATTTCAATCCGGGCTAATTTAATATGGATTTAGAAGCAAGTCAACATAGGTTCGTATCATTTAGTATCGGAGCCTGGTTTTGTTCAGATTTGATCTATCTTATTTACATTGTTTAATTTTTTGTGTTATTATGCAATTTTGACATTAGGTTAAGGTTGCTTCTATCCATACACGTTCTACACATTAAAAAATATATGTATAATTGAAAGCATATTGAATAAATCTTAAATTTGCAATTTGTGTTGCTTGGAAGTTAGAATCTATTTGGGAGTTGTTTGGCGTTAGGATTCGATTTTTTTTTTTGGTGATCTTCCTGCTAGAGATTATGTTGATATCATTCAGTGTGTGATCCAAAAAAAAAAAAAAGCCGAAGTTAAAAAAATTGAAAAAAAAAAAAAAGGTCGAAATTTGAGTTTGTTTGGATTTGGAAAATTCAATTGTGATATTTGGAGTTGATGCTATTCAATATTGGTTGCTAGAAATTAGAATATTGTGTGTTAATTGATTGGATTAAAATTGATTTAAGGATTTGATGCAAAGACTTGAATTACGAGAACTAAAACCACCAACAATCTCATATTTTATTCGAATTGTGATTTTATTGATTGTTTGCATCCTTCTCTAAATTTTATCCTTGAAATTTTTACCTCTAAATATTTTAATTTATTCCTTTATTGGATCCCCAAAAAAAATTGCGTAGTTAAAATCCCTTATTTTTGGATAGTAAAACCGAGACTAGGTTTTATTATTCACTCGGAAAATTGCTTGCTACTTGTTTCTATTTTACTGATAGGTTTAAATAAGACATACTTGTGATCTAATTGCTGGTTTTAAGTATTATTAAAACTTTGAGATAATCTTTAAGTGGAAAAAGACGAAAGAGTATGAGCTTATAATAGGATTGAAAAACCGAAACTAGTGTGAAACATGAGGGAATGAAACCTTACATGAGTGAAACACATGAGGGAGTGAATTTGGTGAGATTTTCTTGCATTATTCTACTAACATGACATATTCAAGTTAAGAAGAGGAGATGACTCAATAAGAGAACTTAGAGAGGATTCCGTGGGATTCAAGGGAGAATCTAGGGCGTCAAGAAGTACATTGGCACCTACAAACATGCAAGCGGTATTGGAGCAATTACAAATGATGAATGCTCGATTTGATCAAAGGTTGGACAGGTTTGAGAACTCACAAAGAAGATCAAATCTTATGGAACCACAACAAGGATGTGCTCAAGATAGAGAAGGCTGCGGACGTTTTAGGGAGGAATTTGAAAAAGTTGACGTTGGAGACAATTTTGAAGAGGAACATGAAGATATGTTTGCATTCCAAGAAAGGCAAAGCTATGGTAGACAAGTTTAAGAAGAAGATGATGATATCAGAAATATTAAGGTCAATATACCACCATTCTTAGGAAGAAAAAAAATGATCCAAAAGGCTTACTTAGAATGGGAAGAACGGATTGAAATGATTTTTAATTGTCATAACTATTTGGAAGCTAAAAAGGTTAAGTTGGCCACTTTAGAATTTGAACATTATGCATTGCAATGGTGGAATAATGAACAAGGTAGCCGAAGAAGAATTGGTGATGAATTAATAACCACTTGAAGACAAATGAAAGGAGTCATGAGGAAGAGATTCGTACTAAGCTATTATCATAGAATGTTGCATCAAAGATTATAATCTTTATCACAAGGAAATAGGTCGATGGAGGACTACTACAAGGAGACGGAGATGCTCATAATGAGGTTGAGCATAAATGAAGACTGTAAGGTAACAATGGCTAGGTTTCTTAGAGGATTAAACCGAGAGATTGCCAACCAAGTGGAATTATAATAATATGTGAAATTGGAAAAGATGCTACATGTTACCATCAAAATTGAGAATCAATTTAAGTGGATGGGCAATAAAGAATGGCTTGGAGGTGTTTCAAACAGCTGGAGTACAAATTCATCAAATTCGAGAAGCAATCAGGTATTCAAACCAAGGACAAAACTGAAGCTAGAGGAAGGGAGCTTCAATCGACCAAGGAGGGACACAATGGTTGAACCTACACAAACACCAAAATTCGAAAGTAAAACTGATTCTAAACCAACTAAAACTCGTGATATTGTGTGTTTTAAGTATCAGGGCCGATGACATATTACCAATCAATATCCAAATAAAAAAATTATGGTGTTAAAAGACAATGAAGAGTTGGAACCGATTGTGATGAGGCTAAAATCAAAATTGAGCATGATGAGGGAAAGTTCGAAGATGAAGAACAATAGGAACTCGTGACTTTAGAATATCTCTTACGTTTTTCTTTGTATGTGTATTAAATTTTGTAGCTTAAACCTTTAGAATATATCTCTTACGTTTTTCTTTGCCACTTGGACCCTAAATCCATCCTTCCAAGATACAAGACATAAGTTGGGCCTAGAACGTCTTCCGGTCCAGTCTAGATTCAATATCCGTGTCGGTCACTGACCCGGATAGTACCACAACCCCCGGCCGAGACCCGCAATTCGGATCCACGCAACTACTGGTCAGAGGCTCAGAAGGCTTTCAGCGCCGTGCCAACGACTGGCAGACAAGGATCTCTCTCTCTCTCTCTGTCTCTCTCTCTCTCACAGAAGAGAGCACATTCCCAAAAACCCAGACGGCTTCCAAACTTCCTCACCAACCAACCCTAAATTGAAAACCCTAATTCTCGCATGAAACTTATCCACCAAATTCCTCAACCCTGATCTCCAATGTCCTCTGATTCCACCACCTCTTCAACCTCCACTGACGACCCCGCCAACGGAAATCCTGACCCCAATCCCAACCACTCCATCGAGGACCAATTGGCATCCACCTCATTGACCGACCATGGCGACCAACGGACACCGTCGAATCAGGAAAACCGAAATGGCGTTGATTACGCGTCGGCTAGCGAAGGGAGCGCCGGGAGCGATCAGCGGGAGATCGAGAACAGCGTAGAGCAAGTGCCTGCGGAAGTGGCTGAAGAAGAGGTTAGGAGAAGTTCCGATGCAGCTGGTGGTTTAACTGAAGTGGAGGAGGAGTTGAACAAGGGTGGTTCGGGACGACGTAGTGTTGTTTGGATGAGGACCAATTCGGAGGTGGAGGTGGACGGTCCGTCGAGCCCTAGCAGTAGTGGGTACGCTGGAGAAAGAGGCAGCAGTGCGAGTAGTGGCGGTGCTTCGGGGATTGATGAGGTTGTTGAAGATGAAATACAGGAAGCTAGAAACGATTCTGTTGATGCGGTTTTAGATTCACAGGCTTCGTGGGTTCCTGGAAAGCGACATGTAGATGAGGTATTTCGCACTGGGAAATGCCTACCTTGCAAAATTGTTTTTGTAAATTTCATCTAGCTAATTGCTCTTTTTACTTTTATCATTGATCCCCATATTGAGAAATTCTATGTTCGTTAAGTATTGCAATGACTTTATAAATCATTTATCTTTTTATTCGACATTTGTCCTATAGTGCATTGTTACGTTCATAGTATAATTCTACGTCGAGTACAAAGCAGATTATTTATTATAGGTGTTCCATAGAGGGTTTTTCTTGAAGAATTTAAAAGTGATATATATTTTAATATTAGGCTCGGAGAACAACTTTTCGTAGTGAGGATTCACTAGGAAAATAGTTTGTGGTTAAGGAAGAGGACAATGATCAAGAGAGATATGAAAGGAGTAAACTTTTACGAATGCTTTTGGGAATGGATTTGAATGGCAAATACTGTGAATATTTAATGATCAGATTTAAATAAGTAGTTAGAATCCATATATAAGGCACTGGTTGAATATGGATTTCACCAAAGTTAAACGAAGACCCTTGATTTGGAAGGCCAAAATCATGACCAAAAAACATTCATACTTTGGCATTCAAAAGGAAACCTTGAATATTTTTTTGTTGAACATGTTGATTTGTATTTATGTCCATCCAAATTGAAGGATTGTGATTTTTTTTCGTTGCAAAAAAGAACTATTCTTTCATGATTGTTGTACATAGGTTCAAAGACTTGTAATAAGACACCTATGGAAAAATAAAGAAAGTGGAAAATGAGGGTAGGGGTAAGTGTTCTAACACACACATTGTGGATTATATGTTGTAGTTATTTAATTAGTTATTTGTTTGTATCAATGGTTAGAAACTTAATTAATAAATGTGCAACCAGTAACTTGCATAAACAGACATATTAATAGTATTTGTGTATGTACATAATATGGCTGGATTTATCATTTTATTTTCACTGCTATGCTGCCTAGTAAGATAATCTTAGTGAGGATACCACCAATGTTATGTGTCATTTAATAATAATCAAAGTGCAGGATGATGCTTCAATATCATGGAGGAAAAGGAAAAAACACTTTTTCATTCTTAGTCACTCTGGCAAACCTATATATTCCAGGTTTGTCTTCAATACCTTAGATATCTCCTTCAAAAGGGCACAATCTCTATACATCTCCATGTAGAATAGATTGCAGATAGATATACTCTGTTTTGGTATTTAATTTACCCTTTTATGACTTTTATTCTCTTCAGATATGGCGATGAACACAAGCTAGCAGGATTTTCAGCAACATTGCAAGCCATTATTTCCTTCGTGGAGAATGGGTGCGTGCATGGACTTTGCTGAGTTGGTTATATCTTAATGAGATGCCTAGTAACTGGATTGTATAATTTTTATTTCACATCTATTAAGGACTTGCATTGATTTTCTTCATTGTTGTTATACAGTGGGGATCGTGTCAAATTAGTGAGGGCTGGAAAGCATCAGGTATTTTACATATGCTTATAGGTTTGAAATTTTATGATCCCCAATTTATTTCCTGCAAACAACCCTTGAATTTTAGGACAGTATATCTACATGGTTGCAGATAATCCTGTTTTTATGACATCAATGAAAGTATTCTTAATTTGATTACACCTTCCAGGCACGCAAAATAATGAGAAGTCCCTATTTTTGTATACCAAATTGTAGTAGTTGGTATTGTTGAATTCTTATGTTTGCTGTTCAAGAAAAACATAGTAAAACCTGCAACTATGGCTGCATGCACAGTTTCGTGTTTTCTTTTCTCTTGTTGAGTTGGACAATCTTATATCCTTCTGCAAGGTTATTAGTATTATGAACTCTTTAAAATTAAACTACATTTACTTCAGATGACCAAATCTGTTATTTTCTGGTCTAAATTTATAATGTTAGTGGTGCATTTAAAATTTGTTAACTTGTGAGCATTTTTTTAGTTCTGTCAGTTAAATTGGTCATCATGAAAATTTGTGCATCTTCAGGTGGTTTTTCTTGTGAAGGGACCAATCTATTTAGTATGCATCAGCTGCACAGAAGAGCCATTTGAATCACTGAGGGGGCAATTAGAATTAATTTATGGTCAGGTAGTACTGGATTCTCTATTGCCTGAACATTTTTTATCAATCTGTGCCTTTGGCTATTTGTTCAAGTTGTAAATTTTTTTCCCCCCCCTTAAAAATAATAATTGCTACTAGTAAAGTTTTGTTTCAGAGAAAATTATTTTGTGAAAATAATCTCATTTGCTTAATTATGTTACATATGCAGATGATACTCATTCTAACAAAGTCAGTGAATAGATGTTTTGAGAAGAATCCAAAGTTTGATATGACACCTTTACTTGGAGGAACAGATGTTGTATTCTCTTCTCTCATCCATTCTTTCAGTTGGTTTGTTGCTCTGCTCCCTTTTAGCATGCCTAATAGAATCCAAAATTCTAAGCCGGATGGCGCTTGTGGTAATGTTTCTTATCTCTTTGGTTTCAGGAATCCAGCTACCTTCCTCCATGCATACACATGTTTACCCCTTGCATATGCAATAAGGCAAGCAGCAGGTGCCGTATTGCAAGATGTTGCTGATTCAGGCGTGTTGTTTGCAATATTGATGTGCAAACACAAGGTTCTGCACCCTTCTTTTTGTAATGCTTACTAGTTTTGTATGACATTTTGTTCAAGTATAACTATTTTCTTTAAAAGTTTTCAAATTATTTATGCTAGCTAAACCATTCTAACAAGTTGAAGCTTGATTGCAGGTTGTCAGTCTTGTTGGTGCTCAAAAAGCTTCTCTTCATCCTGATGACATGCTGCTGCTTGCTAACTTTGTTATGTCTTCAGAATCATTTAGGCAAGTGAATTCAACGTGATAAGTTTTGTACAATCTTCTAAATTTAGGCTGTCTAACCGGCATGAAACTTTTATTGTGTAAAATATTTTAAAAGGATATAGAATTATTTATTTTTTGGTTCGTTTCTGTAGAATAGATTTACTTTTACAGTTACTTTTTTGTTGCCTTCCATTGTTTAGAGCAGTTTCACTCCTCTATTTTCTTGCATAAATGGTATTAATTCATTTGTCCCCATAGTTTTATTCTTTAAATTGGGTGAATGGAGTTAGCGACACTCCACACTATCTTTGTCTAAGTTACTTGAGGTAGATATCTCCTTGAAAGTCATGGTTGATGTTCTTTTATATTACCACCCTTAACATCTTCATGACTATTTATTTCTAAATTCTAATGATTTCTGTTAAAAGTTTGTTTAAAGAAGAGAAAGAAGACAAGAGAAATTAGCGTTTTATGAAGCATTTACAGGTTTCTTCATGTGAGATTTTATCTCAATTTGATAAGCATTTATAATCTAGAAGAATTCTTATCAATCATAATCTTTATGCTTTACCTCCTCTTTATGACAAAAATCTTTATTCCTTTCCTTTTGGATGATACCATAACCATTAAATTGTTATATATATATATATATATATATTTAGGAATATTTTCATTTCCTAGATGTTGCAGAATCTATACATGTCCTTTTGTTGTGCTTGTGTAGTTTTGATTAGTAGTTTATTATGACCCATCAAAATTTCTGTGAGATTTTAGTCTTATGATTGTTCTTTTTTTACTTTCTGCAGAACATCAGAATCCTTTTCTCCTATTTGCCTGCCAAGATATAATCCCATGGCATTTTTGTACGCTTACGTGCACTATTTTGATGTGAGTGAAACTTCTGTTTATGATTTTTTCACTTGTGCAAATTAACTCTTAAGATCCTGCTTAATAAGAGGAAGACTTAGACTTTTTATTTTCTTTTTAAGGTTGATACGTACTTGATGTTGCTTACGACCAGTTCAGATGCCTTCTATCATCTGAAGGATTGCAGGTAAATTATGGATGTGTATTTGATAATTAATGTTAGTGAAGTTAGGTTGCATAATTTCACAACTTAATTAAATTACTATTTATTTTTGGCCCGGTGTGATGTATGGAATCGCTATATGTCTGAATGTAGATATCTACATGCTCCACAAATCAAATAAATTAGCTTACTATATTGTAAATATATCACAATGTTTCATACCTTATGTTTTTATTGTAAATTTACAGGATTCGAATCGAAATGGTGCTTTTGAAGTCAAATGTTCTTAGTGAAATTCAGAGATCCTTGGTAGATGGCGGGATGCGTGTTGAGGATTTACCTATTGATCTGTTACCTCGTTCTGGTACTTTTCCGCATTTGGGCCAACACAGACTTCCAACAGATTCTCCTGAGACTTTCAGGGAATTACCTGTTGGTGTAGGTGGTCCTGCTGGACTTTGGCATTTTATATATCGTAGTATATTTCTAGATCAGTATGTATCTTCTGAGTTCTCAGCACCAATTAGTAGTCCCAAGCAGCAGAAGAGGCAAGACTGCTAACTTATTTGTAACTTGTTATACTTCAAATTTATCAATTATTAATATCAGCATGCTAACCGATATTTTTATATTGCAGGTTGTATAGGGCATACCAGAAACTTTACGCTTCCATGCATGACAGAGGAATTGGACCCCACAAAACTCAGTTTAGAAGAGATGAAAACTATGGTAATTCTTTGGTTAATGCTGCTACATGTGTGAGTGCCTATGTGAGAATTGGTGATATATATATATATATATATATATGGAACAAGAATTGTTTTTGAAAGTAAGAATGCTTACATCTGAAAAGTTATTATGTTTATTCATGGAGGCATTTTTCCAATAGTTATTGATTTCCTTTTTTCTTTTTTCTTTTTTCTTTTTTCTTTTTTCTTTTTTTTTTTTCCCCTTTTTTTTTTTTAAGTGATTCTGATGAGAATCCTCATAGAGCATGTTTAGCAGTTAGTATCTTTGGGATTTAATAGGGAAACTTACCTTGAAGAATTTTTTAATTGTAGCCATTTTAGTAACTTTCCCCATTGCTCCACCTTCTCTGTATGGTTATTCAAGGCTTGATTTCTAGTTTCTGTAGATTATGAAAGAGTCAGCATTGGAAAACTGTAATTTCAAAATTGCCAAAAGGTACAAAATTAGAATTTGAGCATTTGAAAAATAACTTGTTTAACTATATACTATATTAGTACTTTTAACTTTCAAATCATGATTCTGCTTCTAGCAGAACCCCTGGCTGCTTCTCAAATTCCTGCTGGGATGATCATTGGAGGATCTATTTACCACACTTTTTTCTTAAAAAACAAAAAGAAAAATTCTTCTATAATCTATTTTGGTAATTCTCCTATATTTTTCATTTTTGACCCATCCTCCTAGGTGGCTGAATTTCCTTCAAAAGTAAAAAGTCCTGTTTGTTTCACTTTACTTGGACCTGGTTACACTTTAGAAGGGAAAATGCACCAAAAATATAAATGTATGTTTTAACGGAAATTGTTACTCCTTGATGAGAGCATAAATTTGAAAGGAGCCATTTTATCCAAAGAGTCATGAATGCATGTAGCAAGTATTCAGGCTTATTTTGTCGCTCCAGAGCAAGGTTACTCTTGACCCTCTAGCTTGCTCTTTCCATCCTTAGAAGATGTCAAGTCATGATGCTGCTTTAGTCCCCCACATGCATCATCCATGGGTGTCTTGGTGCTTGTTTCCTGCTTTATATGGTCACAATTGTTGATCATATTCTTTATTATGTTTGTTTCACAATGTTGTGTCCTATTACATCTTGTGATCCGGAGTGGCTTCTAGTTGAACATCTTTTGAACTATTTGAAGCATATGTTAATTCATTGTTTGCTTCAATTGCATTAAATTAGGTCTTCATGCTTGATGTTTATATACTTTGATTGAGAGACTTTTATTTTGCAGTTCTTCTCTGTTGGGTCACCCAGGATTTTGAACTTTATGCGGCATTTGATCCACTTGCAGACAAGGTAACTTCTTGCTAGAAATTTCTTAGTTACATATCTCATACGGCATACAACATTATTAAGAATCACTTTTCCCACATCCCAAATGAAATTATCCATGCAAAGAGCTCGAGGCTATGTATGATGCTTACTTGGAAACTCTTAAGGAAAAGGAATATTACCAAAAAAAAAAAAAACCAATCTAGGGAAAAAAAAAAATTTTGAAGCATTTTTTGAATCATTATTAAGGAGAAAACTGTAGAGTTCTAGAGAATATAACTTTCATATAAACAAGTAATTTTTTTTCTCTTCCTGTTTCCTTTTCCTAATTGAATCTGAAAACATTGCACAAGTTTAAGTTTTGGATAAAATGTGGCATAAAAACAAGAAAGCATTGCAATTGAAAAAGTGTTCTACTTTTCATTAAAACATGTGGTAATTTTTTTTTCTCTTCTCTTGGTGAATTTTAAGTTATTTTAAGTTTTGAAGTGGGTACAAATATGAATCTTGTGAATAATAAGTTGTCAAATGAAAATTTTGTAACGAGGAAATATAGGTTAAGATGTTCAAATTAACATTTAATTTTTCTTCATCCTAGTTATCTTGCTTTTATACTTGACCTTGGTTTTGCATGCATTGCTTTTTATAGTATTTGAGACTATTGTACTTTAGTTTAAGCACTAGAGAGGATGTGTTCTCTGGACCATCCACTTAAAGTCGCTTGCCATTTGATCAGTACATGGTAAATTGTTAATGTTTGGCTAGCATCCCTCTAGGATAAATTCACTTTATGAAGCCTAGTTAAGAATTTGATGTATTGTTAGAAATCGGGTTCTTGATGTGTTTGGCTCAATATTCCACCTCCCCTATCCGGTATATCTTGATGAACAAAGTGCAGGCCTCGCAAAAAGCGATGTGTAAGTTAATCCTTTTTTTTGGCCAACCTCATGGGCAATCATGGGATTGGTGCCTTCACTTGCCGCTGGAGTTGAATTTTTAACTTCTTGTGAAGGTTTGTTTATAATAAAAGGGAATCAATTGTGAGTAGAATAAGCAGTCTATATGTGATCTTTTGCATTTTGCATTTCATTCTTGTTAAATTTGCATTCTAAGCTTTTGCTTCTGCATGAATTTCCAGGCATTGGCGATAAAAACATGCAACCGGGTTTGTCAATGGGTGAAAGATGTGGAAAATGAGATCTTTTTGCTGGGAGCGAGCCCCTTTTCATGGTGATATCCCATAATATCCTGTAAAACACTGCATGTACAATAGTTTTTTGTTTATTTATTTAATATAATTTACGTAAAATCATTTTTTTGTTGTCCACTACGCCTTGCATATTTAATGAGATGGTTCGTATAGGGAAGAAAATCTATAAAATAACTTCATTTTCACCTTTCTAAAGATTTGCCTTGGGAATCAACTGTAAGAGCATCCTTGAAAGTTGAGACTATCTTTGTATTCAATGAAGCAATAATAATAATAATCATCATGCACTGTAATTTGCGGTGCAGTAGAGGAAGAGACATTAAATTTCGGACCAGTGCTTGAATGACATTTCTACTTGTTTATTAACGTCTTTTCTGTGTATTTAGACATATGCTAATCTGCCAAATGAAGTCCTTCCTGTCAGGCTCGCAGCATGGAAAGGGAAAGTCATTAAAGAGCCTAACCCATTTTTAAATTGATAAAAAGAAAACGTTTTCTGTACGTTGTTGCTGCTGGCTAGAAGCTCTTCTGGTTGTAAGCTTTTTGGCAAAAAACCAAAAAGAACTAATCCAAGTTTTGGAAGAAGATGATCCAAAAGCAGAAAATTTTTTTTTTTTTTTTTTTTGGGTGGTATACTTATAAAGCAAGCAATCACTTATCTACTTCCCATGGTCTCTTTTTGGGCTCTGATAAATCAATGGTCTGGAAGTAAAAGCTTGGTTCCAATGTTTTATAATGAAACAAACGAGTAGGAAATGCATTTTTCTTTTCACCATTTTATATCAGTAATTCAGTATGCCAAATATGCATTCTAAATTCCATCTATCGTATCGATGGTATGCTATGCATTCTAAATTGGATCTATTGGATCGATGGTACCAGAGTAGAAAGCCAATTGGTTATGTGGGTTTATCTATAATCTGCAACTCTTCTCTGACTTGCCCTAACCAATTTGTCTCAATCCGAAAGAAAGATTTATTTTCCATTAGAAATTAACTTCCAGGGCAGAGAAAGTTTTGAAACTCAGGCACGACCAGCCTACGCTCTTATTAGTTTGAATTAGCACATGGAAATCAAAAATGGGTTTCCAAAGAGGCATGCGCAAAATGGCTGTGCAATCATTTAATGTGGTCCCAGAGTCGGATCATACATGTTTAGCCAATTCTTTTTTTTCCCTTAATTGGGGTGTTCACCATTGACTACACACATGGGTTTTTGCAGTGTTTTCTTAACCCCAGCTCCTTAAAAGATCCTTGTCTTTTTCTTTACAGTCCTGGATTATCTTCTATTTTATTTCTTTTTTCCTTTTTGTAGTTTTCCATAAAAATAAATAAATAAATAAGTATGAGAAAGATTTATTAAATAAAACTTTTGCGTGGTGGTGGGTGATTTTTAAGAGACGCCATCACAGTGCTGTCAAAAAAAACCAAGAAGTATTCGAATGAAAACAGTGAACCCGAGGGGGAAAAAAAAATTTTAAAAAATAAAAAATGAAAGACGTATTAATTGGAGGAATGGTCATCCTGCGAAGTTTGGATTAATGACAGCTCAAGAAATAGCCTTCCACGTCACCACCCTCTCAGTTTTGTAAGCTTGTAATTAAGAAACCATAAAAGGTAATAAAAGTTGGACAAGTCTCTTGTTGACCATTATTTGAACAATGAGTGGTCACCATTACTTCTTCAATTTTCTTAGTTTTAGAATATAATGTATTAAAACCTTCATCAATGTCACTCTTCAATTTTTTTATAATCTTCTTTTACCTAAAAGCTCAAGTTTTTAGGATATTAGTTTAATATTTGTAATGTATCATTTCGTCAAACAGTGTTTTATTTTATAAATTAAAATTATCAATGATATATTTAGTAGCTGTTTTTGACATGTAGAATTTAAAATATATATATATATATATAGGTTTATATTCTTCAAAAATAAAAATATATTTTGAAAAGTTAATTTCAAAACTTGGAATAAAATTAGATTATACTTTTTTTTTCCCTAAAAGATTAAACTTCTTGGACTAGAATTGTTTATATTGCTGAGAATCTTTTAATATTTCTTAGACACATTTTTTTTCTTTTCCCCTTTGAACAATCTTTATGCACTCATTTAACTAGTCAAAATATGGATCTTTCATATTAAATAGAGATGGGTGTAAAATTTATGCCACTGTTAATGTAGTATGGCAAAGTCAATACAAACATAAATGAGTTCTGTTTAGTAAATACTTCCATTATGATAAATGAATAAAAACAATTTTAACAATTTAATTTAAAATGTGAACAGTAGTTCTTTTCATGGGTAAGTTTTACAGATAAACACCAAATAATTTTTTTCTAAAAAAACAAAAAAAAAAATTTCTAACAAAATCATTTTCAAACGGGGTTGTGAATATCCTTTTCAAAACTTAAAAAATTATGCACTCAAGAAGCCAATGATTCTGATTCCTTCGGTTGGATTGCACTTTTTTCCTTTTTTCCTAATTATATATTTATTATTTTCTTTTCCAGATTTTCAATCTACATGAAAAACAAAAACAAAAAAATAAATTTTATTATTATTACGAAGAAAGAGAAGAAAAAGTAATAAAATATTAAAAAGTAAGAAATAAATGAGTGGGGAAGGGTTTTCAAAGTATGTCATTAACTTTTGGGCATAGTCTTGATGGTGGAATTGGTACTGTGTGACCCATTCGTCAAAAGCATTAAAAACCTCTTGTGGTGGCATTTTCGTGAATTCTCATTAGTCAAACTTCATCAATTTCGGAGATTATAAAAAAGTTTGTTTCCCACTTACCTTCTCCATGATAATGAACCGGGAAGTTTTTTATGTTATCTAATTACAATAGCGTCCCTTCACATTTTGCTTAAACTAAATAAATTAGCATTATATATTTTTTTTTATCAATTACAATCATTATTCTATTTTTTCACTCCAATATATTGAATTATGATTTTTTTTAATCATTAATATAACAAAATTTATCAACTAAATCAATATAATTTGATAATAAATTACCATTGTTACACTTGATATCCTTGTATTTTTATTATTATTTATTATTATTATGATTATTGAATGGACCATAACATTTATAAAGAAATGTCATACTCTTCCATTAGGGAAAAAAAAAAAAAAAAAAAGTGCCATACTCTACTTATAATGACCATGAATGATATTTTCAAATGGGTTCCATTAGCCTAGTGCTAAAATTATTCTGCTCAACTAACTAATAAATAAGTAAATTTCTGTATTCATCAAAAAAAAAAAAAAAAAAAAAGAGTAAATTTCTGTGAATATTTAATTACCATAAAACCTGTCCACATTTGCTAAAAGCCTTGACGTTTTACTTCCATCATAAAATAGCTTCGCGAAGGAGTAGGAACAATGTTGTAATTATACATCCTTAGGTTATCATTATTATTATTTTTATTATTCAACGTATTATATAATTCATAAAGAAGTGCCATACTCTAATTCATTATTTTATTTTATTTTTCATAAAAAAAAAAATGTGGAAGCTGCCACATATTCATAGTCTCATACAATGGGCGGGCACGTGACTATTGATTCACATCACGTGATTCATTGTAAGAGTAGAACTAGAGTTCACTTCCCCATCGTATGTGCTGCCCCACCCCAAGACAATGGGGTAGCCCTTTAGGTTCCCTTTGCTTTTACCATTCTATATATATATTTTGGTTATTTTCCATACATCTTTTCAATTTGTTTTCGAGAGGAAAGAAAGAAAAAAAAAAATCCTAAGGAAGCAATTTCAATTTGTCCTAAAATATCATAATAAAGTATAAATATATATATATATATATATATATATATATATATATGTATTTAGAATCTTTGTGTAGTTCATAGTTGATAAAATCATATGCTGAAGCAATTTCAATTTGTCCTAAAATATCATAATAAAGTGTAAATATATATATATATATATATATATTTAGAATCTTTGTGTAGTTCATAGTTGATAAAATCATATGCTTGTTCACATAAGTTTAGAATCTATATTTAGCAAATAAATTTGGTGATTCTATATTCAATGAAAAATGTATTGATTATCATTAAAGATAGAAGGACTCAAAATCGTTGTCAATGATTTTAAAAAATTTAAAATTTCATTTTAGACCCAAACACATTTATGTAAATATTTGGGTATCAAAAAATTATGTACATATGCATAACATTTTTTTTTATGTCATAATATATGATATGTAAAATTGTATAAAAAAATAAATATTATTTTTTTATGAAAATAAATATTATTATTTGTTACCACTAACAATCATCCTAAACATAACTCATCTTTAATATAACTATGCTTGACTGCTTCATTTCAAATCTCTTTTGACTTTTCAAAACTAAAAGCATATAAAAAAAAGTCAAAAACAAGCATAGAAAAAAAGGAATTACATACATAGCATTCAAATCTCAGCTAAGTAATTAAATTGTTGTGGTATGGAAGAGTAGCTCTTGGTCTTCTTCTTCGTCTTCTTTTGATTATTAAATTACAATAATTTCTACCCTAAAGAAAAGGAAAATGTGTTTCAAATCCACAATGTCATACGATGGATTTGAAAGACTTATCATTAAATCAATCTCATATTTTTTAAGTATTCAAAATTTAATATTAAAAAATATAATATGTTTAAAATTATTAAAACAAATGTAAATTTAATAAAGCACAGATATTTAAATTAATCTACAATAAAAGATATTTTAAATTCTTTTGTCAAAAATTACAAATAATAATCCAATGTTTTAAACGAAGATAAGATAGGTTTCTGAAAAAAAAAAAAAAATGATTTAACTATACATGTGAGGTGTAAACCTTAGGCCAACAAGAAAAAAAGTAGTAATTTTTGCGCCCAAGGCGTACACCTCATAAGTTCAATGTCTTGAATTTTAAACCTCAGCAACATTTTTTTTGCATCTCATCTCAAAGCATGCTTATGGCAGGGTTTTAGAAATTATTTTTAAAACAATGTTCCAACCATCAAACTGCTTGCAACCTATTTTAGATGTTAGACAATATTCACTTTAATTGAACTATTTTAAATTTAGTCCAACATCTAAACAAACCTAGTAGCTAGTAAATTTCTTATCATGAAGCTATATCCCATGTCCCATGACATCTCATTACAAAATCATCAATATTTTCTCTTTCGGTGTATTACAATTTACAACCATAAGTGATAACCAAAAACATGTTACCATTTGCAACATCATCATCTATTATGCCTTTTGTTTTTTTAATAGGGTATGGCCCAAACTAAAACATTAGCTTTCATAGGGACCAACTTGGATATTGGTCCATGCCAATAAACTACCCCCATAGCCTTAACACCAGACACATGGATACCTGCAATTTTAAAAGCTCATTGTCTGTATATACTTTCTAAATGCGTGATTTACATTATTCTTAATTTGTTTGCAATAGTGCAAAATACACCTACAAAAATAGGGAGGTATATGAGGGAGTCAAAATCATACCCATAAAGAGCCATCATTTTGGTCAAACCGTTTGTACGTGGATTTGATTAGGGGACAATTTGATGGTTTGGTTTACTTTCAATTCGGCAACTTTTTTATGGGTTATACAAATCTGAAACAATAAATAAATAAATAAATAAAGCAAAACCACGGATAGTCAACAAATTGAGCTTTAAATCTCTATGCCCTAAATAAATTCACGTGAAAATCGTTTATATGCTTAGTAAGATACAAAACCAAAGCTTCTAATCACTTAAATAAGGGATTTTGTGTATGAATTATGTATGTATTGTATTTATGTTTATATATGTTATATGTATGCATGTATGTAATGTATGCATGCATTTAATTTAAGTAATGGTGTGCTGCCTTTGCATTGTCCACATTTACACATTATCTCTAACAAGTAACACTGTCATGTGGGCTTCACTTCAACCAACAAATTTAACGCCGCTCCTTCTACATAAATAATTTTATTTATTTATTTCGACATATCTCAAACATTATAGATTTTAATGCATTATCCTTTTAAATGTTATTTGGATATTTTATATGAATATAACATATTTATTTACTAGCATATTAGTTATAATTATATTCAAAAAAAATTTGCACTTCTCATAATTATGAGTTATATATTCACTGAAAAAGAAATGCTAATTTTAAAATTAAAAAGCACCCTTCACAAAAATAACTTTTTATGGATATAAAATATTATTTTTAAAATCAGTTTTCAAATTACGTGGTTAAATAATATTCTGAAGACAATGGGAGTGATTTAGAATTATTCACTTCATGCGTCCTATCAAATTAGGACATGCAATTAAGCTTTGTATCATTTCGTTTTTCCTTAAATAATGATTCATAAATTTGAATTTTTCTGAGTATTTTGAAAACAATTGGAGTGATATTAAATTATTCATTTCATGCGCCCTATCAAATTAAGACATGTTATTAAGTGTTGTATCATTTCCTTCTTTCAAAAACCATTAAATAGTTTTCCTCAAACAATGATCATCTATTTGAATTTTCCTGAGAAGCTTTGCTCAAACAATAATCATAAATTTAAAATCTCCAACCTTTTCATATAATATATATGAAAGGGGGAAAAAAAATAACTCTCAAAGACACTGCACAATGTTAAAAAAACATAACCATAAAGAAAAATAAGATAAAACCACCAATTTTCATTCAAAGGTTATAAGTTTGAATTCTCTCTCTTTTTTTTTTTTTTTTTTTTTTTTAACCATTAACATTTTTAACACAGACATTTTCTTTTTTTCTTGTTAGTGACTTAGATGATTTCTCTTTCCATCAATTAGTTTTGATTCAGATTTTAACATGCCAAAATAAATATCTAAAAAGCTAAAAATATGCTATTATTTAAGGGTTAGTGAATACATCGGCATTTTCTTTTATAAAGTTCAGAATATATAATGCCAAAAATAACAAATTTAGAGATTAAATTGTGAACTGATAAAAAATTTAAAAGGTAATGGTGGAAAAAAAAAAAAAACTCTTTAAGTTACAAATTCTAATACATTATACAAGATTTCAAAATAAAAATAAACCCTTATAGCACTTGCAAAGTGGATGAGTCTATTTAAGTGATGTAACAAATTTTAATAAAAAAAAGTGTCAAAATAATTTAAATTGGAAACTGTGGGTGGAATTAAAGAAATTTACCAAATTGACTAGGAAAATAAATGAGAAATGGTGTGGGGCGGGAAATCAAGTAATAAGTAGAAAAATAAAAAATAAAAGCAGGATAATTACAAAAACAAAAAGAAAAAGAAAACAAAAATTTAGAAAATCTAGGAAAAGATCACATCCATGCAGCCTAACGTCCAGTTGACTCCCAGCAATAAAGCAATTAATAAATTCCCCCCCAATTAAAATAAATAATCTCTCTCTTCCCTTTTTCTAAAAACAAAAATAAAATTTTCTACTTCCAAAATACAAAAAAACAAAAACAAAAACAAAAAAATTAAACTCTCACTCTCTCTCTCTCTCTCTCTCTCTCTATCTCTCTCTGCCTTTTTTCCAGCTTCACACCCATTCTCTTCCTTCTCTCTCTCTCTCTCTCTCTCTCTCTCTCTCTCTCATTTCACAACCTCAGAAAAACAAACCCTAAAACCCGTTTGATCTTGGCCGGACCTTCATTCTCTCCGGCCACCTACCGAAACCCGACACTGGAAGCCGAAAACGCATCCATTTTACGACCTGATACCCACCCGATCCGATCTGGCTCCGGGACTCCCATTTTTGCCGAGAGTCCCAATTTGTAGCTCAGTAAGGAGCTCTGACGGGGAGAAAAAAAAGAAAAAAAGGAAAAGAAGTAGAAGAAAAACAGAGTGTGGAGGAGTGCTGAGGAGGAACAAAGAAATCGGAAGCCGAAATGTACAAGAACCAGCTTCAAGAGCTGGCCCAGCGGAGCTGCTTCAACCTCCCTTCCTACACCTGCATTAGGGAAGGTCCAGACCACGCGCCGAGGTTTAAGGCCACCGTTAACTTCAACGGCGAGACCTTTGAGAGCCCCCACTACTGCTCTACTCTGCGTCAGGCCGAGCACTCTGCCGCTGAGGTCGCTCTCAACTCTCTCTCTAACCGTGGACCTTCTCACTCTCTTGCCGCTAGGATCCTGGTCAGTTTCCTAGTTAGGGTTTCTCTCTTTCTCTCTCTCTCTCTCTCTCTCTCTCTGTGTTATTTTGGTTTCTCTTTCACTGTCACATGCCCTGTCTTTGATCTTCGTTTTTTTTTTCTCAGTGATCATTGAATGTCTTCAAAGAGACATGGCTCTGGAACTGAAAAATTTTCATAAATTAGTTTTTGTTTTTTGGGTTCTGCTTATCATCCACACACAAGGGTGGGTTTTGGGCTTTTTTTTTGTGATCGCCGGAGATTTAGATCTCCGGCGACGAGGTAGAGTTTGCGGATGTGTGGTTGGTAGAGCGAGTTTGTGAAATGTCAGAAATGTCCTCGTTGTTGTTGTGGTTTTTGTGGGGCGGGGCTCTAGGAATAAAAGTAGTGGGAGTTCTCTGACTGACTGTCAAATAAAATGTATGAATAATAATTTAAAAAGAGACTCCGCTAGAAATGGAGAAGCTTCTTAGTGGGAAAACGCCTATTTTATTCACACCCATCTGGGTTTTCTTTGTCTTTATAGTTTCCAACCAGCTGTGCTTAATCTTAGTGGTAGTCGTAATAAATTTCTCAAAATGAGGGGTACTTTGGTCATAAAAAAATTTGTTCAACATTTAGTGGGATTGATATGTGCCTATGTTTTTTTGTTGACTGTCTGATGTGTTCCTGGGAAGATATGAAGAAATTTCCTTGAAAAAATTGGGTTTAGTGTGATGTATATACCATATGCAATGCCTTGATTATGTGGACTGCAGATTTGAAATGCTATGCTGACATATTTGCGCTTTTAAGCTGTTTAATAGTTCATTCCTTTTGGGGAGAACATAAGAATATTTCTTGGGTAATCATATAGTTGTGCAATTTGGTTGAAATCCTTACTGTGCCTAAGAATGCTAGTCCTCCAGAGTGGGTACCAGGTTCTGGGAAGTTGCTGATCAGGTGTCTAGATATCTGTTTTTATGTATTCGTATGATATTGAAGCAATATGATTTACTTGTTTCTAAATGTATTTCGTTTCATGGCCTGGTTGGTTGGGGCAGAGGGTTTATGTCTTCGTACCTGCTTTCTGATGTTGCTCTTGAATGAATTTAGATATAAATATATATCTTCAATGTGTGGTGTGCTTCTTAATTTAGATTGGGAAGACACTAGAATTGAATGTCTTCAATTTGCTCGTAAAGTTCTCTGAATGGTTGATCTATGGAATGATCTTCAGTCTGCCTTTATATTCCCTTCCTCATATGATGACTTCTAAGAATCTGGAATATACTTGATGCAGTATTTCCTTCAGACAGATGTTAATGACTTATTGTGAAGGGTGGTTAGAAAAAGAAAATTAAAAAAGGAAACACAAGAACTAATATATGAACCGAACATTCACCTAGGCTTCATTGGTCTAATTAATACTCATTGAAAATTCACCCTGTCGTTCATCAGTCAAATGTTTCAGTCCTTGTTTATATTAACTTCTGTGGGTTCTTGCATAATTAGTTATTACGGTCTTCACTTTATGGCTGCCATTCTACTTTACAATTTGGTTACTTCTGGCTACTTACTCTTATTCAATTAAAAAGCATTTTAAACGTTAACACTGCTGGGTAAAGGAAAGGCATGGAAAAATGGTGGGATATTTAAACCTGTTACTTTCTGCTACATATAGATTGTCAACATGGTTTGGCTATTGTTACAGGCTTACAGCTGAACTTATCTCTCATCTTATATCTCTTTCTATTATCTATGTTGTTTCTATTCTTTATCTCACAAGTGTCCCATTTTCTGGTAAATATACTTGTAATAACCATTAGACATGGTTGTTAGTTGTAACTACATATAAAATTTTGTTTAAGATTGTAACTTTATGAAATGGTTCTGCTAAGAACCAAAGTAACTGCTAGAGTAGCTTCTTGTCAGCCTTAAATAATTATTTTTAGGTTGCAATTTTTATTTTTTGGAAAGAAAAAAAGTGGATACCAACTGAAATTACCATTATATAGTGCTATAGATACCTTGGTGTGTGAAACTACCACAAGCATGCACTCAAATATGGTTTTATGTCCCAACAAGTTTGAGTAGCATTTGTTTGTTTATTCCTTTCTTACTATTTAAGACAGTTTAATTACTATCACGTTGATTTTTTTGTAACAATTGTCTGGTATACATAGCTTGCTGCTTTAGCTAGTTATGCTGTCTAGAAATTGATTATGCTTCACTTTGCACAGGATGAGACGGGGGTTTACAAGAACCTGTTGCAGGAAATTGCTCAAAGAGTTGGAGCTCCATTACCCCAATACACAACATACAGGTCGGGCCTTGGGCACCTACCTGTTTTTACAGGGACTGTAGAACTAGCTGGAATTACTTTCACAGGAGAACCTGCCAAAAATAAAAAACAAGCAGAGAAAAATGCAGCAATGGCAGCATGGTCATCTCTGAAACAATGTGAGTCTCTGTCCAATTTTCTTAGTTAAGTATTTGTTAATGGTTTGAGCAGAGGGAATGGTCTTTGCATGGTGGGAGGGATGGTGAAGTCTCAATCTTTTAATGGATAACTATAAGATGGATCCTCGACCAAATGGTGTTTTGGAGGGTCTCATTTGATATTTTATGTTCTGTGGTATACTGGCATTTCCATGTCATGATGTCATATTGTACTCGTGTATTGTGTTTCTTTGTTGTTATTTGGTATATTAGGATCATGCTTCTCTTTCTTTGTTGTTATTTGGTATATTAGGATCATGCTTCTCTTTCGCAGATATAACGTCTTTTTCTTAATATCTAAAGGATCAGCTATAGTTCCACTTTGAGATGTCAGGTTTCAAATTGAACTGTAAACTTGCATGATATCGTTTCTTTTACATTCTGATGACATGTTTTTTCTCTGGACAGTGGCAAAAGATACTGCAAGCTCTTCTCCTGAACCGGAAAACAATGATGAGCTGGAACAGATTACCATAGCTCGGGCATTACAGATATATCGATTGAAGGAAAAAATAGCAATGGCAAACCCCAACGCTCCAATACCTTTTCCAAAGAAGTTTCCTGTTCAGAGCCCAAGACCAACTAGTCCACAACCACCTCCTGCTACCACATCAAAAATTCTCCCTTTAATTTGTCAGAAGGCAGCTCCTCGAAGCAGACCCCAGTTAAATGCAGTTAATGACAGTCCTTTGTCAGAAGGTCATGCAACCACCCGTCCTCTGAAGTTTCCTGCCGCAGGAGCAACTCCTTATGTTCCCATTCGTCAATTAAGAACACCTTGCCATGGAGTTGCACCTCCAGTGACAATAAGAACTGCAGTGCCTGTATTTTCTGCCCCACCACGCCCTTCACCTCCTGCCGTGCCCTGCCAGGTGATGCGCCCCCCACATGTACGAATTGCTCCGCCTGTAACTATCAGGCAGGCCGTTCCTGTATTTGCTTCTCCGCCAGTTCGAAAAGAAGATGCACCAGCCATTAGAAAAGAAGACCCTGCTGCCATTGTTGCACCCAATATGCAGAATAAATTACTGGCTCAAAGAGAGGAAACTGGAAGCACATCTGTAAACAATCCGCAAGAGGTGGAGACAGTGCAGAGCTTGGAACAACTCAAAATCTGATCAGGATTGGGGGGAGAATTAAATCCATGGGAGACATTGTGATGATTTTGTGCTGGTCTAAGTTTGTTTTGCTATCTCTCTCATTTTATTATATGTGTTTTTTTGTCTTTCTACTTCTTTTCCTTTGTTTTTTTTTTTCCCTTCCCAATCCTTTCCTTTTTACCTTTACCCGTTTTGTTTTGTTAGAAGCTACAGTTGGCAGGTTAAATTAGCATTAGCAGTCCCATATCTACGCCACTTACGGCAGCTGTGTCATGTAATTTGCTCTTCTATTTCCCATATTCATGCTGATCTTAATAGGTGATCATATAGCAGCAGCCCAAAATTTTTTGAATGCTTAATGGTGGGGAGTGAAGATGGATTGGAATCCTTGCAAGTTGACCTAATTAATCCCTCCGCCAAAAAGATAAAAAATATAAAAAGAGGTGTATTAAGTAAATTTTAAATTCAATTTAAATTAGTAACATGATAATTATAAATACTTTAAAATGATAGTTTTATCCATTTCTTTCATATTATAGTTTTATTCATTTCTTTCATGTTATACACTGGGAATTAGACTTATTGAATTTTTCCATCATTTCTATTCTATTGTTCTTCTTTCTGAAATAGTTGGTGGATTTGGTTTGGCTTGCCCACTGGTCGGTTGTTTGACCTCATTAATACGGAATAGAATCTCTTCCTTTTTGTAGTCAATCAATTCCCACTTTCTTCAATGGCAATTTTGGAAGTATTATATTCATTAAAAAAAATTTGGAAGTAAGCATTAAAATTCATAAATATAATCATGTACGTCGTTCAGCTAAACTTGGACTGCCTTGCACAGTGTAGAAACTCAGAATTATCTCATTCTAGAAAGCGGTGACTATTAGCATCTAAAAGTTCTTCAACAATCCAAGATTATCGTATGGGTCAAAGATAATTTGGTGCACTCAAGCTTGGAAAGTGACGCTTGCACTTTATCTTTTCTCTCCTGTGTTGATCAGAAATAGACTAAAACATTGTAAGTTGGTTTTCTCCATTGTATTCAGTTAACCAGTTGATATAGCTAATTAAACATGCCGGTTTCGGATTGAAACTTAAAAAAGAAATTGAAAATATCGGTGTGGATTGAGGGGGTGAGGATAGAAGGAAATCTTCAGTACTTCGAGAATTCCATTTAGGCGGCCACATATTTATTAATGGAGGCTACCTTAGTCCAGAAGTACATATTCGATGATGGGGTTTCAGTTTCACTATCATTACATAGGAGATGAAATCCTGTTAATCATAAAGTTGTCGAATTTCATCTTCTCACGCAGCTTTTGGTTATGCATTAAACATTATACATGCAGTTGTAAAAGTCATTCATTCATTTAAAATATTAATATGGTAGATGGACATTGTCAACCTAAAGAATAAATACACCGTTCTAGTAATTTGTCATTATTTCTATAGAAATGTGGATAAAATGATAAGCGGACATTCATTGAACCTGAATCTTACCAAACAAAAAAATAATAGTAAACTATATACCAAATTATAATTAGGTATAGGGATTTGAGAATTGCTAGATGATTTTATGTTTTTTAAATCATTAATTGAGGTATTATCAATGAAATTTGTAATATTATCAGTTATAATATATATATTCTTTTAATTTGATCATTACAGTAATTTTTTTCTCACTTCAATATGTCAAACTCATGACCTCTCAATCATAGGTATAAGTGATTTATACATTTATTAAACCTGAATCTTATTCTTACCCAACAAAAAAATAATAAAAACTATATTATATATATATATATATATACATATTTAGGATTTATATATTTTATTTTAAGATTATGTATAATTTATAAATTATTTTACCTATATTGCATATGATAATTAAAAATGATATGATACAATATAATGTACCCGATATATGTAATATCTTCTCTATTACGAAGTAGAAGATAGTTTTTAGAAGAAAAACTCTTTTATAACTCTTTTATATATATACACTTACAAATTATGCTTTGACATTTGACAAGATAATATTACTAGGGGGTGAAAAGGGCTTCCAGATATGTTGTTTGATCCTTCGATTGATGAGGGTGTTTGTTTCCTTGTACATCTGTGAATAGCCACACCTAAACTAAGCATGAGGTTTCAAAGCTTTAAGTTATTATACATGTCCTCTGTTTCTTTAATTGTAGGAACCAGATAATGACTGACTATCATAATTGAGCCTTGTCAATGCTTAAAATGCTTATGGGTTACTCTCATTCATTTAATACCTTTATCTGTCCTTTTTCCTTTTCTTTTGTTTTTCTATTTTTCCTCCACTATTGCCATTGCCTATTTTGCCAAACAAACAATATTCAATATTTAAGCCCCAGTCAACAATGCAAGGTTTAAAAGTTTTACAGTCTATCGGATTTTAGCTTATTACTAATATGGTGGTTAATATTGTAGAACCAAAACACAAAATTAAAAAACGGATAGTTACATTTTAACCATCTTAATTATGGATATGGATTTTTCTTCTATTTTTATTTTTATTTTTTTTTACACTTTGTCATTTATACTACAAAATCTTTCAAATTGTCCCATAAGCTATTACTTTTCTATTAATTAATCAACCATTTTTTTTCCAAATATTTTAATGACATTAAACATAATTTACGCAACTACAATGTTTATAGACTATTTTATTCTACTTTTGGGTGGTAATATAATTAATTTTGCTGAATTTATTAGATAAAATTACATGATTGGATAAACTAGTACAAAAATAATAGTTTATGAAGAAATGAATAAAGCTTTGTAGATTAGGAGGCAAAATGTAAAAATGATATAGTTAAACAGGGTAAATCATAGTTCCCAAAGTAAAAACTTTGTGATGATTCAAAATCATCCAAACTCATGGTGGAAACATGAAAATCCACCAACCTAATTGGTAGGAAAAACCAACATAAACTAATAATAATAATAATATTCTACCTGATCATGGTGCATTTTTTGGAAATCCCATTTTTGGGTCCCTAGTCTGTTGGTGGGTCAGTTTATACTGTTCGGACTTCTTCATGTCACTTTAAATTAACAAGGCCTCCATAGCCAGCCCAAAGTGAAAATACAGAGTATATCTAAAAGCTTGTTTGGAAGTCAAAATCACCCATAAGGAAGGGAAAGCTTGAGAAAAAAATTGCTCATTCCCCAAGGGCAACATTTTAAAACATACAGATTTGATTTAGTGGAAGTGGTCTACTTTTTTTTCTTTTTTTTTTTTTTGGTTGCTTATATGATTCATTCAATGCATGCATGTTTTGGGTTCTCAATTTCCCAACCTCTTGCTCATAAAAATCTTTACAATAGTTAGGCCTTATTTGAAATTGATTAGGCGATAATTTTGGAGGGTTTAAATATTTGGTAGAACTAGCTTTATCCTGATTTTTAAATAATTCTATCCAATAAATTTGAGAATGACATAAGCATGTTTCTAAAATATGAATCTATTGTAATCAAATTTAATATTTTAAATTCCTTAACACCTTAGATGAGAGGTTTTAAGGAATTGTATTTTTTTTCTTTTTTACTTTTTATTGGCATATCAAAATTGATGTCAAAATTTTTCACAAAAGGACATGAAAATTGAAAGGGTGGTGCCTAATTTTGTTGATTTTGTTCTTAATTTTTTGGGATGTTAATGATGGATTACAGGAAGTTTACATCAGGCAGTTATGTAATAAATGAGTTTGAACTAAGAATAGAGAATGGTGTTAAAAGGACTTTATCTGCCAACCCATCTTTTTCTCTCCCAAAGTGACTAGTTTTGCTTCGGCAACACCCCTAACCAACAAGAAGGAGAGGTGGTATCTTTATCTATTTGTGGGTTAAAGCTTTTTGGTGAAAAGAACAGAGCATGGGATGGTGAAATGATGTAAAAAAAATATTTATATATTTATATTAACAAATAAAAATAAAAAAGGGGTACTACTGCTACAATTATAAGTGTGCCAAACAAGCAAAGGTGGAGAGAGATAGAGGGGTTCACAGTGTGACAAAGTGGCTAGCTTGAGTGGGCCCAAGTCTCCACTTCAACGACACCAACCCTCAAAGCAAGCCACGTCAGCATTCTATTGATTTACGCAACAACATTTTTTCTGGGGGAGTCGGCCCAGACAGGATGGGCCCACATGATTGAACCCTTGGATGGGGCCCAAAAGGGGTTTAGGAAGCACTGGCAATATTCCTTTCCTATGAGAAAAGCAATGGCTCAAGGCAAAAGGAGATGGGAACCCTCCACCCATTAGGAAGAAGAACATCAAAAATAAAACAAAGCAAAGAAAACAAAAGTGAGCGAGTGAAAAAAATAAAAAAAGAAACCAAAAAAACAAAAAACAAAAACAAAATTAAGGGGTAAGAGGGGGACAAAGTGGAAGGATGTTAATCCCATCACCTAAAGTTTGCAAAAGTAAAGAGAAATAATATATATACCCATTTGACTTTGTTACATCTCATCATACACCTTTGATTGTACTATATCCACATATATAGAAATAGGAAGTATATGTCACGCATACATAGACAACCCTTTATATGTGTCTTCTTCTAATTTGTTTGCCACAATTAGCTTTTCTACTTTCGCAAAAATCTTTTAAGTAAATTATCAAAAATGTTGATAAAGATTATGCTTAACAATGCGAGAATTCAAAGATTTCAATTTAAAATTATTATACAATAGAACAATGATTTTGTTATTAAGTTTTTTGTTATTAAGTTACTTCCACGATAATAATAAACAATACATTTTGGCTTTAAAAATTTCAAGAACAACAACCTCTAATTATGTATTTGTTGTTTTATATTTCTTAATTATTTTTCCACTTTAACATAATTTTGAAACTAATAAATATGAAACCAAAATCCTCATATCCCTTTTACGAATTTTAGTTTAAATTCAATTAGAGATTTTTAATTTTAAAAATATCATTTGCATTTTCAATGGTTTTAAAAACTTTTCATATGGAAGTCTAATACCAATCTTCATCATTTGCAACTCTATATAGAAAATTAAGTAGAATTGATATTTCCAAAATCAAAAAGAGATCTCATTGAAATAAAAACAAATTTCACAAGGTTGGAGATAAATTATCCCTAAATATCATGCTGAACAATGTAAGTAAAAGATCTCGCTTGATTTCAACAATTCTTCTACATTATTTATAAAATAAAAAAATTGTATATATTCAAATTTTTTATTATATGTCCATTTTTTATTTTAAATATTATTGCAAACCATGTGTCACAAAGGCATGCGCACAAAATCTTCTCTATACATCAAGAATATACTGGCTTTTCCTTTCTTGTCATGTGTATATAAGAGAGAGAATGAGATAGACAGAGAGAGAGAGAGAGAGAGAGAGAGAGAGAGAGAGAGAGAGTGTTTTGTCTGAACTTATATTATACACAATAATGCCCGACAACACCATATATGGAGCATGAAAGGCTTTTCAGTGTTGAAAGTCAATTTCTTTACTTTTGTTTTCTATGATTAATATCTACGACATTATATATATTTTATTTTTCTTTTATCTCATTGGCATGCTTGGAAGGTAGAGATTATAAAGTCATGCTCAGGAGATTGTAAAAAATCTTTTTCTTTTGAATTTTGCCATTTTCATTCTTTTCTTTAGATGAAAGTCAGATTTAGAAAAACAGAACTATGCAGATGAACACTCTCTTATTGTTGAACAGTTTTATGTGGAAAATCATCTGTTATCAAATCTATAGGAACATTCTATTCCATGTCACATAATATATAGTACTAACCACTTCTAGTGAAAAATGAAAATAGTATCATACATAAGCAATAATGTTTTTTTTTTTTTGGATAAATACTTAACCAATAATGTCCAAGGCATTGAATATACCCCAAAAAAATGTTAAAAGGGGTTAAGTTAGTTATTAAATAATATAACAAATGACATATAACTATATATTAAATGGATATAAATTATCAAATTATGTGGTAAATAATTTAATATATCTAGGAGTAACATTTTTATTTTTTTATTTTTTGTCTCTAATAGCAACAGCATTGTTGATATACAGGGATTGCAACGGGGTGAAGCTTGGTTGGAGAAGCCTCCTCCATGCCTCACCCTGCCCCTTAAAATGTGTTCCATTCCCACCTCATTTTTTCACTTCCTCTCAAGCGGAGCAGGTGGTGATTACCCATTTAAACATAAAAAAATTTAAAATTTAAATTTTCAAATATATTTTTAATTTACTTTACATAGTTAATATATTTATACAAATAGATTATATAAATATAATGTTTATAAACAATAATATGATTAATATCATAAAAAAATATAAATACATATATTTTCATAAATAAACATGTATATATATATATATTTAAATACATATATATACATAACTCGTCCCGGTCAGGGCAAGAAAGCTTGTCCCACTGGCCTGTTCTCCGTTTGATCGAGGAATTCAGAGTTGGATCTTCATGGAATCGGATTACATGGATTGTTTTGCCATCCCTATTAATATACAAGTTTTATTGGTGTTTCATTATTTGGAAGTATAATTTTTTTTAAATTTTTTTATTTTTCTAAAGGTATTGAAAAATCTAATAATATATTTATTAAAAAATAAAATATTATTTTTTTATTGATTTATATCTAATTATATTTATTCCTCACCTTATAAATAAATTTAATTTAAAAATTTATTTATTTATATTTAAATTATATTATTTTTTAAAACATATTAAATAGATTTTTGACGCTTAAGCTTTATTATTATTATCTTTTTTTTTTTACATTGGCAGTTTGAACGTTCATAGAATCATCAAATGAAAAAACTAGTAATGAAATATTGCAAAGTTTATTCAAAGAATCATAAGCTTGACCCGACAGTAAAATTATTATGAATACATACCAGATTTTAGATTCAAAATTTTATCCCAACAGAAATTTTCTTCTTCTTCGGTTGTAATGTTGACATAAAAAATAAAATAAAAAAATAAATAGCACAAGGACAACTGATGGTAATACAAGGACAACTGATATTTCAATACTATTCTATATGTTTAAATTTTTTTTAATTTTTTTTAAGAAATTATATTTTTGGTTTCTTATTTTTATTTTTTAATATCATCAAATCCTAAAAGAAATTATATAAAAATAACCTAAAGAGAATATAAAAAACATATCATTTTGATATTCTCTCTTTCCATGATCACACCATTCGCTTAAAGTACATTGGTAGGTCATTTTCATCCCTATAGCACTAAAAAAAAAGAAAAAAAAGAAAAAAAAAAAAAGAGTGGAATATAGGAGAGGAAGAGGATCATTAAGGATCTGATGAAATGACCTATTCATATATATTTTTACAGAACTTTGGGAATGGTTCCATGTGTTTGATAACCTGCTATCAGATTCTATGGAGTACAACATTCTCCTAATTTTGCCCTTCGCTGGTGCATCAAAGCATGCCACCTAATTTATCACTTTGCTTCTATACGCATGTAATTGCTATTTAAATTTAATATATTTAAAAAGAAAAAAAGAAAAAAGGAAAAAAACAGCTCTATAATCAAACTTGTTATAAATAAAAGGTGTAATAATTAAACTAAATAACTAGTGATTTTGCATTCAATACATAAATAAATATATAAATAAACTTAGTCATCGTATTAGTCCTCAGTGATAATTTTGGTATGTTTTTCTTAAAACAGAACTATTGAACTTATTTAAGTGGCAAAAATTTTAAAACCAATAAAATCAAGATTATCATAATAAAATAATACAGCATCAATATTGATCATAATTTGAAATGTATAATAAATTAAGAATAATAACTTTTAAAGACAATCATACAATGATTCTATAAAGACAATTAAATTTATAAAATTACTATTCTTTCAAATAATAATGATGAGTTTTAATGTTTTATTTTTTGAAAATAAAAATAAAAATATACATTGTCAATTTGTAGATTGTATTGTTAATAACTAGATTATGAAAATGTATCTGTCATTTAATGCTTAATGTTAACGCATGTTTTTATACATAAGAAACAATACTTCAATTTAAAAAAATTGTATTTCTATATTACCTTTTTAAAAAAATATTTATTTATAGAAAAAAAAAAAGCTTTTCAAAGATTTATTGATATAAAAAAAACAAAGAAAAAGAAAAAGAAGTGACCTAATTTAGTGGCAAAATTTTCAAAGGAATAAAATTGTAGCAAATTTGACCACTAATTTTGAGCCCTTGTCGTGAAACATATGGATTTGAATTTTCACTTGGAATCAACAGTAATTTTCTGGAGCTGATAATTTCACATCTATCAGTTTCATTCATCATTGCTTGTGTTTTTCAAATCCTGTTTCCCATATTAACAAAATGAATGATCATAATCATCGATATCATCATCATCATCATCATCATTTTTATCTTGCATTTACTAATGGAATTTGATCAACCATTCACTTCCCCATCCATCGAGGTCACACTTTCATACAATGGACTGGATGCTACAATATCAATCCCCCCATTAATTTTAATTTTTAACCAGAACTATATATATATATATATAAAAGAAAAACACACACACAATCATTGTATCGAAAAGATTAATTTCAACCCGATGTGCCAAAATTATTAAAAAATTATAATTAAAAAAAATTCTGTTGCTTCTGATTCAATAAATCTAAGGAATGTTGCTTATTCCATATAAAAAAAAAAAAAAGCTTAATCAACTCAATTTCATCCTCATTCCTCACCAACATCAATTATTATAATTGATAGTCAATTTTTTATTTTTATTTTTTAATTTTTGTGGGATTGTGGGAAGCACGTGAGGCTACTTTTCCCGCATGCCAAAAGCAAAGTGAAAATATATTGGAATATAAATTAATTGGACACATGAAATAAGAAAAAAGAAAAAAAAAAAAAAAGAAAAAGAAAAAAATCACCGACCAGAAGAGGCGCCGACGGTCCGCGCCGGAAGAATTTGAGGCCGAAAAAAGACAAAAAATAATAGTAATAATAAATAAATAAATAATAACCCACTTTCATTTTCATGGGTTTATTTGATAAAGTTTGGTCTGGAATTAAGAAACTGCCTTCAGCTTTGGAACTCATTTTCAAACCACACCGTTTCCTCTCTGGCTTTTTACAATTGTCCTTTCATGTTTCTCTAGATTCTCCACTCTGCCACTGATCTTTTATTTATTTATTTTTTTAATTTGCCTTTTTGAGCTATATTCTTATCTTTTGGTTCAAACCAAGCTTGTAAATCAAGGATTTTTTTTTTTTTTCCTGATGAATTGTAAATCAGGGGCTTAGGTTCTACTGTAGAAGATTTTTTGTTTGTTTGTTTTGTTTTTGGGTAAATATGTTTGCTACAACTACAGATGGGTTGGTCATATAGCTGTGCATACTTGACAAATAGGGTAGAAGATCATATACCATACAATTTTGATAAGAGAATTCACACCCTAAAAAAATGTGTTATCTTGAAAATTCTGGTAAGAAAGCGTGTAATTTATATTTTAAAAAAAGGTTGAATAGAATCGGTGATGACCCATCAATGATGGAAAAGCTCAGGTTTTTAAAGATATTTCTGGAAGCCTCGTTATGTTCTTCTGGTTCCCATAGTCCCATCCCACGTTCATGCTGCCAAAGCCAACTTTGGCTTATTCATTTCTTTCTTTAAATAAATTCCATTATTGTTTGTTGTTGTTTAATGGTTGTTACAGCAAAAAAAAATAAAAAAAAGCCATAAATGTCTATGTCTGTCACTCCACGGTCCACTCACGCACATTCCAAGTTCCACACATATATATGTTTTTTATTACATATTTTCTCCTGTTTTATGTTACAAGAGTGAGATGAACGGCAACAAATTGACTAATGGGTTAGAGAGTTTTACTTGGTTACCTCTTACAAAGTTGGATAAAATTATAATTATTTTTTTTGATAAATTAGATAAAATTATAAAAGAATGTTGTTGACAGTTTTCTATTCACAAACTCCATTATCATATTAAAACGGCATGTATAATATATATATTTAGATACAATGTTGAAAAATGCGGAGGAAAATTAAGAATTTTTATTTAAGGGAAAAGAAGTAATTTTTGGATTATATATTTGTTTTTTACTGCCAAGATAGATTTGGTTTTTACTTGACCGAGACAGATTGACAGAAGAGCCTATGGCATATGACCTCCTGGGTCTAACACGTCATTTCAAACAAACACTAGGGACAACGACGTAAATGCGCCGAAATCATTTTATCAACAATAAAAAAAAATTAAAATAGAACAAATATTTTATTAATAAACCATACTGGTAAGTTTGTCGATATGCGTGCAAAAATAAACTCTTTCTTTCTCTCTCTCTTTTATTCCCACTGTTTCAGCTCAGATCACTGTCTTTGCCCCTCTCTCTCTCTCTCTTTGTTATTTTATTTTTTGTTCACTCAGACCAAAAAAAAAAAAAAAAACAAAACAAAATCTTTTTCTATCACAAACTCTTTCTCTTTGCCAATATCTCACTCTTTTGTCATGATTATGATTAGGGTTTCACTCTCTCTTTTGGGTTGCTTGGTATTACCAGCTCTCTAATGCTTTCTCATACTGGCTCTCTTTGTCCAGAGAGAGCCTCTCTTGCTTGGAGGATAGCTCTTTTCTCTTTTGTTTTTGGTTTTTTTGTTTTCCCATTTTCTGAAGCTTGAATGATTTTTTCTCTATCAGGTTTTTGAGTGTTTGTTTCATCTTTACTCTTGTGGGTTTATCTGGGATCCATCCGAGAAGAAATTTTTTTTTCAATTTTTAATTTTTTTTGAGGGTGGTATAAAAATGTGTTTTTTTTTCTTCGCCATGAAAATTTAGCTTCAAAAAGCACGAAGTTTGAGATTGGGGTTTTGAAAAAGAAGACGTGGGATTATCTGTTTGAATAATTTCTTGGGTGTTTTTGATTTTCATTTGCCAAAAAAAAGAAAAAGTTGTTTCCGAGCGTCTTCAACGAAATCAAATCACGAAGGGGTTACAGAAAAAAGAAAAAAAAAAAAATACAGACTTTCCGTCCTTTTATTGGAAGCTATAAACCATTTTTGGATTTTGTACCTTAAACAACAAGCTATATATTTGTATTCACCCAACAAAACCCGACAGAGGCTCGTGGTGGTTCTAGACCAAGTTCGTCCGTTTCTTTTTTTTTTTTTTTTTTTTTTTTACATTGAGCTAGTGCTAGCTCACACTCTCTCTCTTTCTCTATCTAGGACGGACTTTACTAGGATAAAGAAGAATCTTGTAACTCTCATCTTTTAGCCCAAAGAAAAACCCAAAAACCATTAGCTCTGTAGAGAGCTGGTTTTAGTCTATTTTGTTCTATAGCGGTTCAAGTTGTCTTGATTTGGGTTAATCTGCGATAATGGCGATGGCCGTGGCTCAGCACAGAGAGAGCAGCAGTGGGAGTAGCATAAACAAGCACCTTGATGCCGGAAAATATGTCCGGTACACAGCCGAGCAGGTCGAAGCTCTTGAGCGAGTTTACACCGAGTGTCCGAAACCCAGCTCTCTTCGAAGGCAGCAATTGATCCGTGAATGCCCCATTCTTTCAAACATCGAGCCCAAACAGATCAAAGTCTGGTTTCAGAACCGAAGGTAAAATATAAAAATAAGGAAGCATGGACTGCTCGCTGCGACCATTTGGAGAAATGGGTGTGATTTTTTTATTTTATTTTATTTATTTTTTAAAAGTTATAACCCAACAATTGTAACCTTTGGATTTCTAAAAGGAAAAGGGAAAAAAAAAACCAGTTTTATTGAAATTCCCACCTGATCAAGACGTATCATATTTACGGGCTTCACAAACTATTGTTGTTTTTGTCTTAAAACCAAGCGTTTAGCATCATCGTCTTCAAAGTATTTTTTTTTTCTTTTTTTGGGTTTCTCAAGAAATTTTAAATGGGTATGTGTTTCCGTGATGAAAAAATAAGTTTTTTTGGGGGTCTCGGATGCTTTCTTTTGGGCTAAAATTTTTTTCTCTTGAGACTGAAGAAAAATGGTGTGTTCCGGGGACCGTGCAGGTGTCGAGAGAAGCAGAGAAAAGAAGCCTCGAGACTACAGACTGTGAACAGAAAACTGACGGCGATGAACAAGTTGTTGATGGAGGAGAATGATCGGTTGCAGAAACAGGTCTCGCAGCTTGTCTGCGAGAATGGGTATATGCGGCAACAACTGCAAACTGTAAGTGTATATTTTATTTACTCTTCTGGTTAATGCTGTGACCACTTGAATTTTCTGCAATTGGTCGTCTTTTTACCTTGGTGATTAAGTGTTTTAGGTTGGAAAATGTGTTTGTAAAGGGAAACAAAAAAGTTCAGATTGCGTCAATTCGGGTGCACTTCTGGTTTTGATTTTGAAAGTGTGGTATTTAGTCTTTACTGAAGAAAAAGACTTTATCCGTCTTACATGGAATAACATACGTGAAGGGGGTTAAGACTCTGAGATTTTGCTTTTAAATCAATTTCGTGGTGTGTCTTTTCAAGCCAATTGTTTCTCCACTTTGTTTTATCGGCCTTTTTTATTTGCAACCTCCACATGACTGTTGCTATCTTTGCACACTGCTAAAATTTTGGATATTACATGGAATTTTGAGTACCATGTATGATGGAGTTAATATAGCCAACTATCCTGCTGAAAAGTTATGCTGTTTTCTATTGCTTTTAATTTGTTTTTTTCTTGTTTTGTTACATGTAATTGATGTTTCTGCAGGCATCAGCGGCAACTACTGATGCAAGCTGTGACTCTGTGGTTACCACCCCTCAGCACTCTCTCAGAGATGCTAATAACCCTGCTGGGTAATCTCCTTCAAGACCAGTGGCTTTGAGCTTTACCTTTGTCCTTATGTAGTATCAATAACTACGATATTATTTTTACTGTCTGATCTACTTCTGTCTTTTGGCAGACTCCTCTCAATTGCCGAGGAGACCTTGGCAGAGTTCCTTTCTAAGGCTACAGGAACTGCTGTCGATTGGGTCCAGATGCCTGGGATGAAGGTGTATATCTTATGTTGAAAAAATTTGTTATTTAAGCAGAAATTTTTGAGTGGCATTTGTTAAAGTACCCTTTGTACTTTTCATAGTTCAAGTCGTTTTTTTAAAATTTATTTTGTCAGCCTGGTCCGGATTCGGTTGGGATCTTTGCCATTTCACAAAGTTGCAGTGGAGTGGCAGCTCGAGCCTGCGGTCTTGTAAGTTTAGAGCCTACAAAGGTAAGGATGGTGGTTTCATTGGTAATCCAAAAATATTTCTTGTCATACTGTTCTTAGAGCTATGTTTTTATGTATGGTAGAGCTTATTGAGCTATGAGGATTTTAATGTAGTCACCTCCACAGATTGCAGAGATCCTTAAAGATCGTCCATCTTGGTTCCGGGACTGTCGGAGCCTTGAAGTTTTCACCCTCTTTCCTGCTGGAAATGGAGGAACAATTGAGCTTATTTACACACAGGTCAACTAGAAGCACCTGAAGTTTCTTTTGTTTATTCTTCTTTTGGGATGGATGCCTTTTGTAACATTGATGTTGCTACAGATATTTGCTCCAACTACGCTGGCTCCTGCACGGGATTTCTGGACTTTAAGATACACTACAAATTTAGAAAATGGCAGTCTTGTGGTAAGAAGTTTTACTGTGTACCATCTACCTCTAGTACATTACAATCACCACCTGAATATAATAATCTTTATCACACTCTTTTGGCTTTTTATTATATTATGGACAACCTGATATGATGTCTTGCAATGTTTCTTGCTGTCTATGTTATATAGGTTTGTGAGAGATCTTTGTCAGGTTCTGGTGCTGGTCCAAATGCAGCTGCTGCTGCTCAGTTTGTTAGAGCCGAAATGCTTCCTAGTGGTTATTTGATTCGGCCTTGTGAGGGTGGGGGTTCTATCATCCATATTGTTGACCATCTAAACCTTGAGGTTTGGCTTATGACAATTACACACATATATATATATATATATATTTTGATTACTTAAAAATCACATGATAATTCCTGCCCGTCTCATCTAGGCATGGAGTGTACCTGAGGTGCTGCGACCACTATATGAATCATCTAAAGTCGTGGCCCAGAAGATGACTATTGCAGTAAGTATATTCTGCTTTGCTTGATGTACATGTTTATCTTGTAAGTTTCATTTATTGAAAGATATATGTATATCCTTTTAAGTAACAATAATGTTTTGGCACTTTCCTAATGCATTTTCTAATATTGAACTTTTAAAATTTTTCTGAAGCACTTGAAATTGTTACTTGTATTTGATGAATTTCTATTTTGGGATTTATGCTCAAAACTCTCGACATTTACATTATAGGTCCTTGAATGTAATAGCCTTTTACTATTCAGTATTGAATTTTAGGTCTATTGCCATCTATATGAGAAACTAATTGAAATTCTCCACGCTAATTCTCATTTGTCATTCAATCCCATTCAGAGATTTACAATTTGCATTTATAATGCTAGGAGGATTAATCTTTTGTAGGTTCCATTTTCTTTTATTGATGATTATCTAGAGCATAGTTTAGCTTTAAAACTTCTGTAGAAGATCTTGTGGATTTTCTCTTCCTTTACAGCTTTTTTGCACAAGAGAGATGTGTTCAAGTGTATTTACTAAAAAATGATTCAATTCTCATTCAAAAATTGGATAATATTATAAAATAAGGTATTAACTAAACTCTGTATGAAGGCACTGCGCTATGTTCGGCAAATAGCACAGGAGACAAGTGGTGAGGTGGTGTACGGTCTAGGCAGGCAGCCTGCTGTGCTCCGGACTTTTAGTCAAAGACTAATTAGGTATTCTCATGATTACCTTCATTTTTTGGCTTTATAGCTTCCAAGATGGATGTCTCTGTTAATGTTTTATTTATTTGTTTTATTTGTATGGTTTGCCAGAGGTTTTAATGATGCTGTCAATGGATTCAATGATGATGGCTGGTCATTAATGAGCTGTGATGGTTCTGAAGATGTTACAATCACAGTCAACTCAGCCAAAAATTTGAGTGCCGCATCCAATTCTGCCAACACTCTTGCACTCCTTGGAGGGGTACTCTGTGCGAAGGCTTCCATGCTACTCCAAGTATGTTTAGAAACTCCTTTCACCAGTGACAATTAATTTAAATTCTATCTTCAAAATTTTAGAGTACTAGCTAGAGTAACTGTCTGGCTAAATTTGTTTTCTCTTAGGCAGGAATTTCTATAATTCAAGTGAATCCAGTCCCCTTTTGAGATTCCAAGAGATGTTTAATGTTCTTTAGCTCTACAGTAGTGTTATTATATTTAGAAGTTGAGGTGCAACATACGTGCTTTTTAGTCACTATTCTCTAAATTGAAGTGGACATGTTTAGGTTATGGACCAAAATGAATCTAGTTTCTGCACAGTGATGGTTGAATTAGATTGTACAAATGATCTGCCTTTTTTTAGCGTTTTTCTTTTTGCACCTCCCTAAAACTAGAAGGTTTTTGTGTCTACCAGAATGTCCCTCCTGCTGTCCTGGTTCGCTTCTTGAGGGAACACCGTTCAGAGTGGGCTGACTTCAATGTTGATGCCTATTCTGCTGCCGCATTAAAAGCTGGGTCATATGCTTATCCAGGGATGAGGCCTACAAGGTTTACAGGGGGTCAAATCATTATGCCCCTTGGCCCCACAATTGAACATGAAGAGGTATGTTTTTATGGTGCAAATTGGCATCTGACTTTTAAAAAAGATTGAGCTCTAACAGGGAAATGAAAAACGTGCACTACTTTTTAGCTTTTGTATTGTTAATAATACTTTAGATCCGGTTGGGAGGGAGAGAGAGAGAGAGAGAGGCCATTATTTGTTATCAGATTGAAATCTGTTCCTGAAAGTACGTATTCCTAATTCCTAGTTTATGTTTCAGTTGCTTGAAGTTGTTCGACTAGAGGGGCATTCTCTTGCTCAAGAAGATGCTTTTGTGTCTAGGGACATTCATCTGTTGCAGGTGCTTTTCTTTTAATCTCATTTATATTGCCATTCTTCAAGTATAATTTAAAGTAAAATGTAGGATATGCTTTCAACCTCAATTCAATTCTCATGGTGAATGATGACATGGCTGGAGAATTCAGACATTCACCATGAAGAGCTATTTATTTTATTATTATTTTTTTAATCTCATACTATGCTTTCGTAACGTTGTGACTGCTTTCTGTATGAGATCAATCTTCATAATAGCTTGTTTTGTTTTGGCAGATTTGTAGTGGGGTAGATGAAAATGCTGTGGGAGCCTGTTCAGAACTTGTTTTCGCTCCAATTGATGAGATGTTTCCAGATGATGCTCCGTTGCTACCCTCTGGTTTCCGTATCATCCCATTGGATTCAAAAACAGTTAAGTTTTGCTGTCCTTTTATCGTGTTGTATCTGCTTCATGCCAAGATATTGGGTCCTATTGATTTAAATTATTTATATGCAATAGCACAAACTTTTGGGAGTAGGTTTGATATCTAAGTTCTAATCCACTCGTGAGCATGTAATTAGACAGTCCTTTTGTTGTCGAACTGCGGCGAGTACATTTGCTTCATTGGTGCAGGATAAAGGATAGAAGACTGAGATAGTATATCATAGAACATAGAAACACTAGCATCCTAGTTTGTGATTTTACGTTTTGTTATAGTTGTATACTAATGTTCCCATATTTTGTGGTTGCAGTCTGATACAAAAGATGCTTTACCTACACATCGCACACTAGATCTCACGTCCAGTCTTGAAGTAGGCTCAGCAACAAACCTTGCTGCAGGAGACTCATCATGTCAAAACACTCGATCAGTATTAACGATTGCCTTCCAGTTTCCTTTTGAGAGCAGTCTGCAGGAAAATGTTGCAGCCATGGCACGCCAGTATGTCCGCAGTGTCATTTCCTCTGTTCAGAGAGTTGCGATGGCTATATCTCCATCAGGATTGAGCCCTGCCGTTGGACCAAAGCTTTCACAAGGTTCTCCAGAAGCTTTAACTCTAGCCCATTGGATCTGCCAAAGCTATAGGCAAGTTGTGCTTCTTTGTTGATATGTTTAATCTTTCTTGAAAAGAATGTTGTTTGTATGCTTGTTCCAAGGACATTCGAGGCTCTACTTGATGCATTCTGCTGAAAGGGCTTTAGCATAGGCCTTTTGATATTGTGTTTATTGAACCACTAAATGATTTTCTACTACCGTTCTGTGGTTAGATTTTGCTTCCAAAACTATATGATAATTATTTCTCCTTTGTTCTTTTCCTCAGTTACCATATTGGTACTGACTTGCTTAGATCCGAATCTTTGGTTGGTGACACGATGCTAAAACATCTATGGCATCATCAAGATGCCATCTTGTGTTGTTCGCTGAAGGTACGAGTTGAATTGAAATGACCTAATTCTATTCCCACTTGAATATCCAGAATCATTCATTTTGTTTTTGTCTCAAGTGAAATTATTGTAGCAATTCTTTGTTGATGGATGAGTTTTGTTTGGTTGGATTGCAGTCGCTGCCAGTATTCATCTTTGCGAACCAAGCAGGGCTTGATATGCTGGAGACAACTTTAGTTGCTCTTCAAGACATCACATTGGATAAGATATTTGATGAGTCCGGACGCAAAGCATTGTGTGCTGACTTTGCTAAACTGATGCAGCAGGTGATTCTTAAGATGTGCCGTTCGGTTTCATTGGTTTTTTATTTTTATTTTTTAGGTTTTTCATGGTTTTGATGATAAGCCTGAATATCTTGTTGGTTCTCTTTGCTCAGGGTTTTGCTCATTTGCCGGCTGGGATCTGCATGTCAACAATGGGACGCCATGTTTCATATGAACAAGCTGTTGCGTGGAAAGTCCTTGCTGCAGAAGAGAACAATGTTCATTGTCTTGCCTTCTCTTTCATGAACTGGTCTTTTGTGTGAAACATTTTATTCTCTTCATCTAACATCTTTCTCCCACTTTGAATATTGGAAAAGTACTTAAAAAAGGAAAGGAGAAATTTGTAAAAGAACAGGAAAAGAGAGAAGAAAAAGTAAAAGAAAAAAAAAAAGGAAAAAAAAAAAGAAAAGTTTTGTAATATCAGAACCCCCATCATCTGGTTCCCTGGCTTGCATTTTATTAATTTAATTGAATATTTATTTAATGCATCGAAATTTTTCCAAATCAGCTTTTATCTACCAAGTTTAGAACTTTACATGTGAAAGGAAAGGGTAATATGCAAAATCTGTAGAAAAAAGAATTGTTAGGTGATTAATTTGCAGCAATTGTCTCTGAGTCAAAATGACGCTGTCAACAGAATAGGCTGCTAGCATTTATACGCGTGAAGGTTGTTTTGTATCTAAGATTGGATATATAACTTAGTTTATACTTTATTTTACCTGTTTAATCCTATACCCTTCTTTCCTTGCATGCGTTGGCTATATGTGTAAGAGTTTGATATTGCTCATAGACTAAGCATACATCGGTCGGTCAGACTACTCGGCATCCTTTCTAATATGAGTGCGTGGAAAGTTGAAAAACGATATATATTTATTTTGTGCTGCAAATATAGCCTGTTCTGAAACAACATTTTTGCCTATTGTCTGCGTTTCCATACTGTTTTGGTCTGACAGTACTATTTATGAAGTGGAATTGAATTGTTCATGTGTGTACTGCCATGACGCTTTGAGTGTGACCGAAAAAAGTGTGAAGATTTTTGGTTTTGGGGTCCATATGCAAGGGGATGTAAATGCACGCTATGTCCAGAGAGGACATTAACTCTCATTTTGGGGCTTTGATTTCTAAGAAAACTGAAATCTCAGAATGTCTCTGTGGAGTGCATTGTTTGTGTGGGGCACTCAGTACGTCCTTAATTAATTTGTCTTTGCAATAAGTTCTGTAACGAAACAACATAATCAATTGGCCATTAACGTTGTTGTTGCTCACTGAATCCATTATTTATTTATTTATCTTGGTTATGGATTTTGTGCTGCTGCAAAATGCGTAGTGTTTCTTTATGCTGCTACAAGAGTTAATGAGAGATATTTTTACAAAAAAAGAAAAAAGGAAAAAAAAGAAAAAGTAAAGAAGAGTTAAAAGAGAGATTTGATATGATAAGGGGTTTATGAAGAACTTATGAAAAAGAATATCTATATATTACATATGTTTCAATCCACATCATCTAAATAATGACATTAAACTTGTGTTGGATCAAAAACATGTTGCACAATTTCTCCATGTGAGAGTTGTCTAACTGAAGGTTAGCAGTTCACTTGTGGAAGCTTCTATAAAGGATTCTAGTATAGTGGTGTGGAAGGTCGAAGCTATTTTGAAGGCGATCAAGGTATCAGTACAATCTTGGTGTGGGTTGAAACCATGGACACAGAGGAGAATAGAGGGAAACAAGGTTATTTAACCGAAATTAACAGTTGATGTAGCAAATGCTGTGAAGAAGTCCAGTTTAACGTTGGTGGGGAAAATTATCATCGAGAAGGCAATAAAGAAAATACTATACAGATGATCACCAAGAGAATCTAGTTCACTCATGAACATGTTGGTGTCAAACAATTGGGTTCTAACATTTTTCTGTTTATTTTCAACAAACCAGCAGACCGTGCAAGGGTCTGGAATAGAAGGCCATGGACCATCAATGGAGCTCACCTCCTTCTCAAAGAGTGGAACCCCGAAATGACATTAAGGGATTTTGAGTTCAATTCGTCCACTTTCTGGGTTTAAATACATGGACTTCCAATTCAATTCATAAACAAAGAAAATGCCAAGAAAATTGGAGGACTCTTCAAAGAGGTGATTAATTGCGAAGACACTTCAAGAAAGAATGTTTTGGGTATGAAACACAGAGATTGCAAGTCGAAGTCGATATTATGAAACCCATACCCACAGGTTTCTTTCAAAAATTTGAAAGAGGAAAAAGTTGGATTCAGTTTTGCTACGAGAAATTAGGGGATTTGTGTTGTAATTGTTGCTTACTAGGGCATATGAAGAATACCTGCACAGTCCCATCGGCTTCATCAACGAAGGAAGGTGAGATGTATAGAGTGGTGAACGAGGGATGCTTCCTGCGTAGGGTGGAGAACCCTAGAAATGACTTTTTCGATTCTTTCTCAAATGAAGATTTGGGAGTAGAAGAGGAAGAACAAGACAGAGACCGAGTTGAAGAGGCAGCCCTAACAGAGGTCCCCAAGGCAAATTCAGCAAAGGTCACTATTGATGACAAAGATGAGGCACACGTTAACCAAGGCGAGGTGTTAAGACAAGAGGAGGAGTTGAACCTAGTGATAACCCTAAACATAGGGATAAGGGAGTAAATGCGATAGGTGTCTCTAACAAGGAAAAAAAGTCTACTTTCAAGCCATACCCCTATGGATAGGGAGGAAGCATTTGAGGAAGCATTCTCAAATTTCCTAGGTGATGTACAGAGAGGAAATCGGTCTGATAAGGAGTTAACTAGGGTAACTGATAATGACTCAAAGGAAAATTGCCCTGCCATGACAGAGGAGGTTTACAAGTTAATTGGGTCTGAATCTCAGACTTCCATATTTGAAGGAATAATGATGATAAGAAAAGGTTAGTGGGCCTAAAAAGGAAGTTTAATGAGGATGGACCTTGGGCATTATCTAAATGGCCAAAAAGGGATAATGAGGACAAATACCATATGAAGGCCCAAGGCTAAAACATCTTTATTGAACCAAGATGGAGAGAGGAGCGGTCCATTGTTTGAAAGTGAGATTTGTCAAGCCTAAAAGGGAGAGATTTTTAGCCTAGTAGGGGAAGGGAGGGCTATGTAGGCCCTTTGCGTGGAAGACTTTGAATCGGTTGCCCTTCATGGTGGAAAATTGACGGGGACTCTTAAGTTAACATCCACAGTTTCACCCAAAGTGAGATTGAAAAATCGTGCTCGTGGATTGTGAGTGGTAGAAAACTTAAAAAAACTGATCTGGCAGAGATGACTACTCCATGGCTGAGGAGGTGGGCCTAATCATGCCCCCCCTCATCAATGAGTATCATTGTATGGAATTGTTAAGGATTGGAGAAGTCCTCGGCAGTTCGAGACGTTCGTAGCCTGGTTAGAAAACACTATTCGAATGGACTTCTTTTGTGTGAAACTAAATCCCACAAGGAAAAAATGGAAAAAAATCTGTAGAAGCTTAAACTTTGATAATTTGTTCATTGTTGACGCAAAAAATAGTAAAGGTGTCTTGCTTATGTTTTTGGAAAAGTAGTTGAAAATGGTCAATAATTTCGGCTTCTAGTTGGTTAGTGGGGAATGCTTGTTGAGTCTGATTGTAGAGGTAATTGGTTGTGCTGGTTTTGTCACTGCCGATTGAGAGAATGAGGAGGAAAGTATTTTGGGAAGACTTAACGTCGAAAGTGAAAGCTGGGTTGAAGTTGTGGATTTGTTTAGGTGATTGCAATCATGTAATCGAACAAGAGGAAAAACTTGGGAGAAGGCTAGTTTCGAATAAATCAAATTTTTCCTCCGAAACTTCATGTTTTGACATGGGTCATAGATATTGAATTCCATGGAAATACCTTTACATGGTGGAATAAAAGGGGAGGAAAGGCAAATATTAGAGAATGCCTAGACAGAGTGTTAGCAAGCCTTGAATGGAAAACCATTTTGATTAAGCAAGGGTGCTTCACCTTTCTAGTGCTTTGTTAGACCATGTTCCTATTCAACCGAGTCTCACCTTTGATCGCCAACCCAAGGCAAAACCCTTCAGAATCTTAGAAATATGGACTCGAGATATTTTGTGTATGAATGTGGTGCGTGAAGCTTGGAAGAGTGGTGATTCTGGAGACAGAGTAGCTTTGATTAGATAAAAAATCCATAGTACTGCCTTAACTCTAAGAAAATGGAACAAGAACGTTTTTGGTTTTTGCCAAACAAGGATGAATAAGCTCGAAGAGACGATATAGTGGCTTTTAGAACGTGGTCGTCTGAGGAGATATTGAATGAAAAAAGGAAAATACAGTGGGGGCTAGATGGATGGAGGAAAAGAATGAAAATCCTTTAGAGGCAAAAGTCAAGAGAACTTTGGCTAAAAGCATGTGATAGGAATTCAAAATTCTTCTACGCGACGATGGTAGCCAATAGGAGAAGAATCTTTATCCTAGTTTTGAAAGATGATAGAGGTTCATGGAAGGTTACTAGATAAAAGATTGGCTCCCTGTTAACCAATGAATTCTCGAGCCTTTTTAAAGCTGAGGAAATTAGAAGAATCGAGAGACTTAGTGACTTCATACCTTGCTGCGTTTTTAGGGAAGAAAATATCTGTTTGGAGGCAATTTTGATAGATTTGGAGATTTGGAAGGTAATGAAAAAATATGCGCTCTATTAAAGCATTTGGACTTGATGGAATGCCAACCTTATTTTTCCAAAAATATTGGAGTATGGTAGGGAGTGACATTATTAAGACGGTTCAAAATGTTTTTCAATCAAAAATTCTCCCGAGAGATATTAATCGGTCCTTTGTAGTCCTGATTTTGAAAATGAGTGGGGCCTCAGAGTTCAAGCACTTTCGATCGACAAGCCTTTGCAACATAGTTTACAAAACTATCTAAAATATTATTGCAGATTGCTTAAAACTCTATCGAAAAAATTATCTCCCTGAATTAGTCTATCTTTGTTCCAGGATGCTGGTTAGGGGAAAATGCCATTTTAGCTAATAAAGTAGTGCACTCAATGAAGCGTAAAAAGGGAATTAAAGGAATTTTGGGAATCAAGATAGATATGCAGAAGGCATATGATAAAGTGGACTGGGTGATTCTTATTAGAATCCTAATTCTTTTAAAGTTTTCTGATAGATTTGTGAAATTAATCTTGAATTGCATTTCCTTTGTTTCCATGGAATTCTTGTTGAATGGTGGTGTCTTTGGAAAAATTCTGATGGAGAGGGGACTTAGAGAAGGGGACCTGATGTCTGCTTTCCTTTTCATTCTTTCCAAGAAGCTCCTTTCAAGAATGCTGCATAAATGGGAATGTGACGGGAAAATAAATGGGGTTAAGCTGGGATGGGCATCCCCCGCAATTGCTCATTGTGTTTGCTGATGGCATCCTTATCTTTTGTAGAGCTAACGTGGAAGAAATCCGAAATGTTATAAAATGCCTTCAGCTATGTTGTAAATGGACATAACAAGCCTTTAACCTAGAAAAATCTGGCTGTTTCTTCTCTCACAATGTCCTTGGGAAGAATAAAGTTCTAGTCAAGAGATGGCTGGGAATGAAGGAGCTTGATAAAAAGGTTAAGCATCTTGGGCTCCCGCTATTTATGGGAAGAAATAAAAAGGTAGCTTTTGAAAACTTAAGAAGAAAGGTGGAGTTGAAAATTCAAGTATGGAAGGCTAGGCTCTTTTCTCAGACATAGAGAGCCACCCTTATAAAACATGAAGTTTCTTTCATTCCAGTCTATTTTATGTTAGCCTTGCTACTCCTAAAATGCTAGTGTGATAATATAGAGAAAATGGCTCGAGCGTTTCTTTGGAAAAATGAATATAAACCTTCTAAGGGCTTTCTCCCGGTGATTTGGAGTTTAGTGTGTCAACTAAAGAGTAGAGGAGGTTTTGGATTCAAAAACTTATGGAGGTTCAATAAAGCCTTGGTTGCCAAGCTAGGATGGAGCCTTTCGACTGAAGAAAGTGACTGAGTCCTAAAGGCCAAATACTTTGCTAATTCATCATTTATGAAGTGCAAAAAGAAGATTGGATGCTCTTAGCAGTGGAATGGAGTATTTAAGACAAAATCTCTGTTTGCAAAAGGGCTGTGTTTTAGAGTGGGGAAGGGAGACAATATTAATTTCTGGGAGGATCCTTAGATCCCTAATAACCCAGGTTTTTTATCTCAACCAAAAAACTCCTATCTAGCCTCTTTGAACAAAAAACTATGAAAATCATTAAAGAAATATTTTGGGCTAAAAATTAACAGAGAGATAAGATCATTTGGGCAGGTACTAAGGCTGGTACTTTTAGTTTGAAATCTACTTATAAATTAGATGAGGGTGCTAAAAGGAAATGGGAGAAGTGGTGGAAGTTATTGTGGAGAAGCAGAATCCATGAAAGAACAAAATTCTTTTTAGGGAAACTTACTAGCCATAGCCTATTGGTGCACTCAAATTTGGTTGCTAGAGATGTAGAGATGGATAACGATAAATGTGTTCACGGATGCCAGAATTGTGAAATTCACATCTTTTTTCACAATGAAGTAGCGAAGAGACTTTGGTTTGCTTGCCCATGGGGTATTAGGTGGGATAATATAGAGTGTAATGACTTATTCTCCTTCCTTAATTGTTTAGTTGACCCTGTGGGAACTTTCCCAATTCATCCCGAAGACAAGAAGAATTTCATGTCATTTAGCACTATCCTCCTAGAGCACCTTTGGTGAGGTCGAAACCAAGCTATCCATAAAAAAGTTATGATCTTTTTAGACTTTTCGATGGCTACAGTCATGACCAAATACAAGGAAGTATTGGAGACACATAAATCATAAAAGGAGGAAGCAACTATGGATGTGAATGAGGTGAACTTGCACTAGTGGAGATGCTGGAAAAATGGAGTGGTCAAAGTGAACTCGGACGCAGCAATGAGGGACAACGGTAGCTTCTTGGCTATGGTAGTGCAAAACTGTTGTCCAAAATGATAAAGGGAAGTTTTTGCATGTCCACTCCTTCAAATCTGATGTATTTATACCAGCAGTGGTAGAGTTGGAAGCTATTTTAAGAGCCATGCAAATAACATTGTCATTTGGATGGAGAAATGTATGTTTTGAAATGGATACCCTAACTGTTAATCAATCGATTATCAAGAGAGATAGAAGCGATATTCATTGGGTAGCAGAGTATATCTATGATGACATTCTCACCTTTCTTAATAGTTTTGTTAATATTTTTTTTTGTTTGGCCACTAAGAAGGCAAATATACTAGTCCATATTGTGGGCAAATGGGCAGCTAATCAAGGGTTTTCTGGTCTAGTTAACCCTTTGTGTTTACCGCCCTCTTTTGCTTTGTATGTGACTCAGGATAGTGTACCAGAAAAGCTTCCTGAGTTTGGGATTCATGTCTGATGTTCCCTTTTTTGGTTTCAATGGAATCCAAGTTTTAGCCCAAAAAAAAAAAAAAAAGAAGATATTAATTTAATATATTTTGACTTTTTAAACACTAAAAACTATAAGTACAGAAAAATAAAAACCATTGACTTAACTTAGTTAATTGAAAAAAAATTGACATCACATATTCCTTTCCATAACTCTATCATGAAATTCTCACTATATTATTAGTTAGGCTATTTTTTTTTTTTAGTTGAGATTTAAAATTATTTTTATTAATCATTGAGTACCAAGAAGTTCACTTTTCCTATATAGTGTTTTACTTTTTATTTGATATGGCTTATTTTGTAGTAAAAAGCAATTATTGATTGTTATAAGCTTTTTTACTCATAAAAAATGGATGTTTGGCTATAAATGAATAAGTGCTTGTTAACTAAAAATAAGCTTTCTTAAGCCAAAATGGAGAAACTAAATTTTAGGCTTATCCCAAAAAACACTGCTTTGAACTTATATGGGAAGCCCAAAAAAGAATTAAATGAATTGTCATACGCATTTTCTTAACTAACAATTGAACATTCATTAACTTATAATAAAACCTTTTCTTACATAAGCTCTATAACCAAACGCTCATATTGAATTTGAAATTATAACACTTTATTATTAAGGAGTTAATATTGATGTTAAAAACCATTAGATTATCTTGAGATAAGTCGGCTCATCAAGTTCATATCACTTCAACTTGATAATTTTTTAGTATTAGAATCTCATTAGTGGTTAACAAATCGTTTAAGGGCTAATATTTAAAAGGAGAAAATTCCTTGGGATACCCCTTAGGTTTGGGGTGAATACATATTGCTACTATCATTTTGAAAACTATCAATTTGCCTCCAATGGTGTTTGAATCTAACTGGTTAACCTGTTTGACTTTTAAAATGTCAATTTTGCCTTTAATAAAAGGGCAAAAAACAATTATTTAATAATAACTAAAAAAAAGGCTCAACATATATTAGTAAAATAATATTTATAAACTACTACTCATTTCACCTAACATTACTATTTTATTAATCATAAATAATATTTTTAATATTTTAACACGAAGACAATACAAAAATACTTAAAAAAATACATATGAAAAATAGTTTAAAATAAACTTTAACAACAAAATTATACATTTATCTTCAGCATTTTTCTCGTCAATTTTTTTAATTTTAAAATAAATTAATATTAGTGGCATTTGAATATACAAATATATATATATATATATATATATAGATACAAAAATGATGTGGTAAAAGATCTATAGAGAGAGACAACATCCACAGCTATCAGATATGTATGATTTTTGTAATATGATATTTGTGGTTGATTGTCCCTCATAGTCACTTTTTATAAATCTCCTGTAAATATATATATATATATATATATATATATATGTATATAGTAATGTCTCATTAGGACTTCAATCCATCATGACACCATTTTCAGCAATTGTATCTTTTCAAAAATTGAGACTTAAAGATGTATTTATCATTTATAGAAATCCTAAAATTGAAATTTAAATATGCATTTAGCATTTATATAAGTCCCGACTAGATTCATTTTGCCTTTATAGAATTTTAATATTTCGGTGAATTTATGTAAAATTCGAAATAATTTTTAAATCGCAGCATTTATATAAGTCCTTATTAGATTCATCTTGCTCTTGCAGAAATTTAGTATTTCGCTGAATTTATACAGAATTTGAAATATATCTTAAATCGCAATCCTTGATAAAATCCAAGGATTGATAAGTGAAATTCTGATAAAAAATTTATCAAGATGAGAAATTGACTATATATATGAGTTTACATCATTAGTGACGATCACCATCTTATGTGATAAATTTTAATTGAAGTATTTAATTTTATTGTTTTTTATTTTAAAACCTTAAAAATAGACCATTTAGTGATAGCCATTTAAATTATCATTTGATATGTAAATTCCACTATGATCATTTATTAATAGTAACAAATAACATTCTCTATATACGTATAACAACAGTATGCCCAAAAGAAATATACAACTATATACAATCAAATATAAATTTTATAAAATATGTTAGTTGAATAAGAAAATCGCATACATTTTCCTAAAAAACATTTTATTTTATTTTATTTTCAACCTCATATAGTTTATATAAATCATTTAAGGACCGAAATTACTTAAAGTATAAGAAGGAAAATGGGAAATAACAAATAGAGAAATTAATAAAATAAATATTATTTGCGATAAATATGATACATGAAATTAATAAATTATCGTATCTATTATGTATAATTATCTAGTTTTTTTATTAGTATATAATAATCTGGTTATTCTTAACCAGTTGATTTAAACAAAATAATAATAACAATAATAAAAAATAAATAAAAATTTTATTAAAATAATGATAATTATTATATTTTGGGTACCTTTCAATGTACCAAGATATTTAATAAATATTTTTTTACAAATTATTTTGGCCTTTGATTGGGTATATCTAAAGATGGATTAACATATGAAAGTGATGAGTATTATCCTCATAACTTATACACGACAAGATTTATATATTCAATGAACAGTCTCATATTTGTTGAAACTTTTGTAAAACATCTTGGTATATGTCTAAGTTTTAATGTCTGTTTGGTATAGTTTTTATTTTTTATTTTGGACCAAAAGCTCTTCCAAAATATAAGAAATAAGGATGTTTGGCAAGAGTCAATAAACACTTGTTGACCAAAAAATAAATTTTTTTAAAACTATTTTAGAGATGCTCAAATTTTGTGCTTCTATAAAAAAAACTCTTCTTTTTTTTAGTTTATATGAAAAATCAATGAGTATTTAATGCAGTTTTTTTATTTACAACTAAATACTTATTAGCTTTTTAATAAAAATTCTTTTTAAAAAAAATCTATTATACAAAACTCTACAGACCTACTCTACTTTCATCCACTATACCAAACGGAGCCTTAAACTGATAAGGATCAATTTAGATATAAAAAATATCTAATAATTGTGATAATTATAGTAAAAATAATAAATTATTAACAAATAACTTAATTTGCCATTTTTTTTTTCTTTTTACACTAGAAAACAAAATGACCATCAGATTGTTTTCTAATTTGGCACATTATTAAACACAATATTAATGGTGAATATGGATTACTAAATTTAGATGGTATAAATGTACCATCAATTTTAAAATAGTTTTCCATTGGTAATGTGCATAAAAAATAATTTATATCTATTAATTAATTAAATATTTTATTAATTTATTAATTTATCAAAAAAATTGACTTTTAAAGGAATTTTTTTTAAAGAAAATTTAAAAATGTTTAATAGACCCTCAAAAAGTGGAGGATCACCTTGATGGTTATCTATTTATTTCTCATCATATCAACTTGATAAGGCACTTAGAAAGATTTATTGGAATTTTTTTTTATTAGCTATCTATTTTTTGATATAACCAAAAAAAAAAAAAGAAAAAAAAAAAGAAAAATCTAATAATAGACATAACCATTAGAAATGCTCTAAACTTTGTTAATCTTATTATTATTATTATTATTTTTAGATATTAACCCATTTCCTATCAAGAAATTTTTAACCAAAAATTATAGGCAACCGACAAGGCCACGACCAGAAAAAGTTTCAATCAAAGGAGATGCAAAAAAAATTATATTCATTCTACCAATTGATCATTCACTAATCACTATATTACTTGAATTTTTCAATTCTTTTCAAAATATAATAACCAAAAATAATGGCAAAAAGAAAAAAAAAGAAAAAAAAAAAACCTGGGGTTTCATCCCATGGCTGACAAACCAAGTACTCCACTGCCCACCTTCTTCTCCATCTTCCTCAGCCGCATCTCAGGATTCAAAAGGTAGGCAATGTCCAAGTGCTTCATCTGCAAGTGTATTCTCATAGATTTTTCAATAAATCCATATGGATTAACAAAATCTTTTTGATGAATTTTAAAAATTAGACCATCTCTAATAGCATTCATTGCATTTTGCTATTGAAATGCTAAATTTGGCAGAGTAAAGTTTTTTTTTTTTTTTACTTCTCTAACGACACATTATAAAATTTGGTAATTGCATTTTTAATGTAAAAAAAAAAAAAAAGTGCAATTGCCAAATTTTGGTAATGATCCTCTCTGTAATAAAGTTTGTTAGGTTTACCACCATTTGATGCATTCTTTTTAGTTTAACACCTAAATTATTATATTTTTGCTTTTTAATTGCTAAAAGTGGATCCCATCATTATTTTGGCATTGACATTTATTATTAAAGAGCTCAATGCAATGCCAAATTTTAAAAATGCCATGACAAAATGGCATTTGCCATGAAGATGCTCTAAGTAGCAACATGTATTTACACTAAACTTAAAGGGTGTAAATATAATTTGCCCATTTAAAAATAGATTAGTGATATGATCCAATATACTTTAATGAAATACTAAAATCTATATTTTGGGCAAAATGAACTTTATAAAGACTTAGGAAATCATTAATATATTTTTAAATTTTAGCATTTGAATCAATCTAGTAGCTAATAAAGGAAATTTTAATGGTAAAACTATTAGATTGACCTATTGTAAACTTGAGTCTATTTATATCATTATAATGAAATGACAAAGTGCTAGTATAGTTTTTAATTATATATTAAGATAGCACCTATAAAACTTGTAATATATTAATAACAAAACATATTTGTGATGTTTTGATATGTTAGGAATCCTACTTATGCAAATATCTTAAAATTGAATCACATTAATGCTCATTTAAAAACCTTCATGTTTTTGTTTTCTATATTCAGTTTTTCTTAAATGTTATACTTGACTTTTATATAGTTGTGTATAATCGGCTTATGTTTTGAATAATAGTTAAGCCTTTTTTTTTTTTTGGCTTGAATAAATAATAGTTAAGCTTATTGACCTATCTACTAGCTTAAACAGAAAAAGAACAAAAACACTAAATTAAAAACCATTTCATTTTGTTTATAAATTGAGGCTCACTTTTATAAATGTTTTTCTTGTTACCGTTGTAAATGACTATCATAATAGCCACTTACAATTTCTATATGTTTGATCTTTCAAACAAAAAGGAAAAACAGAAAAAAGTAAAACATAAATATCATCAAATAAAGTATTAATTAATGATTTAAAATTAAAATTTTAAATATAAAAAGGCAACCCCTAATATTTTCCACTGGTTTTCAACATAAAATGAAAATTCACATATCAAATTTTGCATATAAATTATATTACATATATAAAAACAAGTCTATTATCAAGTCGATATAATAAATACTATGCTAAGATTTTTAATCACAATGGTTAAAATTGCTTAAGTTAGCATATGTTTTAAAACAAAATCTAAGGTGTTGTTTGGTAAATATGGTTGATTTGTAGTTTTTGTTTTTATTTTTTCTATATTTAATTGTGTGTAATTTATTATTATCAAGTGTTAACTAATGGTAGTTATAGATAGACATCTTAAACAATTAAAAACTTGAAGGAAAAAATTTTTTTTTTTAAAAAAATAATATAATTTGAGGTTGTGTTTAGTTTTGTATTTATTTTATTTTTTCTTTAATTTTATATCTAATTTAAATGCCTAACAAAATCTAATTACCACCAACACTTAACATAAACGAATTACAAAAAATTAGGTATTATGTAACTCTAAATTTAAAGTTATAAAGCTTTGGTATGACTGTGGAAATGCTTGTGTGAAAAGAGGAGAAAAAGTTGAAAGAATCAACAGCAGCACCGAGAAAGCAAATTGGGCACTACGGCCCTACACTATGGGCATTGTGGCGCTAGCCTGTGTTCTAGAAGTGGTGAGGCAGAGCTATCGGCGCCACGGCCTCTGGCTGTGTAGCGCGACTGTGTAATCCTTGTGTGCTTTTTATTATTATTATTATTATTATATAATTTTTTTTTGGGTTTTTACTTCATTGCCTAGAGTAGAGTAGTAATTTTTTTTTATTTTTAATTCCCTTCTTCGGTTTTAGGGGTTTGCGTAAAACGTGAAAACTAAGAGAGGGGTGTGAGAGAGAGTTTTGAGAGCTGTTTTTCTTGAAAGAAAGAAAGGAGAAAGCTCTTGTGTTTGCTCTTCTCCTAGGATTTGCCACCAGTTGATGTGAAACGTTGTAATCTCTGCTAAACTAATGCAAGAACTTTTTTTTTTTTTTGGTTTGCTCATGGATGTAGACAAGGTTTAAAAAATCGGTATCGATAAAAATATCGAAAGTTTAAAATACGAAAATTTTTATGGAAATATCGAAAAATATCGAGTATCGATAAAAAATTATAAAAAATGATGAAAATTTGTTTAAAAATGAAATTTTTTATTGAAACTTTAAAATTAACTTATTTAATCCATTGATTATCAAATTGATTATAAAACTTACTAAAATATTGAATGAATGTTATATTCTTCTTAGTAATTGATTTATAATAAGTATTAATTGATTTATAGTAAGTATTAATGACCATAGATGAATTATTATTAATAAAAATATATCAAAAAATATATATATGATAAAATTATTTATTAACTAAAATATATAAAACGATTATTACAATTACACTGTAATTCATAAATGTGATTTTAATACCATATAAAACTTCTGGGTGATTGAAAATCATCGATTTCTTCCTCATTTTGATTTTAAGATGTGAAATGTGAGAAGTAGTTATGAAAAAATATATTTTTCTGATAATTTTGCATATAATTATTAATATTCCAACCATATGTATCTTGCATTATTGGTTGACTATGTGCATAACTACTACTCTTTAATGGTTGAGTTTGAAATGCTACCCATGAATTGCTACTTGATGACATTGCACAAATATCCATTGAATAAGAGTTATGAAAATGACTTTCAACCCTCATAGATCCAAAATTTATAGAAATCGAATCTTCTTTTTATTGTGACATTTCCATTATAGATTTCTCTTTACATATATAGTTTTTTCCAACAGCACCGAATTGTTGATCTGCATCTTTACTCTCATGATCTTCATCTTGTGTTGCATGTGTGTAATATTGTTTACCAGTAAATGGGCTTAATCCAACTTTTCGACTTGGTGATTTTCTTTGGCCACTACCTTTTTTAAATATCAATAATATTTATGAATTTAAAAAAAAAATTAAAAAATTCCATGGATATTTTCAAAATTTCAGTGGAAATTTCATGGAAATTTCGGAAATTTCCATGCAAATTATAGATTTTTAACTAAATTTTTAAGAATTTGATGTAGATATTTTATGGAAATTTCTATAGAAATTTTGGTGAAATTTCTGAAATTTCAATAGATATTATGGAAGTTCTTTCCATTTCCATTTTGAACCTAAATTTTATATCGATCTTTTCAAAAAATGGAAATTTTATGGAAATTTCGATGAAATATCGGATATTTTAAACCTTGGATGTAGATTGTAGCATTAATGACCTAACTATGTAAATTTCTTCGTGTTCTTATTCTTTTTTAGTTATTGTTCATCTTTAGTTTATGCTTTTTTCTTGGTTTGATCCTTGGATTATTGGTGGTGCTGGTGTTGCCTTTATTTTGCTCCATATTATTTTCTTGAGACTTATATTGAAATTTTTAGTTTGCCCAATATCTATTGGTGTTTCTTCATCAATATAGGTAAGGAAAAAAAAAAAAAAAACCAACCATATTACTACTAAACAACATTTAAAAATTTGGTTTAATAGATTTTCATGTTAATACTTTCATGTCCACATGATAAAATCCTATTTTGACACTGTGACATTGGATGGGTGATCATTAATTATGTATTGCGGCTAATTTCCTTGATTGTGTATCATCTCATATTTCATGTATGAATTTTGAAGTGGCAGTGTAATGATTTGTGGACCCGATTGACGCGTACTAAAACATTAATTCAGTGGAAAATCAATGAAATGAGGAAATTAATGTGATGCATAGTCGTGATTGGGAAAAAACCTTTCCGACCGAAAGAGAAGAGTACAATTATTTCCCTCTTCTTTTTCCCTGAAAACTGCAGACATTGATTATACTTTTCATAATTCATTCTTATCAACACTTATCATTTGCATGTTTCCCACATGCATTGCATAGTTTCACAATTATTCTTGTTTAGTTAAATCATTACATGTTGTTTCTCATTCTTCAGATAATATGATTCGATTCAACATCAATATTACTATTCAACATTATTCAATGTCAAAATTGCTGTATAATCGATCTTCTTCTTTCCCCTCTTGAATGTGTCTTATTCATTGATTGCTTCTTGGATCAGCACTTCTTTGATGTATATGTATAGATTACTCATTCTCTTATAAGAATTTCTCATGTAGTTAAATTAGAGATGATTATCTTGAAAATATTTATCTATGGAATGCATTGATACACTTGTTATCCTAAATAAAATCATGAAAACAACCCTAAGGATTTGTCACCTAACCATCCATCATTTAATAAAGTTCAAGAAATTCCCTCGTTTCTTACACACACACACACACACACACACACACACATATATATAGATATATGAAGTCGCTTATCAAGTTTACCTCATTATATTATTTTAAAGTTTTTTGATCATAGCAGTTGAATTTGCTAGAGGAGTTTGTTTAATTAGGCTAAACCTATTTTTAAAAAATTAAATTAAAAGATAGATGTTTTAGTATATAGCTTTAATTTATTAGAAACATAAAGTATTAAAAGTTATTATTTATCCAATTAAAATTTTAATATTAAATCATTAATTAACATAGTCTTTTATGTATTTGATATGTTATCATGTTTTTATCATATATTAAAAATATATTTCTAATAAAACATTATTTTTTTAGTATACATATATATATATATATTTATTACTTTAATAGGTATTTTAAGATAAAATTATCATGTCGTTATGATAACAAGCTAACTTTATATAACTTTCAGAACAATAACAAAGGTTTTATTTTCGTATACAATGGATGGATATATAATCTATGTACAGGGAATAAGAACAAGACGAAGATAGAGCTAGCATGCTATGTCCTTTGAAAGAATTAAATAGGTCATGATGAAACGATATCTCATGTCAGCTTCAATATATTTTGCATGTGCATGAAATATTGAAATATTTCAACTGAAATTTAGGGGAGAAAAAGGTATGAGGAAAAAGAGCACGCAGCAACTGGCACGGCCAAGAGAGTTTGATAAGTTTGAAGCTTTAACTCTGTTAACAATGATATAATAATTGATGAAATTACATAACAACATATCATTTATATTAATTAGAGGCATTGATAATCTTATGCATAATCAACGTTGGATGTTGTATGGAGTAAACGAGGACTTGGTCAAAACTTTCTTGGGTTTGATAGGTACAGATTTTGCTGTTCGGCAGAGGTAATTCTTCTGCTGCTTTCCTTTTCATTTCTGCAACATTAATAAATTAAATATCATAGCAGCTAATCAATTTTGAATTACTGAGGACACTGTTCTTCTTTTTTTCATTTTTATTATTATTATTTTTGGGCTGAAGTACCGAGGGTAGTTGAAAAACATACGAACATCCTCATGCATATTGCAAATTCACATAAATGATATTCAGTGGACTGTATAGTTTATTTTTATCATTAACTATTGAAGGAAAAGATCAAGAACCTATATATTCCAATTATAATTTAACGTATTTTTATAATTTTTTTAATACTAAAAAATAAATGAGAGAAAATAAATTTTTTAATGAAAATCAATTAAGTTTTTACATATTGTGTAAATAAGATTAATTTTTTTTTAAAATTAAAAATTTTATATATTTTCTTTTTTACCCATTTACTTTTATACTATATTAATATCTTTTGTCATCTACATTTTGGCATTTAATTCAGACGCAAAAGAGAGAAATTAGTGAAGTACGACTTTGACGACCTTCGTGCATCCATATGAATGTACCAATATTGTTCGCATGCGCGTGCTTTATAATTAAGAAAATACTATACAAGGTTGTGAATGCCAGATTATCCTTTTTGGTTAAATTTTAAGAGTAAACGAATCGTGTCCAATAAAAAATTATGAAAATTATTAAGTAATTATGAAATTGTAATATAGCAGCTTTTGTGGCCTATGAGCCCGTAGAGATTAATTATTATTATTATTTGTTGGAAACTTAAAAAGTATAATTTTTTTATTAATTTATCATGAATAGAATTTTGCTAATTTTGTATTAAAAACTTGCAATATACAAAATATAAAATCTTCCTGAATAGATGTTTGTTAATACTTGCATGTTTTATGGTAATATAAACTATATATATTTTTTATATAATTTTAAAAAATAATAAAAATAACAAAACACCTTTAGCAAGGCTTGAGGCTTGACCTCCCAGACTTGCCAAGCTTTTATTTTTTCTCATATCTTAAGCAACATTTGGTTAGGCTACTTGAATGGAGTATTGGCATTACTGTTGTTTTCTAAAATACAATTCAAAACTCTAGCATTAATATTCTCGTTAAGGGGCAAAAAATTAAATGTCATTTGGATTTTTTTTTTTTTTTTTAATCTCTTCCGTATAATAAGCAAATAATCTATTCGTAATTGAATGGAGGATACGTTTTTCACTTATAATATCAATTTTTGGAAGGGAAAAAAATGAAGTCGAGTACACGAGATCATAGAAGTTTTTGCCCAAAAATGGAGATGAAGCCACCATATAAGGCATTTCATATTAAACATTATAAAGACGACACTATCAAAAGACACCTTATCATGACACCGTGTGATAGGATAATCTGGGATAGACAGTAAATCATGGTCATTACATATTCTAACATAATTCCACATTCCAAAAGCAGAGGAGTAAATCATGCTAGTTGAGAGTGTTCAGCCGAATGTCGCAATGAGGAAAGCCTTATAAATGCTCATGAACTTGGCCACAAATGCTGCAAAAGAAAAATTCAATCCCATAAGTATCAGAGGGCCAGACACCATCGCAGAAAGACAGTTTATATAATTGGTTTCTCTTTTAATTTTACACAAAAATTAACAAAATTACCAGAAACAAAAAATCTTGGATGATTATGAATAAAAATGTATACTACTGAAGCATGCAGCCAATGCCATGTATTTAATAATCTTTCAAAATGCTTATACTGCTAGAAGTGAGAGGTTAAAGTTTAATTTGTATTACTGAAAGAATGCTGATGATGGCAAGCAACAAATACTAGAACATTATATCACACGACTTATTATAAGCATAGCAACTGCACCAATGAGCCAACGGATAATACTAAACTTAAAGTATATGCCAGTAATCATTTTAAGGGATTGCATCTGATCGAGGGGAAAGACTTTGGTACAAAGGTTGCACCATGTGAACCATAAAATAAACCACCAATCACCAGACAATTATTTTTAATGATATCATCACTTTTAGAAGCATACGCGACCTAAAAAATTATTATTATTATAGGTTCAGTAATAAAGCATGCTTTAGGACAATTCAACATCCTATCGTAGTTATCAGAAATATCATAATACCTTCTAGGTGAAATATTGCTTTTTGTCCAAGACGCAACCTGTCTTCCCATAAAATTCAAAAAAAAAAAAAAAAAAAAAAAAAAAAAAAAATACCAAAAAAAAAAAAAGCGCTGACAACCGAAAAATCATCACAAAAAGCTGAGATATAGGCTCCATGTCTACTGAACAATCAACCAAACCTACCTTGTGATTTTTATTTTTTTTATTATTTTTTTGATTTTTGATTTTTTACAAAAGAAACAGTTGCTAATGCCATCACCTTCCTCAGGATAGATTTGAGTTATTCACCAACATAATAGCCCCTTTATTAACAATTTCTTTGTTTTACTTAAAATCAAAAGTTCTTTGTGTGTGCTTGTGTGAAGGAGTTCGGAATAATATGATTCACACGGATAAATTCCATTGATCATTGTGGAGGTATTTTATACAAGAATGTAAAGCATTGATAAGTCTCCTAACTATGTGATAACAAACTGATAATGATTTTCTCTAAGATACATCTCTATCTGTTACAGGATTATAAGTGTCATTAACCGACTTTAGTTGCTGTTGGTTATTCCCCCCTCAAGTGAAACGATGTAGGTGTGGATTGAGCTTGGACTGTAGATGCAGAAATCGAGCAGTAGGAAGCACCTTAGTTAAGATGTCAGCTAGTTGCTGTGAGTTAGGAACATAACGAATACATAGTTGCTTCTGGATAACACAATCCCGTACAAAATGAATGTCAATCTCAATGTGGTTAGTTCTTTGATGTTGGAGGGAATTGGAAGCTAAATAATCAGCTCCATTGTTGTCACACCATAAAACTGGTATGCCTGGTATTTGAACATTCAAATCTTCTAACAAATGTTGTAACCATAAGCTCAGCTGCTCCATTACCAAGTGATCGTAACAAATGTTGTAACCATAAGCTCAGCTGCTCCATTACCAAGTGATCGATACTCAGACTCGGTGCTTGATTGCGCCACAACATTTTGTTTTTTTAAAGACCAAGAAACAAGGTTGTGGTCAAGAAAAATGCAGTAGCTCCCTGTGAAATGACGATCATCGACATTAGAAGCACACTCGGCATCTATAAACCCATATAATGTGGGTTGATTAGAGACATGCAGTTGTAACCCCAATGTTTTAGTCCTTTGCAAGTATCGAAGCACTTTTTTACAAGCTGCCCAGTGTACATCAGTGGGCTGATGCATGAATTGGCTTAGTTTATTAACAATGAAACTAATTTCTGGTCGAGTGATAGTGAGATATTGAAGCATCCCAATAGTGCTACGATAGAGGTGGACATTTTTAAATAGGCCACCAACAGACTTACTTAAATGAGTGCCAAAACTTGCTAGAGTTGGACTTGTGTTGCAGGTAGACATGTCGGCTGTATGAAGAGGATCTTTCATGTCCTTTGTTTGTGATAAGTGGTGTAGTCAAACTCATTTAAAATAACATTTGGTGTGGTGTAGTCAAACTCATACAATTGTAACATTTGGTGTGGTGTAGTCAAACTCATACAATTGTAACCTTTATGGGTTGAATTGTACCCCATAAAAACACATGGTTCTTAATGGTAGGAGAATTTATTTGTTTGTATGGTCTAATGAAACGAAAACACTCACATCTAAAAACTTTTAAAAAATTAAAATCAAATTTTTTTTTTTTTTTAATAATTTTTGCAAAGGTGAAAGTTTAAAATTTTTGTTGGTAATTTATTTATTAAAAATGTAGCTGTAGGATAGGCATGCCACCAATGTGAGAATGGCATGGAACTATGAGCTAGTAAAGAAAAAGCTGTTTTTGTGATATGATGATGTTTCCTTTCAATTCAACTGTTTTGATTATGGGTATGAGGACAAGGATGTTGAAAATTAATTCCAAATTGTGCAAAAAAGTTTTTAAAGGTCTAAATCCTCCTCCCCAATCAGAATGGAAAGTTTTTATTGTTGTTTGAAAAATATTTTCAACCATTTTCTTAACTTGTAAAAATAAATTTGTTATGTCAGAGTTTAACCGTGTGGGATAAATCCAAGAAAAATGAGAAAAATCATCTACAAATAAGACATAATATCTTTAACCTTCTGTGGATAAAGTAGGAGCAATACCCCACACATCAGAATGAATTAGATCAAAAGGAGCTTGACTTATGGAAGTAGATAAGGAACTAGGTAATCGATGCATTTTTCCTAATTGACATGATTGACAATAATCATTATTATTTGAAAAAGAAATAGTTTTATATTGAGAAGCAATCTTTTTAACAATAGATAAAGCAGGGTGTTCTAGACGATAATGCCAAAGATTATTATTTGATAAATTTGAAAAGTTATAACTTGGAAAAGAAATATAAAATTTGACCTTATTTCCTAAATGAGCCAGAGATGCCGATTTATGAGAGCCAATTCCAAGTAACATGACTTGATACAATCCATCCTTAAGTACTTCTTGCAAAAGAACCCTCTTCGTAACCTGATCTTTGACAAAAACAAAACGAGAATTAAACTCCACTATCAATTTATTATCAGAGCTCAACCTTGCAATACTGATCAAATTTTTTTTTTTAAAAATTTTTGGAACATATAAATTTTTTTTGAGGATTAAATTATCAGGAACATTAACAAGAGAGGATCTAGTATGTTTAATTTGCGAACCTTTTCCATTGCCAACTACCAGCTTCTCCATCCCTTCATATTCTGACTTGTTCTGAATATTGGAAGGATCAGCAGTGACATGGTTGGTGGCACCACTATCCAACAACCAATCTCCAGTTCCTACAAAATCATTGGAAGCATAATATGCGACATTATTATTGTTCTTATGAGTAATAGGAACAAAATCCTTGTCAAAACTATGCCTATATTCAGCAACGACATGGCCACCTCGACCACATAATTGACAAAAAACATGTCCACAGCCACTTGAATTACCGCATTCTGTTCCATGTCCTCCTTGGCCCCCGCATGTTCCACCACCACGATTTATGGTGTTTTCAATCCATTTGATTTTGTTGCCCTATTTAAATGGTCAGCATCATGTGCTGCGGGCATGAATTCAAGTCCATTTTGTTGAGAAATCTGAATCTCTTGGCTAAGTAACATTGCTTGCACATCTTCAATTTGAATAGGTTCACAATTATAATTTACATTTTCAATCACAGCATCATATTCCATAGGTAGTCCTTGGAAACTATACATTATGAAATCATCATCTGTGACTGTATAACCTGCCAATGATAAGTTCTCTGCAATTTCTTTCATTTTAGATAAATAAGAAGTCAAGGTGAGTGATCCCTTCTTAGTCGTTTGAAGCTGTAATTTTAACTGCATTAATTTTGCTCTGGACTGATTTCTGAAGAGCTTTTCTAATGATTTCTAGAGTTGTAAACAAGTTTTTGGCTTAGTAATTTGAGTATGTACCTCTTTGGAAATTGATGAGAGCATCCAGCCTGGGAGAGCAGAGTCCAGTCGTCTCCATAGTGGATAATCAAGATTAATTGTTGATTGACTACTGCTACCTTCCTTTGTTGTAACCTCCATGGGTGGCTCAATAAAAACACCATTGATAAAGCGTCCAAGGTTACTTCTGATACTGGGAAGTAAGATCTATGTTCTCCATAGAATATAGTTATCAGTTTGTAGTTAAAAAGGAAAATTATAATTTGGTAATGTCACTTCATTCAATGAAGGAAGTTTTTAAGAAGAAACAACAATCTGAGACATGGATAGAATTTTGAGAAGCTCTGATACCATGAAGGAGTTTGGAATAATATGATTCACACGGATGAATTCCATTGATCGTTGTGGAGGTATTTATACAAGAATGTAAAACATTGATGAGTCTTCTAACTATATGATAACAAACTGATTATGATTGTCTCTAAGATACATCTCTATCTGTTATAGGATTACAAGTATCATTAACTAACTTCAGTTGCTGTTGGTTATCACTGTGTTACTACATTGTTAAGTTTGTTTCCCATTTTTTCTAGGTAAGTTACAAAGTTAAGGTGAATTTGCTTGATTTCTAGATCAAAGTAAGCATTTCTATATGATAATGAAATCAAATAATTTCTCCGCACCAATTTAGTGAGGGAAAATGAAAAAATTTCTTGCAATCATGGATCCTGAAAACACTACTAGTTTTTCAAAAAGAGACTATTGTGCAAAACAAGGTAATAAATTGAACTTACAAAATATGCTACCCAGTGGCAAACCTCATGCTTCAATTCTATATCCAATTTCTTCAATAATTCGTAAAGCAGCTTTTGAGCTAACAATAACAATATACTTCAACCGAAGTGAGAAAAAACAATAAAATAATTGTAAAGAACGTGAAAGGAAAATTTTACCTTCAAGATGATTTCTGGAGGCATACAAATTACAAGTAATTCATACAACTTAAGTCGAACCTGATAATGCCTAGTGCATAGAGAAAACTGTTTGATTAGAAATTATGAAGTAAAACATCAAAAGAAAATGTAGATCATCCCAAACTATCAAAGTAAAAAATATAACTAAATATTTGCAAGAGAATAAGAAACTGTCCAAATTTCCCCTGCTGTTTTATATGATTCATCGCTAGAATACAAACTACTGCACATTACGGAAAAAAAAAAAAAAAAAAGATAGAGAAGGGAAAACTATAGAACGACAAAGAAAGACAAACAGAATATTTAAATGTTATAGCAAAAAGTTTGGTTCCCAAAATCTCGTACATGGATAGCACATTTATAATAAAATTGATAGTTTCTGTTATATTGTATATGTTTGAAAACTTGGTTTATTTAATAATAATAATAATAATAATAATAAAAGCACCTAGTGGATGCTAAAGTAGCTAGACTCAATTATCCATAGAATGCCATATTATAAAATGCTTAAAAATAGACATCTTTTTATGCTCCGCTCCTTCATTATGTCAAATGCAAATTCAAAGATTATTCCTCCCAATCAATTGGTGGTATTGATTGGTTTCTTGTGAAAAGATACCTATAACCATATGCACAATACATAAAAGTTGCACAGTTGAAAGAGCATAGATATAAAGAACTGCTCGATATCTAAGTAAAAAGAATCGTGACGCAACTACTGATTACTAAGGCAAGAGATGGAGCATTACTGCCGCAAGTCCACATGGAATTTGGAGTCTTTCTTTCTTCCCAATGGACTCCAGTACAATAATAATCTGCCATTTTGAATTCGAAACAAACCCTCTATGAAGCACCATAGTAGTGACAATAACAGTCTCATTGAGAAAATCAACATTGTCAGATTTCACCTTAACTATTAGGAAGCCAGTGAGTTTGCAGGATCACTAATCTAAAAGACAGTTTGCCATGGACCACGATAAAGGAATTCATCAAATATTTATTGTGTTAGACAAGAGATATGTGAACTTATTTTTTGATATTATAAAATTTATATGTACATGCATGCCATAAAAACAAAAAGGCACCAATGATGTATGAATTCCCATTTTATGCAATAAAAGAGAAAATTCCTTCTTGACATCATGATTCATGAAGTTAATTACTCAATACCAATAAATAATGAAAGACATTAGTCATACCTTAAAAAAAAAAAAAATGAAAAGAACATTAGTTGATCAGTAAACCTATAACCTATCAGAATTCAACATCCTCCACAGTGAGGAGATCACAGTTTAATGTTTAAAACAAGCATATTGTCAATTAGAATACATATACTAATATTCTGTTCGCATATTATATAATGCTAGAATGTTGTCTATAATTGCAAAATTTGACTAATCTTGAGTAATAAACTTAGGCTCAAATTATGTCAAAAATATTTTTGAAATTGAAATGAAATCTAATCAAGTTGTCTAAAGAGGGCTATGCACTTTTGGACAACAAGTAATTAATCCTGACAACATATCAAATGAGAAACTTATCCACCTATTCTTCTGTTGGTGCTTTGATTCTGACATTTAGACATCTGACCTAATGGCTTCAGTAACCTTTGAAGAACTGTTACAGCATAATATTAGTAGGCAATAAGCACTATACTTCTCCATTGTTCTCCAAAGAGAATGTTGTGCTTCTCTTGATAGTTTGTCGACCTCATTGAGAACCAAAACTAGCATAAAGAAGAGTCATCAGATTAGATAAAATTTTTTAGGTCCAGGTGTGGAAGTTAAAAGAGATCTTGTGTGTTTATTAATAAACAAAATGACTATTTAAAAAGAAGTAGGGAAGGAGAAAGGAGGAGGAATGAAATAATTCCTGTGATGTAGTAAATTAGCAAACAGAAGTAGAAAATTCCAAACAACCAACTCGTAGATATATGTGAGGGTCGGTGGAGGCAAAATATACTTAAATTTGCAGTTCCTCAGTAGATTCAGAAAATGACCAGCAAAAGACCTCCTTCTATCAAAAAAGGATGAGCCGTTTATATAGAAAAAAACAAAGCTAAACAAATCCATGGGATCATGTTTATTACTTAAACGTAATTTACCAACTAATGGCCACAAAAACAAAATAAGTTGTTTCAATAAAATAGTGTGGATTGATAGAGATTTTTCAAGAGGGCTGTGAAGGAAGCTACTTTAAAATTAATGCAACGGTAGTAAAGTTTTCTTTTTAAGTCTACTGCTCCATCAGTTTTTCCCCTCCCTGAGAGAACTCCTCCTCAAGTTTAGTGCTGATTGTTGGAGCTGAATCTAGTGGATAATATGGGTAGAGGTTTGCAACGTTCAAAGTAGAAGAGATTTTGAGTTTTGGAGGTAAATTAATTATATAAGTATTTTCATCAATCCGCTTGAGCAAGCAAAAATTGATGAGAATCCACCCGTACCCATACAATTGACTACTCATTGGGGTGTTGATCCTTTATAAACGAAGACTGGACCAATCACTAGGCACAAGCTAGGAAATTCATGGACAATTTGGTTAGCTTCATCCAAGGAGTTATTCAATCTCGAAAGGGCATGACAATACCCAAAGATCCAAAGCCTGTCTTGTGTATCTAGGTTATGAAGGCGAAAATAGATCAGCAAGTTGTTTTGGTATATTTTTAGACCTCGGGTAGCAAGGCATGGATTCAACACTTTATGAACTCAATTGATATCACCAAAAGGCTATGAAATCATGTTAAGGCAGAAGCAAAAGTATTTAAATTCCACTTGTGTGCATAACTCATCTTTTTGGCTGAAAATGCTTATTTTGGTATTGGCTTTGACTTCTTTTGTTGATAAAGCAAGTTTGACTTATTCCAATCAAGGGACAATGTATGAAAATCAATATTAAACCTATTTGGCATTGTACATGGCATATGGGAGTTGATTTGGAGCCTAATCTAGCTAATTGGTCAAAGACAACTTGTTTGACAAAGTAGTTAACTAGTTTCCTAATTTGAGCATTTGATTTTTGTTTTAGAAAATAGTCTTTATTTTGGTTTTTACTTATTTATTTGCTGGAAAAATTAGTTTAGGAAAGTTTATATTTTATTATTTTAATTGTAAAATTAATTTATTCCTATTTCAAATAAAGGAATTAATTAATCCAAATTAGATTAGAAAATGATTGAAATTCGGCCAACACCATTGTTTCGTAATCTCTATGGCCGGTTTTAACCTAGTGTTTGTGGATTTTATTTTATAAACTTTAGCCTATCTAAAGGCTTATTTTCTCAATAAATTCAGTACATTATTCATATAGAAAAATATCTGTGAGAAAGAATTCTCTTTGTTTTCTTTGAACACCTAAAACTCTTAATAGAAATCAAGTATTTTAGTTTGACTTATCAATAAGACATACATCATCTATTATGGCATCTTCATCATATACCAAGATTTCTAATTACAAGTTGATTAAGGGTTAAGGTTTCCATTAGAATCTAAACATAATTAAGATCCGAGCTAATATAATATGGGTTTAGGAGGAAGTCATGGGCAAGACTTTGGAGCATATTTTCTAATTTTCGATTCACAACCTTTGTCTGACCATTAGTTTGGGGATTGTAAGCACTGCTGTACTGAAGTTGGGTACCAAATTTGAACCACAAGACTTTCTAAAAATGGCTTACAAACTTGATATTCCGATCAGAATTGATGATGGACTTAAGTACACTATGGACTCGCATAATTTCTTTGAAGAACAGTTTGGCAATGTGGCTTGCATCGACAGTTTTTTTTCAAAGGATGAAATGGGCCATTTTGGAAAACCAATCAACCACCATATATATGGAATCCACTCAGCATTGGGTGACAGGCAGACCAAGTATAAAATCCATTGAAAGATCTTCCCATATATTTGTAAGGATGGGTAAAGGAGAGTAAAGTCCAGTGTTTTGAAGGCTGCCCTTGGTCTGCTAACAAATAACGCATCTTTGAACAAAATGAGTTATATCCATTTAATGTGGGGCCAAAAGAATTAAGAAGCGACTACAATGATAGTTTTATCATGACCAAGATGGGATGGGCTGCCAGTGATGAGAATCTGTCTTTACCCGAACAATTGACTACTTGTTGAGGTGCTGATCCTATACAGTGGAACAATCACTAGAGCACAAGCCAAGAGATTTAAGAAAAATTTGGCTGGATTTATACAAGGAGTTATCAATTCTTAAAAGGGCATGTCAATTCCTGAAAATCCAAAGCTTGTTTTAAGCATCCAAGAGGTTGAGGCCGATATGGACCCGGATCGATGTTTTAGTGCATTTATGGACTTCGGGCAGTAAGGAATGGGTTCAAAACTTCTTGAATAAATTGATATCATTAAGAGGTCATGGAATCAAGTCAAGGAAGAATCAAAAGCAACCAAGGAGGTCATTTGTGCATGGAATAGATTCTTGGCCGAATTTGCTGTATTTGCTGCTGACTTTGCTGTATTTTGTTGATTTAGCATTTTCTCTTTATTCCAATCAAAGGAAACGTATGGGAATCATAATTAATCCTATTTGGCATCCTACATGGCATATGGGAGCTGATTTGGAACCTTTACAAGTTGGAAATTGGTCAAAGATAGCTTAGTGGTCAAACTAGTGAACTAGTTTCCTAATTTGAATTTGACTTTTTGTTTTAGAAAATTAGCTTTTTATTTAGTTTTTATTTATTTATTTTCTAGAAAAATTAATTTAGAAAGTTATTATCTTATTATTTCAGTTGTAAATTAATTAATTCCTTATTCAAAATAAGGGAATCAATTAATCCAAATTAGTTTAGGAAAGCATGAAAAATTTGGCCAAGCTTGTTTCCTAATTCCTTTGGGCCTAATTTTACCTAGCAAGTTAAGGTTTATTGTTTTGTGACTTTAGCCTATTTAAGGACTTATTTTCCATTGAGAAGACATCTTCAATATTATTCAAGAAAATTATTTGTGAGATAGAATTGTCTTTGTTCTCTTTGAATACCTTAAACATCATTAGAGAGCAAGTGTTTTAGTTTGACTTATTAATAGGACATCTATCACCTATTGTGGCATCTTTATTATATACCAAGGTTTCTAGTCATAGGTTCATTAGGGGTTGAGGTGACCATAAGAACTTGAACTTAATTTTTCGATTCCGGACTAATATAATACTGGTTTAGGTGCGAGTAAACCTAGGTTCGTATCAGCCAGGCCTCCAGCATGTAGTTCACCAATTGGATGAATGCATAGAAAAGTATCAAGGGTGCACAATTGGTTCCCTTTGAATAGAAAGCCTGCAATAATATGATAATCTGCAGCATACTCATGTTTTTCACATTTTCTCCAGATGTCACCGAAATCAGGGTTAGAGAGATAGAGTTCTTTGATAGTAACAAACTCCTGAAGAGAAACTTGGAGAGTTGCAAGCAGCATGGGTTTCTTGCTTAGAGTATAAGCTACAGTGTTGAGTTTTCCAGCATGATGTTGAAAGGAGTAGTGGAATTTTTGAAGAAATTGCAGCCAACATGCATGGAGATTATTTAGTTTCTTTTAAGAGTTAAGGTATTTTAGTGGCTGGTGATCACTCCTTAAAATAAAGTTTGGTTGAACCAAATAATGCTCCCAATGGTCGAATGCATGAATCACCGCATGCAACTCTTGTTCATAGGTGCTCTATTTCTATCTAGCCTCACATAATTTTTAATTGAAAAATTCAACTGGTTTTCCTCCTTGCATCAACACAGGTCTTATGCCAAATTTAGAGGCATCGGTTTCCACTTCGAAAACTTTGTCAAAATAAGCAATGCAAGGACCGGTGCTTATGTTAGCTTCTGTTTAAGCAATTTGAAGTTGTTTTCTTGTTCATCTCCGTAATGAAAATTTCCTTTCTTCAAGCAGTTGGTCAATAGAACAGCTATGGTGCTGAAGTTTTTTATAAACCTTTTGTAAAAGGTAACCAACCTATGGAAGCTACAAAGTTCAGAGACATTGGCAGGGGATTTCCAATCCAAGATGGTATTTATCTTTTGTGGATCAATGTGTATACAATTCTTGCTTACAATAAACCCTAAGAATAATAATTGTTCGGTCAAGAACACATGCTTTTTGATGTTGAGATACAATTTGTTATCTCAAAAAGCTTGAAAAACCATTCTGAACTGGGCTGAACGTTACTGTGTATCTATGCTAAAAATTAGAATATCATAGAAGTAAACAACAACAAAAGCAGCTTTGAAACTTGGTTCATTAACTTCATGAAGGTACTTGTCATTTTGTACAAGCCGAATGACATCACTAACCATTCATACAGCCCATCTTTAGTTTTAACTGCCATATTCCACTCATCTTCAGTCTGATTTGAATCTGATGATATCCACTCTTTAGGTTCAGTTTTGAGAAAACTTGAGAACCTTGTAGTTTGTTTAAACATATCTTCAAGTCTCGGTATGGGAAAGCTATATTTGATAGTTATATTGTTAATCACCCTGCTATCCATACATATTCACCATGACTTATCCTTTTTAGGAACAATCAAAGCAGATACAACATATGGGCTTAAGCTCTCCCTAATGAGTTTCTTCTCCAATAAGTCATGAATGATACCCTCCTTTGGACTCACTCTATAATAAAGTAAATTTGGAATTTTACACTCTGAAACTAAGTTAACATTGCACTGAATGTCTCTCATAGAAGGAAGTTTAGCTAGTAGTTCAGTAGGTGTAATATCTAAAAATTCTTGCAAAAAGGACTTCATTGGTTCTAGAAGGGTTAAATTCTCAGGTTTTGGATTGGAAAGAACTAAGGCCATGAGGAAGTTATGTTTGGTAAGCTGTTGGGTAGTTTGAGAAATAGGGTTAGAGTGTTTAGGTGGCTGTTTAAGTTTACCAGGAGTGGCTTTTTGCTTTAGAGTAAAAGGCAACAAGACCAACATCTTTCCCTTCCATTGGAAAGAATAAGTATTATTCTTCTTACTATGTTGAACATCTCTATCAAATTGCCAGGGTTTTCCTAAAGTAAATTGCGTGCATCCATTTTTACAACATCACATTCTACCTTATCTAGATAGTGGTCACCAATGGAGAATGGCACACGACAAATTTCATCAGCCATTTTTAGGTTATCCTTTAGGACCCAACCTATTTTATAAGGTTTAGGGTGTTTAGAAGCTGGAAGTTGTAGAACCTTAACAAAGGACTTTGAAACCACATTTTCATAGCTTCCACTATTAACAATCAGCTCATAGAAATGTCCATTGATAGTATGCCTAGTTCTAAAAATTGCTTTCCTCTATGTTTGGTTGGGGAGCTTAGCAGACAATAACAACTTCTCAAAGATGTAGACAATAAGGTCTCCAAGGTCTCCCATAAGTTCTTTAATATCCTATTGTTCTTCTTCTTCATAGTTCTCTTCATCAAAATTCCCATATTCTTCCTCCTCTTGAATTTTCAACAATTTTCTTTTTGGAACATTCTTTGGGTTGGTGCTTAACTTGGTTGCATTTGTAGCACTTGATTGGGGCTGGTTTGGCATAGGGGTTGTTTAGTCTAGGTTGGAAGGAAGGCTATTTGGCTAGATATTTGTTATTGTAATCTTAAGTATTTCTAGGATTATTGTTGCGAGAAATTGTTGTGTTTCTGGCATTGTTGTTTGTGATATTTGGAATGTTTGTGTTCATTGGTGAACTGGGTTTATGTTTGTCCTAGTGAGAATCAGTCAAAGGTCTCCATTTATTGGGAGGTTTAGGTTTATTATGCCCTTCCACAATGTTTGGTAAGTTAATTGCATCATTAATAGACCAAACTGATCTTATTTCAAGTTTTTCCTGAATGCCTCCATTCAATCATGAGATGAAATGAATCACCAGTTGCCGTTCTATCTCAGGCAAGTTGTTTATTGAACTTAACCAATAAAACTCTTCAGTATATTCATTTACGATCCTATTTCTTTGTTGGCAATAATGATACCACTAATACAAAACCTGATCATAATCGGTGGGCAAGAACCTAGCCTTCAATAACTGCTTCATTCGATGCCAAGTCTTAATACTCTCTTTCCCCGCTATCCTTCGATTCAATTGTAGTTGATCTCACCGAGTAGCAGCACCACCTCTTTATTTATATATAACTCATTTCATTTTTTTTTGACTCTGAAATATTCAAAAAACCAGAAAACTTTCAATAGAATGTAACGAGTCCAAAATTTTTTCTATATCCATATGGCCATCGACGTAAGGAATATCAGTCTTAATTTTATAGTCAAAAGATTCTTGGTTTTGGTTGTACCTATCATGATTCCCCAAGCGAGGCTCATTGAAAATTGGTTGAAAACGATGCTTGGTTTCCCCGAGCAATGAAGCCTTAATCTCATCGTCTGAATCCCCAATATCAATGGAATATTATGATGGAATAGGGGAGTGAAATGAGGGGTCAGATCCGTTAAAATGGGAGGTTTGAATCTGGGTAAGTGTTATGGAAAAGATGAGAAAGTAGTGCGAGTGAGTTCTGGTGGTAGACGAGCCATGTCTCGTTCTATCAGTCCAGAAATGCCAAGACCAGATGGTACGACAGGGATGTTGAGGCTTGACGATGCGACGTGGTTCGATTGGGATAGATGGAAAAATTGTCAAACTTTTACTCTAGATTTTGAATTGCAGCCCAGATGGCTTTCGTTCCCTATTCATCACCTATAATTCTGCTGCTATCTTCATCTGAATTGGTCATGGTAAGCTTATTAATAACCAACACTCTGATACCAATTTGATGCAGTAAATTAGCAAACAGAAGTAGAAAATTCTAGACAATGAACTCACAGAGAAATTTCCTCAGTCCATTCAGAAAATGAGTAGCAAAAGACCTCTTTCTGTCAGAGAAGGATGAGCCTTTTATACAGAGAAAACAAAGCTAAAATAATCCATGGGATCATGTTTATTACCTAAATACAATTAACCAACTTATGATTGCAAAAACAAAATAAGTTGTTTTAATGAAACGGTATGGATTGGTAGAGACTTTCTAGGAGGGTTGTGAAGGAAGCTAGACATCTTTTAATATTAATGTAACAGTAGCAAAGTTTTGTTTTTGAGTCTTTTACTTGACCATCTTATTAAGGACTAGCAAACAACAATAATAACCATTTGGACAACAAGTACCCAATCGTGAAAACATCCAAATATACAATAGTTATCCCAAATGAAAAACATGTAAATTTTCCTAAATTACCTTTATATCCCTTTTTCCCTTGTATCAATTGGTCTATTCTTGGTCATTTCTTTAATTATCTCTCAAACAATATATCTGTCCTTAAATATTGCATCACTGGGATTCAGTTCCACATGATTGGTACTTGACAATGTTGTTAGCTCTATATCATTGTTTCTATTTCCAGCCTGAAAGAAATCATAGAAATGTCTATTTAGAATGTCCTAACAATAAAGTCATCGGACATGCTTACTCAAAGAGTGTGAAAACCTATATCCATATTTATAATTTGAATAAAGGCAAAACCATAAACTAGTATAGCCCTTTTGATATAAGTGTTATCAAAATTCAGAGTCCCATATTTTGAATAACACATGCATGAATAACTACATAATTTTTACCTTCAAATACATTTTATTAAAAGCTACAACATTGCTATATTTCAATTCAAAAGCATCTTCACAAAAGACTTCAAACATTTTTATAGAATAACATTCCTTCAGATGGGAACTCTTTCCAAGAATGAATATTTCTTTTGCTAGAAACACAATTTTTTTTATTAAAAGCAAATCAAAACACATGGATGACGAGTAGCCCTATCTTTTAGGTGTTCAGCGTGTATGAATAAAACTTAATAACATTTGTCAGGTGACCTTAGAAACCAAACATTCACCAAATTTATCTTTTAGAGAAGATCTTTTTCAAAGAAAAACTCAAAACTCAGAGCTGAGAAAGTGTCTTATTGTCCTAATCTAACAAAAGAGGCATAAAGCTTTCTAAACACAAGATATGCAATGTTCCATTAAAAACTGAAATGCATAATGAAACCAATTCATTATCCTGGCATGTCTTCTCACATTGCTATGAATAATAATTATACATTGACAAATCCTAACTACTTTACAACAAAGCATATTAATAGTAATTGCATTTTTTTACATAATGCTATAGTTATTTTAACAGCAACAAAATGTAAAATTAGATATTTAAAAAAAGGGAGTTTACTTCAACTTTCCAGCTCCTATTTTCCACCTTCACCTACAACCAAAAGGAAGAAACTTATTATAATGTGTACAATTAGTTGTTGATCCTTATCTGTTGGCTATTATCTTCACCACCTTATGGAAATCCTTATCATGATCTATGTAGACTGTTATGTTAATAGAGGTTACTCCATGCACATTTTTGTTGTACACTCTATATATATGTATGTTTGTACTGTTGATGAAATGGAGTAGTTCTCCCAAATCCTCTGTTCTTGTTCATGGTATCAAAGCATTAACATTACTTGAATGAGCACCTAATTATTTTTTTTTCACCTACATCATGTGTACTATTTCAACACCTACATCAAAAGAAACATCTATTACAAACCCACTCACTGTTAGTGTCGAACCTACCATTGCCAATAGAAATCTTGCTGTCATCAACATTGCAACCCAAGCACCACTCAAATTGACCGAATCCACCTACTTTTCCTTGAAAAAGCAATTCGATGTCTTACTAATAGGATACAATCTATATGGTTTTATTGATGACATATTACCTTGCCCATTACCTGTTTTATCGAACTCTGTAAACTCTGTAAATCTTGATTATATTTTCTGGGTTTGTCAGGATTCTCTTCTCGTTAGAGCTATTCTAGCATCTTTATCATCGAAAGTCCATTGTTTTGTCTATGATGTAGAAATCTCCAGAGAAGCATGGCAAAAACTAGCCCTTACCTTTGCCAAACCATCTTGCCTAAGATTAATGTGGCTTTGTGAAAGACTCATCCACTTTCAAGGTTCATGTCCAATTGGTGAATATTTACAAGATGTTAATGCAGCTGCCGATGAACTCTCTTTGATTGACAATCCAGTCAGCAATGATGATCTTACTTTGTATATCATCAATGGTCTATCCAATGATTTTGAAACTATATTGACTGCTTTTCAAACACGAGATACTTCCATTTCATTTGAAGAATTATATGAAAGCTGATGGACCATGATAATTACAGAAAATGAATGGAACATAAATCTGAAGACTTTACCCTGATTGTAAATATGGCCAGTCGATTCTCATTAAAGAATACCACTACATGAACTCAATCATTTCTTAACAGTAGTTCTACTACCTTGACTTCTCGTAAACCTTCTTTCCCCATGGCTGGACCATCAAGTCAAGCTCCTTGTCCATTTCATTCATCAATGCCTTATGAAGGTCGGTGTTAAATTTGTTCTATCCAAGGCCACTTCGCTCATTTTTGTACCTTATTGTGTCAAAAATGGATCTACACCCCTCGACAGCAAACTTCATGTCCTAAAGCACCATCACCTTCACTAGCCTACTACACAGGTTCCATTCTTGGACCTTCTCCCTCAAATCACTCTACCAACTCTTCCTAGCTATCGGATTCAGGTGCCTCTCATCATATCTCCATTGATCTTTAAAATATTTCATTGTTTTTTGAATATGACGGAACCGATGAGATTGCAATAGGTAATGGTCATAAGTTTCCCATCACCTATACCGGTACTACTACACTCTTCTCTCTTTCAAATTCTTTTCTATCAATGGATGTTCTTTGTGTTCCAAAGATGATAAGTAACCTACTATCAGTTTCTAGACTCTATAAGTCAAATAATGTCTATCGAATTTTTACCATCTAGTTTCCTTGTGAAGGATCTTTGGACGTGCATAGTGCTGCTACAGGGACCTCTTAAAGGTGCTACGTATGAGTGGCTGGTTGATGCTTCCAACATCTACACGAATCCCATTGCTTTTTCTGCTATCAAAATGAGTCTTTAAAGTTGGCATCAACAACTTGGACACACGTTTGATACCCTACTGTGTCAAATAATTTTCACATATTCTCTTCCTGTGTCTTCTATGAATAAATTTACTTGTTGATTCCCATAGGTGTAATAAATCACATCGACTATCTTTTGGTTTCTCTTTTCTGTTCAGTTCTCAGCTTTTGCAACTTATTTATTCTGATGTATAAGGACCTACTAATGTTTTATCTTATGATGGTATAAAATATTAAGTTATTTTTGTAGATCATGTTTCAAAATATATCTGGTTCTTTCCACTAGAATCTAAATTTGATGTTGCCTCTACATTTATAACTTTCAAAAGTATGGTTGAAATTTTTTTCCAACTACCTATTATTTCCTTCTACTCTAACAATGGAGGGGAATTCCTTAATTTTAAATCATTCTCCCTTAACAATGGTATTAATCACTTTCTAGCCACCCCACATACTCCACAACAAAACAGATATGCTGAACATCATCATCGGCATAGTCATGGAACTGACTTATCTCTACTCTTCTAGGCTGGATTACCTAAAAAAATTTGGAGTTATGCCTTTTATTCTGCCTTTTCTTTCATTAATCGTTTAATCAATCCAACATTAGGAAATAAATAAACTCCTAAATGCACACATTCAATGCATACAAGAGCTCTTAATCACATCTTCAAATCCAAAGTACTATCTGATTTCTATATCGCTTCAAAAGCAATCTCTTCTTTCGGTTCATGAACCACAATCCATCCAAACTTATCTTCAATCACCTTTTTGATGTTAGGCAATGATGGAAAAATATCAAGCTCTTCTCAATAATAATGCGTGGGAATTGATTTCTTCTTATCCCTCATAAAACATAGTTGGTTGCTAGTGGATCTTCTAAATCAAATGCAATTCCCATGGGTCTGTTTAATGTTACAAAGCACGCCTAGTTGCCAAAGGTTTCCACCAATGACCAGGTATTGATTTCTTTGAAACTTTCAGTCTAGTTGTGAAGTTAGATACCATTCAAGTTGTACTAAGCATTGCTCTCTCTTAGAACTGGTCTATTTAGCAATTGGACATAAATAATGCCTTTCTTCATGGGTCACTCACAAAAGAGGTCTTTATGTTTCAACCATAAAGATTTGTTGATTTGACCAATCCCTCATATGTGTGCATGCTCCGAAAAGCTATTTACGAATTAAAGCAAGCACCACAAGCCTGGTTTCAAACTTTAAAAGCTTTTCTTCTCTCTTATGAATTCAAGAACTCCTATGCAGATTCTTCTCTATTTGTTTATTAGTTTCATAGCTCCATCATGTATCTCCTTGTCTACGTTGATGATATCATATTGATGGGAAACAACTCTAATCTTCTTACCAGGTTTGTCTCCTTTCTGTTAGTGCAATTTCAATTAAAGACTTGGGTGATCTATAATATTTCTTGGGTATTGAGGTCATTACTTCCCCTTCTGGTCTGTTTCTCTTTCAAAAAAAATTTATACTCGACATTCTTGACGAAGCTGATATGGTTGTTGCCAATGGGGTTGCAATACTGATGCTTTTGACATCCAGGTTAATGATTTCTGATGGCCAACCACTTAGTTCTACTACTCAATATCGCCAGACCATGGGTTGCTTATAGTCTCTCTCCCTAACTTGTCCAGACATTGCTTTCTCCATCAACAAATTGTTTGAGTTCATGCATAAACCCATTGATGTTCATTGAATAGCAACCAAATGAGTTTTATGTTATCTCCACAGCACTACCCATTATGGTCTCTTCCTCAAACGGAATTCATCCCTTAATCTTCATGCATTTTCTGATGGACACTAGCTGGTCATTTTGATGACCATACCTCTACCACTGATTACATTGTCTTTCTTGGTAGCAACCCCATCTTTTGGTCATCTCACAAACAACGTTCTGTCTCTCATTCTGGTACAGAGGCAGAATATCGTGTTGTTGCACATACTACATCAGAGCTCTGCTGGCTTGTCTCCCTTCTTCAAGAACTTCTGTTAAGTCCTCTGCTGTTCCTACAATTTACTGTGATAATTTAGGCACAACCTATGTTTGTGCCAATCCAAAGCTTCATTCCAAAATGAAACATATTCGAATCGATTTTCATTGTGTAAGTGACAAAATACAAGATGATTCCATACTTGTGTCTCATATTTCAAACAAGGATTAGTTAGCTGATATTCTTACAAAGCCACTGTCCAGACATGTCTTTGGGTCACTACGTAGAAAGATTAGTGTTCTACCAAGGAACACCAATCTTGAGGGAGAATAATAACGTGTACTATTAGTTGTTGGTCCTTATCTGTTGGTTATTATCTTCACCACCTTATAGTAATAGTTATCATGGTTTATGTAGATTGTTATGTTAGTAAAGGTTACTCCATGCATGTTTCTGTTGTACACTTTATATATATGTGTGTTTGTACTGTTAATGAAATGGAGTAGTTCTTAAATGGAGTAGTTCTTCCAAATCCTCTGTTCTTGTTCAAATTATACAAGTATAATAGGTATCATATAGAACAAGACAAAAAAATAAATCAATATATAAAATAATTCAAGAATTCTAGAGATAATTATTCCTCAAAACTCTCGTTACTTGATGCTCACTAAACATATGTACATGTTTCATTTTCTCCATACTATTAAAACCTTTATGAAATTACACCAAGTTTAGTTAAGATTTTCTTATTTAACTAGAATTGTTTTTTTGACTAAACCCAATAATGAGGTAGAAAAAAATGAAGAAAAGGTTAATCCTTTTTGTTTTCTAGTACTTTCTCGGTAGACAAACAAACAGACAAAAGTTATATAACTAAAAAAAAAAAATCCATCTTCGTTGCCCCTTTTGTAAGCATATGTTTTGAAAGATGTAAGAAAGGGCAAACCTTCTCAGCATTGGGTTCGATCATCTTGCGAATGATGGCCATGATTAGGGTTTTCTTGCTAGACCTAGATGGGCCATAGAAGAGCAAATGCAGATAGTCCTGCTCAGTCACCTATACCAATTGAAACCCAAAAGTCACAAATACAAGAAACTAAAAGTTAAGGTAAAATTGGAAACAGAAAATAGAAGAGAGAAAAAGTAGAGGGTACACGTTTCTTGAGCTTTTGGGCAACATCTTGATGGACTATGATGTGGTTCTGGGTTAGTCCTTGTCCACCCTCATCATTTTTTACTTCTTAAGAGAAATTCGACACCCTGTGATACTTGGACTCTTCGCTTTTGAAGAGGTGCGGAATCCATTTCGGATCCTTCAGGTGAAAAATAAATATTGCATATTCTACTTCAGCCTATAAGAGGGATGCAAATGTAGAGAAGCATCCATGGATATGAGAAGAAAAGTCGAAGAAAGCATAGAGAACAAATGGAGATGAGAAGAAAAGTTGAAGAAAGCATAGAGAATAAAGGGAAACAATAGAGAACTATTGCTAAGTGTGCATGGAAAGAGGAGAAGAGAGGCTGTAGACAAGCATCGGCTGGGAAAAGAAGCAACTTAAACAAATTTTTTTTTTTCCTTTTTAGTTTTTGCCAATGTACAGGGGAAAAGTCGAAAACATATATTATTTGGAGCATAGTTAAAATAGTTAAACTCCTGCATAATTTCTGTGAAATTTTTATTTTTGAAACATGTTAAAAGGAAGTTTAATTTCAAATGGAAATTGAAATAATTTTTAAATATTTATCAAAATTTTTGATTTTTTTAATATTTTTTTTGAAAATTTTATTAATAATATTCACATCAATTTATTTATAATTTGATTAAAAAATTCATAATTTTCATAGAAAGTTTCATAAATTTTTATAGAATTTTAAAAATACCTATTTTTTTGGTTAAATTTGTTTTATTAAATTTTTTTATAAATATCATTGATATTTAGTAAAACTTTTTGCTAAATTAATATTATTGATACATATATATATATATATATGTATATATATATATATATATATATATGTATTACCTTCTAATTGTTTTCCAATGATTAGACAAATAAAAAAAAAATCTACATTTAACAAACAATATCCAAAATTATATTAGACAAGTCTACTTATCATATTTTTAGAGAAAATAGTATTACAAGTTATAAATTTATCTACATATTATTGTTTTTTTACAATAATAAATTTAATATTTGTATAATTATTAAAAAATAAATAAAAATTAGTACGTAGACAAAAGTTGAAAGATATGTAGAAATTATATTTTTCGTAAACTAAGGTTTAATATTTCGGTATCGATAATATTTGATACCTGCAAACTTAACTCTTAAATATTCATATCGATAGTATATTAATAATTATATATAAAATTATCCAAGAGATACATATGTTAATAATTATTTCTTATGTTTCCCATTTTAAAATGAGAATGAGAAAAATACAAATAATTCTCAACTATCCGAGAGTTCTTTATGGTATTGAAATGAAATTTATAAAACATAATTTAATTGAAATAATTATTCTATATATCTTAACTAATAAATAATTTTATTACATATGTGTTTTTTTGTTTTGTTTTTTTATTATTAATAATATATTTTTAACTATTACAACTTATTAAAAATCGATTGATTAAGAGAAATATAATATCCATTCAATATTTTTGTAATTTTAATAGTCAGTTTGATAATTAATTAATTAAATAAACTAATCCTAAAGTTTCAATAAAAAAATTATTTTTTAATAAATATCTATCAATTTTTATTAATATTCAATAATTTTTTATATTTTCGTATCAATTTTTATATTTTGAACCGTCAATATCTTCATCGATACCAAAATTTTGAACTTTAATCTTGAATATCTACTTCTATATTATCATTAAAAAGATAATTGATATACTTTTAAAATTATTGATGATGTAAAAATAAATTGTTCAAAACAAACTAATTTTATCTCCCAAAAAAAAAAAAAAAAAACTATAATGCTGAGGATAAAAAGCACCAGCATCAGCATTGATGCTGATTTTCCGACGGTTGGATGCAAGAGCATTACTATCCAACAGTTGGGAGATAAAAAGATATGAGTTGGTTGCTTCTCTCTCTTCTAATGCTTATTATTTTTTCTTTTTACTTTGATATTTATTTTAATAAAGAACTAGAATCATTATTTTTTGGATTAACATCATATAAACTTTCGTAGATTTGTTTTTATGATAAATTATATCCAAAGATTTTAAACAATTTAGAAATACCTTCTATGTAGTTGACTTCTATCCAAAACTATTTTCTTTTTATGTGATAAAGGTAAAATGATATTAATACTCTTATAATTCAAAAATAACTTTTAATTAGTAATATAGTTTATATCATATATCTCTTTTTAAAAAAGTTGTTATTATTATTATTATTATTTTATAAGTTATCTTTATAATAAAAATATTATATGTCCTAAATACCATTTCAGATTATAATCTATATAATATATAAAAGAAAAACAGTATGCGCCATATGTCAGCGTATGCTTCTTTCAAATTCTCTCCAAAAGTATATTTTATTATTTATTATTTATTATTTATTATATCACCTTTTATGGATACAACCAAATATATATAAAATAAATTTTTGACATAATTATCTATAACTATCAAACAATTGATAAAATTATATATGGTAATAATCTTGAAATAAATTTAAAATAAATAAAATATTTAATTTTATCTTATTTACAAAATACATATTTTTACTCTTTTTTAATTATATATATTTTTATTATTATCATTAATACTATTATAATATAATATAATATTATATTATTTATAAAGAGGTCATTATTATAATAGTAATTTTTGAATTTAAATCTTTAGATCATTATATAGATTGATTTGTTATCATTCTATAAAAAATTATAGTTATCGTATTATATATTTAACCACCGTTTAATGAAACTTACATTATAATAATAGTTAGTTATCGTGTTATCATTCTAAAAGTTAGTTGTAATTTATAATAATAATAATAAATAAATAAATAAATAAATAACTTACATTATGACTATTTAATATATGAAAATTAATTATTTATAAGGAATTAAAAAAATATTTGAATTTGAATTTGAATTGAATTTTATAAATGGAAAACATTTGAATTTAAATTAAAGTATATAAATACATTTGAATTTGAATTTAAATTTCACAGATGGAAAAAATTAGATAGAAAAATTCCATAGATGGAAAAAATAAAAATGTAAATATTTTTGAATTTAAATTTTATAATTGAATAATATTATATATAGAGATCAAATTTACAATTTGTTAAAGGCTAACCATCGAATGCTATAAGGTACATGTTAACCTGCTTTATTAACTATGATTTTCATGTTTTTAATCGTCTTTATTTAAAAGATATATTTATATTTTTTTGGTTGTTTTTCCCTAAGTACATCAAGAATGTGCTGCTAACTTCCAAACGATGTATGATTGATGAGTATGAAAAGAATAATATGATAGAAGGTCTGTAGAGTTCAATAGCGAGCTCGAGGTATTATATATCAAAGTGTGTCAGGATCTACGATGAGGTTCTCTAGGACATCTATCTCGCTTTCTCTCTCTCTCTCTCTCTTGCATATTTATTTGATTTATTATTAATATTATTTTTTATTACTAACATTTTAAAAAGTTTCTCTTAATTTTTTTTTTGTATTGAACTCACTATTATTTCACCAGCTTATTGTGGTGGAAAAAAAAAAATAGTTAGTTGGCTCTTTTGGTTGGAAACTTTGCTCTCAAACACTCAACTACATTATATGGTCTAAATGTCTGAATGTATTGCAATAGTAATATTATTCTTTTGAATCAAACTAAATCAATACATATAACACTCATAAATAATTAAAATATCCAAAAAAAAAAGGGGGGATAATTATCCATATTTTTTTTCCCCAAAAAAATAAGCCAATATTTTTTTCGGCCTATCCTTTCTGATCTATGTATTTTCTATTTATAATATTCAATCAAATTTTATACCATCTAAAACATTATTTCGTGCTCGAAAAAAATTATCTTTTTTTTTTTTTAAATTCCATATATAAAAGACAAAATCAATAGTGAAACTTTTCACTCAACTAATCTTTATTTGATTTATTTTCTATTAAATATTAAGTTTCTTATGCATCATGTCTATAATAAATTCATATTGCATAAAAATATGCCAGTACATTTTAGCAGACACTTTTTAATTATTTTTATATTTTATAATTTTTTTTTTCAAAACAAGAATCTATATATTTTTATTATTAAAGATATTTTATACAAAATATATCTAATACATATTTATATATGGATATACAATAAATGTAATTTTATTGTAAAATAATAAGACTAATATATGATAATTAATAATAAAATTAATCTTCTTATCATAAATTTAAAGTGAATAATATATTTTTCTATATTTTTTAAAAATTGCTCAAAATGTACTTATATATATATATATATATATATATATATATATATATATATATATAAAGATATGTGTAATGTGTCAGCATACTCTTCTTTCAAATTCCCTCAAAAATCATTTTTTTATTATTTTGATTTGATTTGATTTATTTATTTAATATCTTATCTTTTATGGTTGTACCCAATTATATATAAAATTAATTTTTGTTTTAAAATTAATTTTAAATAAACAAAATATTTTATTTACTGAATAAGTCAAATACATAAAATGTATTTTTTTAATTAAACATATTTTAAATATTTTGACATATACAAATATAGTTATATGGAAATTAATAAAGATATCTTTTCATTTGGATATGAAAAATATAATATCATAAATAATAGTTGTTAAACATAGCAAAATAATATTTATATCTGAAACAAATTATTAATTCATTTGAATTTGAATTTGCTTTTTATATATGGAAAAAATTAAATAACCAGTTTATAATTTTGAATTTCATAAATAATTTATCTTATAATGTAAAAATATGTTTAAAGTATAAATAATAATAATAATAAAATAAATAAATAAACAAAAAATTAAATAATTAAATTACATTATGAGTATTAATATATGGATATTAATTATTTGTGAAGAATAAAAAAATATATTTGAATTTGAATTTAAATTTGAAGTTTATAAATGGAAAATATTTGATTTTAAATTAAATTATATAAATGCATTTGAATTTGAATTTGAATTTAAATTGCATAGATGGAAAAAAAAAATTGGATAAGAAAATTTCATAGATGGAAAAAAATAGATAGATAAATATTTTTGAATTTGAATTCTATAATTGAATAGTATTATATATATATATATATATAAATTAAATTTATAGTTATTAACAAAATTTTATAGTATAGATTAAAACAAAAAAACATCTAAATATACTTATTAATAATTAAACTTTTAAATAGATTTTCTAAAATAATTAATTATTATGGGTTATTTTTAAAATTTATTTATTATATTACATATGCCCGTGCACGTATAAGGATAATGCTAGTAAAAATATTATACTTATTCAATTAGACTATTTTATCATCTTATTCAAGTTGGTGCCCTTGGTTCGTTTTATACTTGGGCCCGTCGTGGTGTGAAAAGATATATTGAATCTAAGCTTGATCGAGCCTTTTGCTCTCAGTTCTACTTGGATTCTTGGTCAACTATTTTTAGTCTTGCTCTCACTCGTCATTAATCAGACCACAATCCTTTATTCATGAGCTTTTATTCCTCTTCCGTTTCGGCACCTAAGCCTTTCAAATTTCAGTCTATATGGTGTTTTCATGATTCTTTTATGCGCTTAGTTTCTTATGTTTTGAATTTAAAGGTGAATGGTAATCCTTTTCAGCAAGTGTTGCAAACGTTAAAATTGTTGAAGGCTTCTTTCTGCAATTGGAACAAGCATTGGGGAGGTAAATATTAAAATTACAGAAGCTATGCTTCAAGTACAGTTAGGTCAAGATGACATTACTTAGCTTAGGTTGAATAAGGATAGATTTTGTGAGGAATTAAATGCTCATTCAGATCTGGATTTGCTTTGAAAAGGTACGAAATGATGCTCAAAGTTCAAAGTCGAATCAAATGGCTTAAGATGGGGATCCTAAGATATTTGTAAGGCTATTCGCTATTGTTTTTCAACACGGGTTTCATTCCTTCCAGTATGAATTCCAATTTTTCAATCCTCATTCCTAAAGTTGATAGTGCTGCTACTCTGAATAAGTACAAAACAATTATTTTGGGGGATTTTTTCTTTGAAATTATCTTTAAAATAATCTCTGATCGTCTTGCTTCTGTTGTTAGCCGTGTGGTTTCTTTGTATCAGTTTGGTTTTATCTGAGGTAGTCAAATTTGAGATTGCATTGCTGCTGCTTCTGACTGTGTCAAAATTTTGGGTCTGATGGTTTTTGGAGGTAATATGGCTTTAAAGATAGATATCAAAAAAGCCTTTGATACCCTTAACTGGGATTTTATTCTGATAGTGTAAAGCATTTTAGATTTTCTAATAAATTTAGATAGTGGATTTCAATGATATTGCATTCTGCTCGTATTTCTGTTTTGCTAAACGGATCCCTAGTTGGTTATTTTTCTTGTTCTCAAAGAGTGAGGCAAGGTGATCCTTTATCTCATCTTCTTTTCGGCTTGGTTGAGGATTTTATTATCACATATCTTTCCCAGTTGGTGGAGTCTAATTTTATCATTTCAATGCTATCTTATTAGGGTAAGAATGCACATTCTCATCTCGTGTATGTAGATGAAATTTTATTGTTTTTGCAAAGATAATTCTCGAAATCTGAACCGTACTATGAAAGCTTTTAATTTTTATGGATAACTTTTAGGCTAAGTGGTTAATAGGGATGAGCCTTTTATTTATTTTGGAGATGTTATATCTTTTGTTAGAAGGCAAAACTTGCTTTGGGTTTTTGGAATGAGGCAAGGGTCTCTTCCTTTTTCTTACTTTGATGTCCCTCTTTTTAAGGTATTCCTAAGATTTCTCATCTTAGGCCTATTGCTTATAAAATCCTTAATAGTTTTGAAGCTTGGAAGCGAAAATTACTTTCTTTTGAGGACGTTAATATTTAGTTAATTTTGTTATAATTTCTCATTTTGTTCACTCCTTCATGATTTATCATTCGCCTTTAGATCTTTTGAAGCAATTGAACTATGCTATTCGTAATTTTTAGTGGACTGATTCAATTTCTTCTCAGAAGGGAATTATGGTCTCATGGGATGTTTGCGATTGTTCTTTGTAGTTGGGAGGTTTTGGGATAAAAAAAAACTTGATGATTTTTTTAAGGCTTTCCTTGGTAAATTAGCTTAGAAAGTTTTAACTAATCACTTTTTTGTTTTTGATTTTCTAAGATCTTATTATAAAGGTGAACGCCATTATGTTTCATCCTTTATTTGGCCTTCTATACGTGAGCTTCAAAGGGAGGTTTATAACAATTGTCGTTGGTTGATTGGTAATGATTCTCAAGTTAGTTTTTTATTTGATAACTGGCTTGGAAAACCTCTTTTCTATTTAATGCACCTACATCATCAGGTTTGGGATTCAAATATTTAGGTTTCTAGTTTTCTTTCTTTTGATGGGGTACGGGTTTTGCTTAAGGCTTTCAGAGTTGCTTTTCTGGCTATCTTGAATTTGGTTGAAAAGATTTGTGTTAGTTTTGATGCAAGTGTTCGTTTAGTTTGGACCTTATCGACTTATGGTGAGGTTTTAGCCAAAGGGTTTATCATAATCTTTTAGGTAATGTTCCTCTTAGTGATTGGGTTTCTTTTTTACGGAAATCTTATATTTAAACAGGGAAATCTTTGTTTGTTGGTACTTGTTTAATAATAGAGCTCCCATGAATGAGATTTTTTGTAGAAGGGCTTTTAGTATGGCTTCTCGTTGTTGTCTTTGCAATCGAAATGTCGAAACAATCAATCATCTTTTTGTTGCTTATCTATATGCATCGACTCTTTGGCACTTCGTTAGTCTTTAATTTGATGTGGTAATTTATAACATCAAGTCTCCATTGGTAAACTTATCACTCTCTCTGCTGATATTGTCTTCAATTTAACCACCGCACTTAGTATGAAATCTTTCATTTAGAATTTCCTAGAAGATCACTCATCCTTGGATTATAATCACCTAAGTACGCTTAACTTCGAAATTTTTCAAAACTCTAAAGTCAACTGTTCTGAAAAGGCTTTGATATTATGAGAGTGACGATTATTACATATGAATCATCCTCTATCCCACACCCAGAAGATATGAGATTGGATACTACGTAGCTTGCCAATACCTCTTAAACCCGTCCATACTTGTTATCACAAGTCATCCCTTTAAAGGCCTAGCATCTTTGTTGGTATACTTATGGCTGGGTATAGGTTATGATACAATTTGTATCACCTCGATTTCACTAGGAGGCTTGTCACTCCCTGTTGTTATTGTTTCCAATTTCGCCACTACATTTGGTAGTAGGTTTTTTGTTTAGAGCTTCCCAAGAGATTATCCATTCTTAAACTACTTTGGTCTGAGCATGTTTAACTTTGGAATTTTTTTGAATCCTGAAGCCAATAACGTGGAAAAAGCTTCAACATTATGAGAGTAACTATCATTATATTTGAATCATCACCTATCCCATATCCAGATAACGTGGAATTGAATATCAAGTAGTCTGTCGATGTCTTTTACACCCGCGTAAACTTGTCGCCATATAATTGATCAATCTTCTCTTCCTCTTGCTTTATATTATTTGGCCAAGCAAGTTCAGTTTAGCTCTCATGTTTCTTCTCTTTATATTATGCGGCAGTTGTTGCTACTTTTTCTTTAGTGTTGTTTGTGTTGAATCAACATATTTATGAAAATAAATTCATTCTAGTTTCAAGTGCTATGGCTTTGGTTGGGCAAGCAATTAAAGAGGCTAAATTCTCTTCATTTGGGTTCAATGTACAATTTGATTGATGAGCTTTTGATTCTGAAGAGGTTAGATGTTACAATGGTTCCAAAGTGTGCTCCTAAGACTATTTCTATTCATTACGATCTTCCTTTACTAGTTTGGATAAAAGTTTACGTAAACAGTGCGGTTAATGGTTATCCTGGTTCAGGGGGGTCGGGGTTGTGTTTTCAAGAATTGTCAAGGTTTTGTTAGGGGGTGTTTTATGATTCCTCTTGGACTCACTACAGCTTTTAAGGCTGAGATTATCACAGATATGCATGTTACTGAATTGGCAGGGATGTTTCACTGGTTTAATGTCTAGTTAAAATGTAATTCTTTTTTTGTAGTTTCTTTGTTTGCTTCTCAGGTTGCTAAGGTTCCTTGGCATCTTTATAATAGATGGCTCAGCTATCTTCATTTTTTTTCTTCTATAAATTTCAAGGTCTCTTATATTTATAGAAAATAAATAGGATTGCTGATCTTTTGTCTAAAGCTACTGTTTCTACGTCTAATGTTCGTTGGCATTTGTCTCTTCCGGATTTTTGTTTGTAGGCTCATCATGAAAATCTCATAGGTGATAGATCTTTTAGATTTTGTTATGGGTTTTGTTTCTTTTTTACTGGTACTCTCTTTCCTCATTCAAATTCTCACTGATGGGGTTTTAATTACACCAGGATGAGAGCTTCTCTTTCTTTTGTCATCTTTTTAGTTTCCCCTTAATTTTGTACAACTTTTGTATTTATTTTCTTTTATTTAATAATATTTTGTTGTGTGGGGGGAGGAATTGCGAGTGCCAACCTAGTTATGTTCTGATTCTTTCTTATCTTAAGTAATCTTGTTTGTAACTATCTGATAGTTTAAGAACATTTAATTAATTTATTTTTGATCTTTTTTAAATGAAGTAAAAAAATTAATCGTTTCATACAAATGAGAATTATTCAATAAATAAATTTAGATTATTTGTAACACCCCAAATTTTCAAAATTTTATTTCTTTTTATCCAATTTTTTTTATGGTGCTTGAATATTTTTAATCCTCTTAAAAAAGTTTCTAAGGAAAAGTGGTGGCGAAATTTTTTAATTTTGTTATTTTTGGGAATTACAAAATTTATGTTTGGGAAAAAGGTACTCTTGTTATTGAATAAATATGGGTGTGTGCAATGTCAAATTGCTTTATTTGAAAGAAATAGATTTTTTCTTAAAATTTTTAAAAGCGTAGATATGCCCTATGCTATGTGTGTGTGTGTATATATATATATATATATATATATATATAAATATAACATGGATGGGGAATTAATTGTTTTACTTAAGGGCATTTTTGACAAGGCAAAAATTATGGAAATGACCCAAGATACAAGGGTATTTTAATATTTGAACTTTTAAAACCATTAAAATTTGCATTATTTCCTCATCTCTTTTATTATTATATTGGCTTACAAAGATATTTTGGACTTTCAATCTTTAAAATATTTTAAAATAACATTTTTACTCTTTTTGCACTTGATCTATAAGGTTGCCACCATCACTTTAGGAACCATTTTTTTTTTTTTTTTTCACCGAGAGCTCCTCCTCTCCATCTCTTACTCTTTTTTTGTTTTTCCTCCTTCATTCCATTCCTTAGTTTTCTTTCTAAAAAATCAAAAACTTTGTGGAAACCTTGGATATCAACATGGTTTGAACTTCTCATTTGCTTGTTTTTCAAATTAAAAATACTTTGTTCGTAACTTCCTTTTTTTTTTTTTTTTTTTTTTTTAACCAAAACCGAGAGCCCTCTAGTGTTTATTATTATTATTATTATGGAATTTAGCTTAGGATTAAAGCATGTTTTAGGTCTTTGATTTTTAAGCTAAGATTTTATGTTGCATGTGTAAGATTTACTTAGTTTTCAAAACAAACTTCTTGGTCCTCCTTGATTTTGCAAACCTGAGGGCAACATTGATTGTCTTCTCATTTTGATCTTTGGATTTTTAACTTGGTTTTAATCATGTTATGGGTATTTAAGTTCTAAACTAAGTTTTGTTCTAAATAGCTTTGCATGCTATTTTAAGATTTGATTTTTGGATTCTTAGAATGGTTTGATTTTTTAATTTTACATGCATGATATGGATTTTAAATTCTTGAAGATTATGGAAGTTAATTTGGATTTTTTTGGATATTTTTGAAGTTGGATTTTGGATTTATTATTATTGTTGGAAGATGATTTTATTGTTGGATGGAATTGCACGTTGAATTTAATGTTGGAAAATTCATTTTGTTGGTGATTAAAGATTTCGGGTTTCATAGCTAAATTGGTGCTTGGATTTTAAGTTTAAGTGTTAATCTTTGGTCTATAAAACTTGGAATTTGTCATGCATGTAAAATCTTGAGGTTGAGAATTATGTTTTTGGATTTAATGGAATTTTGGTGCTAGGATTTGTTGAAGATGGCGAACTGTACTTATAATTTTTTTGATGATTTATTATATTTTAGGTTAAGTTTGACTCTTTAAACTTTTGGATGACTTTTGGAAATTGTTCTTAAAAGTATTTTGAGGTTAAGATTATTATTTTTGAGTAAATTGTGAATTTTTGGGATTTTGGAAATGGATTTGATTTTTGGTGCTAAGTTATCCGAATGGCTTGATGGTATTAAAATGATGTATTTTTGTATGGTTTTAGATTGATAAATTTGTAAAGGAAATTTATTTTTCGTATATATATATATATATCTTGTGGTTAAGTGAAATTTCTAAATTTAGATTTTTTGAAAATATTGAATAAATATATTTTAAAGGTAGGGTTTAATTTTTGAATATTGGAAAATTTTTGTGAACTTAAAATAATTTGAGTTTAAGTATTGATTTTCTAAAATTTCTTGGAAGACTTTTAGGACAACAAAGTTTTTTATTTTTACTTTTATAAGGTTAAGTTGATTTTTCTTTAAATATTAGAAAATTTTTGGAAATGAAGTTTGAGGTTAAAAAATAATTTTCTTTTTATTTGGATGACAATTGCATTTGACAAGCTTATTTTATTTGATCTAGCAATTGGATTTCAATAATTAATTCTTGAGGTGATTTTATTCTTTATTAAAGCATTAATTGGTTTATTATTTGATCCTTGATGATGAGACAAATTATTAGATAATTTATTGGACTTGAGTTTAATAAGAATGTGTTGACAATTGGATTTGACAAGCTTATTTTATTTGGTCTTACAATTGGATTTCAATAATTAATTCTTGAGGTTGAGTTTATTTTGGATTAAAGCATTAATTGGTTTATTATTTGATCCTTGATGATGAGATGAATTATTGGATAATTTATTTATTGGATAATTTATTGGACTTAAGTTTAACAAAAATGTGTTGATAAAGTGGAATTGTTGTCTAAGTTTGTGGGCTTAATTGGTGAATTATGAAACTTGGTTTTATACTGATGGATGATGGTTAGAATTTATTGGTTTGAATTATGGATTGTTGGTTTGGTTTGAATGGTAATTGAGATTATTAAAGGATTAATTTGAATTCTGGAATCAAGTATTAATTAAGTTGTGGTTTTAACGAAGGACAACAAAGTATTTGATCAAGACTAGAACGGAGGATAGTACCTGGACTAGGGTTGTGGGGATTGTACTGTAAGTTGTCATTTTCTAAACCGCAAATTTTTTCGAAATGTACGTGTATGGGGATATGTATTGCATTCATTCATTCATAAGTATGACATTTAGAATTATATGTGTATCCATTGAGTATGAAGCATGGTTTCTGATGTGTAGCTTGTAATTTTTTTATTATTGTCATTATTATTTTTGAGAATGATATTCTAATTTCTATCCTTTTAGATTAGAAATTAGATAAGCTATCTTTAATTTAGATTCTTCTAGTGCCCCAGATCAAGATGGCTTTTTTGGAATATTTTTTCAGCATTGTTAGGATTTTAGCCAAAGATGTTAATGATGTTGTTTGCTTTTACTTTTTAATGGGATCTATGCCTTTAGGTTTGAATTCTAATTTTTTGCTCGCTCTTGCAAAGGTTTCTGATGCTGCTTGTTTAGATAAATTTGGGCCTATTGTTCATAGCAATATTTTGTTTAAAATAATTACTAAGATTATTGCTGATAGATTTGCTTCCATTGCAAGTAGAATTGTTTCTCTGAACCATTTTGGTTTCAGTAAAAGTAGAAATATTAGTGACTATATTGCCGCTGCTTCTATCTGAGTCAACCTTTTGCATAAAAAATGTTCTAGAAATAATGTTTCTTTTAAGATTCATATCAATAAGGCACTTGATACCCTAAGTTGGCCTTTTCTTTTATCAAATTTGACTAATTTTAGTTTTTCACATAAATTTGAATCCATCTCATTCATTCAACAATATAAGCATGAAATTACAACTGGTACACATATGCTAAGCATGTGAGCTTACAAAATGAGTAAAGCATTTAAAATTTAAAAAATTCAATCGTTAACACATAACTTTTCATAAACAAATGAGGTAAAAACCAGTTGCAACATGTCTATTCCAAATAGAGCAAAATGTGGTACGTGGTTTGAACTAAATTCCTATTGTCCAACTAGTAGGGTAGCAACCAAACTAGCTTTACCTGCTTAGTTCCCTTTTATAACACAAATAGTGGACCGATGTTATTAGAAATTATAAATCTGGCACCATAGGTCTTCCAAGGATAATGTTCCTATTTTTTTGTGCATAGTTCTGCCTATGCTTTTGCATACATAACTTAGGCTCGAAACAACATTAAAATATACCTTGCATCAGTTATAAAATAAACAAGAAAACATAAATTCATAAAAGGAAAGTAAGTGATACTAAGGTGTGGGTGCTAGCTAGGTAATACATGCACCATCAAGTGGCAAAATTGCCACACTTCAACACTCCTCCTTGGCAATTTTGTATGAGATTGAGAAATCCTTTCAACATTTCAAATCTCTTCTTTCCAATGGCTTGGTGAAGGTATCCACCAAGTTCTCATCGGAACTCACACACTTTAACTTCACTTCACCACTTGCTTCAAATTCCCTTACAGAATGATATTTGATTGGTTTGTACTTGGTCCTTCCATGTTAGACTGGATTTTGTGCACTTACTATTGCTGAAGTATTGGCACACAATATTACTATGGCATCCTCTTACTTCAAACTTAAGTCCTCCAATAATTTTCTAAGACAAACACCTTGATTAGCACAACTTAAGCAAGCAATATACTTTACTTTCACGGTACTTTGTTTAACTATTTGTTGCTTCTTAAAATTCCATGAGAAATGACCATTTCCAAAAATATAAATGTAGCTCGATGTGCTCTTACTATCATCCAAAAAACTAACGCAATCAACATGACTATAACTAGGTAAAGCTTTATTAATGACATCCATATTTGTACCATACACCAAAATCACTAGTACCCTTCAAATACCTTATGATTCTTTTTTCACAAATAAAATGATTTTGTGAAGGATTATGCACTATGCATAATTCTTAACAAAATAGCCACATTAAACATAATATTCGGTTTAATAGAGCATACATACAAAAGGCTACCAATCAAACTTTTATAGGTGGAAGAATTTGCTTTTGGAGAATCATCATCCTTTACTAACTTGGTGCCTTTATTCATAGGTGTGGCAATACTATTGCACTTCTCCATCTCAAACTTCTTGAGCAACTCCTTCACATAGCTTTCTTGAGATATGAAGATGCCTTTAAATGATTGGACAGCTTCAATTCTAAGAAAATACTTCATCTTTCCAAGGCTAGACATCTCTTTTACTTGTATCGAACGTATAATTGCTAGCTATAATATTTTTACTTTAATCTCTAATCAAGAATGTGTAATGAGACGTCTTCAATTGTTTCATAGAACCAATTGGAGATGTAGATCAAATGGGAAGAGTGGGAAAGAAACAAATAAGGGTATGTGGTAAATAGTGATCTATTTTGATTTTATATTTTTACTTTTTATTTAATAAAATGAAGGGCACCAAAAGAAAGAATAGATTTTATTATTACTACATGTTAGTAACAGCCCTTTGATACTTTAAAGGATGTCCCGCATATTTTGCTTGTGCTTAATGTTTTCCACTTATATTAGAAATCTTATAATTATAAGAATGTGTTATAATGGGATTTATTGGATTGTTTTATCAACAGTGGGGTTAAAACCCACCTCATTGACTTTGTGCTAATGATTTATTATTATTATTATTAGTTAACAATAATTCTTTTATATTCATAGAGATAAAGGACATAATTCACATGGATATAGTAAGTCTCGCTTAGGCTACTGTAATGGTAGTCTTTGCATTTTCTCTTCGCTTATATTATGGGGCAGAAGTGTACTAACTATATCATTTCTTTTCCTGCAAAGCCCTTTTCTATTTTAATTTCACTTTTTAAATTGAAATTCCCATTTGAAATGGAAATAAAAAACATCTT